>NC_046154.1:125341429-125659993 GCF_011064425.1 Rattus rattus | reverse complement strand
AGGTCTCCACGATGAGATGGAACTCATACCCAACACTGCTTGCATGACTAATTATCAGGGCCTAGGTACCCCAGAGACCTAGGGTAAAACCAAATTCTACTGATCTTTTAAAAAAGGAAGTGATAAATGACTCCTAGTGATATTCTGCTATATTCAGATCCGTGCCTTATTCAGCCATCATGAAAGAAGTTTCCTCCTCATGGACTGACCCTGGACTCCAACCGCATAGGTAGCAATGAATAGCCTTGTAAGAGCAACAGTGGAAGGGGAAGCCCTTGGTCCTGCCAAGTCTGAACCCCCAGTGAACGTGATTGTTGGGGGGAGGGCAGTAAGGGGGGGAGGATGGGGAGGGGAACACCCATATAGAATTGGAAGGGGAGGGGCTAGGGGGGATGTTGGCCCGGAAACCGGGAAAGAGTATAACAATCAAAATGTAAATAAGAATAATAAAGATGGAGAAAGGAAAAAAAAGAAGTTTCCTCCTGTAGACAGTAGGAGCGAATACAGAGAGTCACAGCTAGAAACTGCAGAGAGAGGGAGAAACATATAGCGTTAAGTAGTATCTTCTCTTTAAATTCTTCTCCCTGGAGGTCACAGAAGATCACGGAAGAGGAAGAAGAAAAAGTGTAAGAGCCAGGGGAAATGGAGGATACGAGGAAATCAAGGGCTTCTACATGAACAGAGCAAAGTTCATAAGAAGTTAGAAACTGAAGCAGCAAACAGGAACTGTATAGGTCTGTGCCAGGTCCTCTGTATATATATTATACCTCTAAATTTAGTACTTTTATGAGATGTCTGAGTGTTGGAATGAGTGGGCCTTGGATTCTGGTACCTTCCCTTTAGCTCTTCTCCTTCTGTTAGTTTACTTTATCCAACATTGATGTCATGGTGTTTGTTTTATCTTATTTTATTTTGTTATGTTTGTTGATTATTTCTTAAAAATCTTGTTCTTTCCTAAGGAGGAGAGAAAGTGAGTGGATCCAGAGGGGCAGGATGTTTAGAAAGAGAAGGAGGAGAGGGTGAAGAAAGTGTAATTAGGATATATTTTATGAGAAAAATAATCCATTCTCAATAAATGTGGAAAAATAAATGTGAAAATGAAAAAATATTTTAACACGCATAATTAGAGATGCAATAATAGAAGGTGGAAAGTGGGACAACTGTCTGGAATTCTACAGTATCCCAAATTTATTGAAACTATGAATTACAGATATAAGAAGTATATTTTATTGAAAGCATAAACAAAACAAAATTTATTAGATTAATGGAATGACGTAATTGAATGAGAATGCCCTGCATAGAATCATCTTTGAATACTTGGTCACTAGTTGGTGTTATTACTGGGAAATATTAGAAGGTATGGTATTGTTGGAGGAGATGTTCAACGAGGGGCAGGCTTTGTGTTTCAAAACACTGACATCCCAGTGTGCTCTCAAATCAAGATGTGAGAGTTTAGATACTTTTGATGCACTCTGTCCCTTTTCTCTGCCATCTCGCTCTCTGAAATAATATGCTCGATTAAACTATTGCTGCTCCTGTTGTTTTGCTTTGTTCCATTTATTTTTCAATATGCTTTATTTGTCAAGTTATTTTGTCACAGCAATAGAAAAGAACTAACAAATCAAACAACAGTAATGAAAACAACCAAAGATCTAAGATAATAACACTAAAAACTAAATTCTATGAGACTAATCTGGAATCCAGTGCAAATAGTAGAAACTGCATAGCCTATAAAGACAGATAAGAATGAAAGAAGTTTGCATAACAACTATGTAAAAAGAAGGCAATAGAATTGCACTGACAAGGACCTTGAAAATATATAGTCCACACAATTATGCACATCCTTTTCTGGATTAAAAATTCTGAGAGAATACAAATTTTAAGCTCATTTATATTAGACAGAGCTCCAAGAAGACTGAGGATGATAAGAGGCTAAAACAAAATATACATTAAATATGCAATAAACATAGTATGCATAGTGTAATATAATAGTATGTTAGCATAATATATTTTAGGATTGTGATTATATATATTATTAATATTATCATATTATTGCATGACAAAACAATAAATACAAAGGAAGAAGAAATTAAAAGTGTAAGGTTTGGGAGCCTCGACAGTTAAGAGCACTGTCTTACCTTCAAGAAGAGCTTACTTCAAGCTGAGTAGAGTAGCTAGCAACAATCTAACTACAGTTTCAGAGGGATCTGATGCCTTCTGTGCATGGTCAGAGCCAGACACACACGTGATGGTCAAACATCCATATAGAAGGAAATATAAGACTTTGGCATCTTCTGTGATACACAGCAAGTATTTGGTGGTAGACAGTGATAAGTAAAATGGAGCAATAGTTGTGATAAATGGGTTCAATAAAGAATCTCCAATTTATTTAATAACACAATGACAGAATATTTGAAAGGGAGTAAATAATAGATGATTCCACATGAAACAGAAATTCTAGAGTCATTTCTTCAAATGCAAAGACATATATATATATATAAACACATCAATCACTGATTAACATCATTAATCATTAAATAATCAAGAGTGAAATGAAACTCTTGTATCTCTAGGATGGCGATTTTTCATGGTGGCAACGGTTGGTGAGGATGGAGAGAAGGCTGCTACTAGTAAGAATATAAAATGCAGAAACTGATTTGAGAAACAGAGTGGTTGCCTTTTTAGCTAAACTTTTGGGATTCACCACTTCTTTTCCTAAGTATACCCAAGAAAAATGAAAATATATATGGACAAAGAAACTTTTGCACAGTATTTATAGAAGTCTCTGCAGCAATATCCATGCAGGATAAATGTAGTAGTAACAAAAATGTTTGTCAACTGATGACTAAAATAAATGACTAAATATTGCAATATTAGTAACCAATAAGTATAATTGAAGTCCTGAGACATTTCAATATGAATTCACACTGAAACACTATGCAAAGTAAAATGAGCTGTCTTGGAAGGGCTCCACATTGTAAACTTCCTTCCATTTATGTTATTCAGAATAAGGAAATCTCTAGGGAAAGAGCGTAGACTTCTGTTTGTCTAGGCTGATGTGGAGAGACTTGATGTGGAAAATAACATTTCTTTGAGGGTAATACAATTATTTTTAAATTAATAGTGATAATTAGTAGACTGTTCTATGAATGTCCTAAAAATCATTATTTGAATTATGTCTTTGAAATGATGGATTGTCATATCACAAAATTTGAGTTGTGGGAATCATATCCCAATAAAACTATTTCACAAACATACAAAAACTGAACAGGTAAATTAAATTAAAATTTCAAATGATGGGTTTAATTAAAGCCAAGCGTACTAATAATTACAAAAATATAAATGGACTATGCAAACTGACTACAAAGTAAAGAATTTCAGATGAATGAGGATGCAAAACACAATTGTATACTATCTGTAAGAAATCAATGTAACATTAGAAGACATAGCTAGGTTAAAATGGAGTCATGATAAAAGATACATCGCAGTAGCAATAATCATAAGAAAGGTGAAGGAGTTGTGTTCAGGCAATAGAAACAAATTCCTATTATGTATCATTCATTGTGATAAATTGATGGAGAAATGCTTCAATGTGTTAATAACTAGAACCAGTGTTTAAGTTCATTAAACATAAACTCATGGGTTTTTTAAGGAGAAATGATTAAATGAAAATTACAGTTGGTAGCGAAATAGTCTTCAAGTAATTTTACACAAGTAGAAAAATTTCCAGCAGAGACACAGAATCCTTAAATATTACCAACTAACTTGTCCAAGATGTCATTCGCTGACTATTTTATCTAGCAAAGTCAAAGTACACATTCTTTTCAGCTGTGCAGGCAAATTTCACTTCCATGGACTAAAGCGACAGTTTACTATTGTTGTGACCACAGACACAGAGGAACACAAACTACTAGTGTCATAGAAATCGCCACAGCAGCTTGCTATCTACACATTAAAAAGATAAGAAAATGTTCTGAAACTCTATAAGGATGCAGAGTCCTAAAGGCTCCCATGAAATGCTATAGAATGGGGAATTAAGCCATGCTGCTTCCTGTGGCATAGTAAAGGAGCAACAGAGATTATCCCAATTTCTCTTTGTTGTTGTGATGAAATACCCTGAAAGGCCAAGTGGAGGAGAATATTTCATTTGATTGACAGTTACAGAGGGACAGATCCATCACAAAGGAAAAGATGACGAGAGGCAGAGAAGGCAGGCTTACAGGAGCCTTTGAATTGCTACTCTGGAAGCAGAGAGGGGGGCCAAGACTCTAAAGCCTTAAAGCTTTCACCCATAAAGGATGCTTACTGCTTTAGAATCAATCAAGTAATTTCTACAGCCTTCCCAAATAGTACCATCAACTGCGGATCAGGTATTTAAACATATAAGCCTATGGGACATGATTAATATTCAAGTGACAACAGTGAGAATTTAATATATCATTTTTAAAAGTGAGAAAAAGAGTTAAATGATAAATATTTAATACATACGCTATCTAAACCAGTGCATCGTACATTTGCCTGTAATAAACTACCACATGGCACCCCACAACTGTGTGCAATTTTTATGTCAACTTAAATGGGAAACACATAAGTAAATAAAGAGAAGTATCAAATATCAGCTACTATAATAGCAATTAAAACATCCTCAGTAGCATCTCTTCTGTGACTAACACTATTGATTAGTTTGCATTCATCTGCATGATTCAGCCAGTAGAGTCAATGATGACTTAATAGATGAAAGAGGGAACATTTTTAATGCAACATATAGTCATAATAACAATGTTCCATCACAGTGGGAATAAAAAGGAATAGGGAAGGCCACTTTAAAAATTCTAGCAGCAACGTTATAATAATAGAGAAAGATTAAATGCATCTCCTATGCATTTTTTTATCAGGGGTAAGTCCAGCATGTCCCTTATCGTGCTGCCATTGCAATTATTTATATATTGTAACCAGAACAACAGCAAAAAAAAATAAGAAAATATGATTGTGAGTTTTTATGCAATACCTATGTTAATTGTAAAATAGTAACTGATGGAGATCAAAGAAATCTACAGAAAAGGTTATTAGAATTGATTTTATGTTTATGATGCTTTGGACACACACACACACACACACACACACACACACGCGCGCGCGCGCACATATATTTTTTCTGGGAATCAAACCTGCATTCTCTGCAAGACCAAATATGTGTTCATAACTGTTGAGCTTTCTCTTCAGCCACCAAATTATTACTTTTTATTATACTCATATATGACGCTCATGCTAAAAATTCAGCAGTTACTTAAATCTAGGAATTGATAATTAGAAATTCTAATGGGATATAACAATAGTGTCATATATGACCTATTTAGTGGGATAATTTTAAAAACCCTGCAAGCCTACCAAGTCCTGTGAAGAGAAGTGAAACCTCTGAGTGAATGTAGAATTGTTTTGCACAAAAGCACAAGTACCATCAAGATAGAAAGTCTTATCAGATTAATGTAGGGATGAAGTTCAGCACAACATCACTTGTAATCTTGTCACAAGTTTATAATTTTAAATAAATACTTATACCATCTAGAATAGAGCCAAAATTTCACGTAGCCACACAGACAAGAATTTTGCCATCTGAATTCATTATCTACCTATATAGAAGACAAACGTAGCCTTGTTGGAATTTTGCTGAATGTGGATGACTGCATCCACATGAGAACAATGAGGACACTGCTGAAGATGCTCAGGGCCACAGGAAGCAGGCCAGCAATCAGCATTCTTCTGTAGCCCCTGCAGCAGCTCCTGCCCTTAGGACCCCACCATGCTTGGATTCCTATCCTGACTTCACTTGATGATGCACTATGATGTGGAAGCTTAAGCTGACTAAATAAGCCTTTTCCTCTCCAAGTTGTTTGATCATGGAGTTTCCTTGTAGCACTAGTAAATCAAAGGGAAAGACAGACAGTTAAGCAGGCAAATGCACACACACACACACACACACACACACACTCACACACACACACACACACACACACACAGATGACCATTTACAAACTGTAGGCTCAAAAATTATTAAATAAAAAGATGTCTTCCTTCTCTTTGCTGATCAGGAGTCACCACTAACAAGGAGAATGAAAAGCAAAAGCCAAAAGGATTGTAAGTTTGCCTGAGAGCTACTGCCCAAGTAGAGTCTATGAGATTAAGCTTTGTGAGAAATAGCTTAAAATCATAGATATAAACAATGTGCAAGACATATGATGCTAGACCAAAGAAAAGATGGATACAAGATTTACTGTGATTTCTACTACAATTAAAAATAGAAAAGCAATCTCAGAGAACTCTCTCGGGGTTTTGCAATCTTTCTGCCTCCTCTTACATAATTTCCTTTGCTCTAAGTGAGGGAGTGTTTTGTAGATGTATTCTTTGGGACTAGATTCCAAAACATACACATACTTCCCCCATCAATATATATATATATATATATATATATATATATATATATATATACTAGCTACATTATCAGAAGAATTCTAATCACTCACACATTTTAAGGCCTGAATTCACCAAATTAGAAAAAAAGGAAGAAAGAAAAGAAGGAAGAAAGGAAGGAAGGAAGAAAGGAAGGAAGGAAGAAAGGAAGGAAGGAAGAAAGGAAGGAAGGAAGGAAGGAAGGAAAGAAGGGAGAGAGGGAGAGAGGAAGGAAGAAAGGAATGAGACAATAAGCTATTCCTTTTTGTCATATTGGATTTCAGAAAACTCCAGACCTGTGAGGAGGAGAAAGGAAAGATGTGGCCTGTGTTTACAGTGAATTATAAACAGTCTCCTTCAATGTAGGAATGTTTAAATAGCTTGTATTTCTAACCATAGACATACAAATGTGAGAGCAAGAACTGAGACAGCTGCATTCCGCAAGAACTACAGTCCTAGAGGCATAGTAGCCAGTACCTTTCCTGTCTGACTTTCCAGATCCATGTCCTGTGATCCACCACTGAAACTACATGTGCGTATGCCCTGGGTTTCTTCATAAGTTTTCTATGAATGCTTAATTTGCTATAGGAAGACAGAGACAGCTTGAGACCCTCCACAGCATCACCTATACTATACTATAAACATATCTGTTTTTATATTTTATGTTATTTTTCTATTGACGCACACAAACTGTCCATCTCTGGGGTTTATTTTTGTTTGTGCTATTTGCCCTTTCGTTGCTGATGATCTGTTTTTCTAAATCAAGATTAAAAGGGGGAATCCTGCTATACGTTTATGGCTTATACTGAACTTCCAGGTTGTACCATAAAGTCATGATTCATGGCTGAAACTGGTAAGCTTTCTAAATTGACGGACATAATCTGTGAGTTTGAAGAAACAAAAGTGACAAGAAACTGCATATAGTAGTTAGGTATGCAAAAAGAAGAAATTACAAACCTACACAGTGTGTTTCCTTCATTACTTAGTTCAGTATTCTTAGAACATGTGTTTAAAACCATTTTTTTCATTAATTTATTTATTCACACCACCCCCTCCATTCTCTCCTCTCAATCCCACCTTCACATCCCCATGCACCAATCCCAGTCAGAGAAGGGGAGGCCACCCAATAGGTACAAACCCACCCTGTCATATCAAGTCTCATCAGAAGTAAATGCATCTTAGCTCACTGAGGCTAGACAAAAGGGATCCAAAGGGAAGCATCAGAGTCAGAGTCATCCTATGTTTCAAGTATTAGAGGACTCACACTGAGAGCGTGCTGTGTATCAGCTACATCTGTGCAGAGGACTTGTGCAAACCATGCATGCTCTTTGGATGACAGTTCAGTCTCTGCGAAACCACATGGACCCAGGTTACTTTATTCTGCTGGTCTTCTTGTGGTATCCTTGACCCCTCCAGCTCCTTCAGTTCTTCCTGCTACTCTTGCACAAGACTCCTCAAGCTATACCTATTGTTTGGTTGTGGGTCTCTGCACCAGTTTCTGGCACCTGCTGGATCATGCCTCTCAGAAGACAGTTATGCTAGGTTCTTGTCTACATCATAGCAGTGTATTGTTAATCGTGTTAGGGATTGGCTCTCTCCCATGGAGTTGGTCTCAAGTTGGGTCAATCAGTCAGTTTCATAAAATTAGGAATATTTCTACCTTAAGACCCTGCTATACCACTACTAGGCATATACCCAAAAGATGATCTGCAATACTTCAAGGACACTTGCTCAACTACATTAATAGCATCTTTATTTGTAATATCCTGACACTGTAAAAAAGCCTAGATGTCCCTCAACTGAAGAATGGATAAAGAAAATGTGTTATATTCCATTGACACAATGGAATAGCATTCAGTTATTAAAAGACATCAGTTAACAAAGACATCATGAAATTTACAGGCAAATGGATGGAACTACAAAATTTTATCCTGAGTGAAGGAATCTAAACCCAAAAGACATGTGTTCCATATACTAACTTACAAATGGACATTAGCCATAAAGCACAGGATAACCATGCTACCATAATCCACAGATCCAAAGAAGGTAAGTGTCAAGGAGGGCACAAGAGAGGATGCCTGAATCTCACTCAGGAAGGAAAATAAAATAGACATAGAAGTAGATGGAGGTGGGGATAGAAGAGGGCTTGGGGAGATGAATTGGCAACAGGGGTAAGGACTAGATATGGGGAGAGGCGGATAGGAGGTCTGGGAAGGAGAATGGAAATAGTCTGAGCACATCTCTGGGATGAACCAGAGATCTGGAACAAGGGAGACTCCTGAGAGTATATGAGAGTGAACCTGGCTGAGACTCCTAGCAGTGGAAGATTCTGACACTGAAGTGGCCACCTCCTGTAGCCCCGTGGGACTTCCAGTGGGAGAGGGAAACAACCCACCCACAAAACCTTCTACCCAAAATGTGTGCAGCATGCAAGGATAAATATGGAGCAGAAATTGAGCGAATGGCTAAACAACGTTGATATTTTAAGAAACCAGAGAAAGGACTACCTAGAAAGGGCAAAAATTAGAATCCTTGACTCCCACATGGGGGCATCAATTAGTTTGCCAATAAGTCATTTAGAATTCCACATTGATTACAGGGTACCATACTTGGAGTAAAGGAGGATTGTCTTAGCAATAAGATGAAATTGACTGAGCTAAACCCACTGGAGTTCTGATTAACATGGAGCTTGCTAATCACATGGCTCCGATTTTCAGCACAATGGCTTAGATTACTGATTTTACCAGAAGCACTGATGTCCACTGTGCCTTTGTTGTATGAAGAGTTTTCTACATCTCATAAACTCTTGCAATTGTACATTATTCAGTCCATATCGAAATGTGTTTCTTTACAGACAATACACTGTCTTGCATATTTTCACACTGCCACTGGACATAAGGAACTTAACACTATGTTACCAGTTGCCAGCCTGAGGGGTTCTCCAAATCTTGGATCCAGGTGTTTGCAGCATCTTGAGTTATTCTTCAGCAAAAAAGTTTAGGAAGAGTTCTTGCTAAACTGAATGGCTGGGCTCTATTTTTTAAAATGTATTCTCAAGGAAGTTTGAAATTAAACGTTTAGAAAAATATTTTCATAAGTGTCTTAAGAGTAGGTATATTTATTTTCAAAGTTGAATTATCCTAAAGACATCATCCATAGCTCTATGGCTGGGTTTAAATAGTAATTAAACTTTGAAAATTAAGGTAAAGTTAAAGACTAAGTGGAAAATGAGCTTGCTTATATTTTTCTCTTGTTTAAAGGAATTTTCTATGGAAATGAGATTCCACGGTGATCTATGAAGAATATTGTTCAAGTTTATTTTGAAAAAGCATGTTGATAAAGTAAGAAAATCAAGGGTCCCAAGGGTTTCAGGCATGATTTTTACCTTAGCAACCATCCTTTAGCTGTTTTAAAACAATTGTTTGAAAAGTAAAATATATGTAAGTTGTGCTAGGTGTGGGATGTCTGTGTCTAAGTGATTGATTAGGAAGGCCCCAATGTCATATAAAACAATAATACAGACTATTGTTATTGGTTTCCAGCTATAAATATGCGTTAAGTTTTTATTGTTGAGTAAGCACAGGTCTGTTTGCAGACCATAGAGAAATCAGGCTGGAAGTGTCCAGAAAAGCCTCTTCTGCTGGCAAAGTTTCCCAGTGCTAGAAGGTGAGACAGAGGTTACTACTGAAGGAAAAGACATTAATAATCTTACCTAATGCTGGACCATTGGTGGTGTCCTGTCAAACTACCTTCTACTCACATTTATACTCTGTGCTCCTCTAAACTTTGGTCAAATGAGCTTCTTACTGCCCCGACCACTCAGAAATCCTGAGACTCAGCACTGTTCAAAGTGCAGAAAATAAGTAGCAGAGTAGAAGAAACATTGCATCAATACCCCCACTGTTCCTCAGTGTATGAGAAGAGGACCAGAATGAGTGTCACAGCCAGAGGATGAGGCTGTGCAGTGCTGTCCTCCGGAAATGTCATGGCTGTGGCCCATGTAGCTGTGACCACTTGGTGAAGATGTGCATGAGTTTAAAATTCCAGGAGGAGGGGGAGGCTCCTGCGGGACCATTTTTACATTTTTGCAATTGTTAGCTGCTGGGGGTGGGACAGTCACCTTTCTTTGGAACAAAACCATTGTTCATTTGTCCGTGTCCCAGGAATAAAGCCACAAACCACACCTAGGTTCATATAGGTCTTAGTGTTTTTTAAAAAAGGAGATGGAACATTAAGAAGTAAATGTGTTGGTGAAGATATTAGGATAATAGCAGGGATGAACTGAGGAGTGGATATGATCAAGATACATTGTGTAGTAGTATGATATTTACAAGAACACACACACAACACACACACATATATATGTGTGTGTATATATGTATATGTATATGTATATATGTATGTATATATATATATATATGTAATATGAATATATTTCTCAAACCCAGTGAGGCAGTGAGAGACATAAACCAAATCTAGAGGTGTGGCAGGGATTTTGTTTCATCCTCATGTTAACTTAATTTTCCCTGTCTAGCCTGATTCATCCCATTATTTACTGTATATATTTGTATATAGGAGTATAGGCTTAAGGATAATCTGGGAAGTTTAAGTTCTATGTAGCTGCTGCTAAAGCCATGAACTCCAATGGAGAAATAAGTCAAGTAAACACCATCAAGTTGCAATTTATCCAAAGTACCAGTTTGCTTTGGAATATCTTGACAGGTGTTAAAATTTAACCCCAATGATAGATCCCATTTTCTCTATTTATTTTACATAAAGATCGTATTGTTTATTTTTCCTTTTACATTTTTGGACATATAACTTCCATATTGTTGAGAACCTCTGCCCTTCCCTCTTTTCTCCTCCTGCCTCTTGCCTACCAGAGAGAGACAGATACAATAGGACACTCTCAGCCACTTGTCTCTGAGTCTATTTTCCAACTGTCAGCACACAATCACTTCTTTGATTTCTACTTAGTAGACAACAGTGTATAAAGTAGAACTTCCTGATTAAACAATGGGTGCACTGTGTGACCACGGGCTTCCCATTAAATTACATTACAGCCTGTGTGACTCTCATAGTTGCTCTCATCTTATATCTTTATGGCCAAAAATATCTTTCAAAAATCACAAATGTGATTTTTTCCAGTAACTAACAAAATAATGTTATTCCGACATAGTTTTGGGTTAGTATAAGTTTCAATACCATACAACTCAGAATATTTGAATTTTTGCATGGTTTAATGTAGACTTAGTTCCCATAGAGATGTGGAAATGCCCAGGTGATCCATACAAAATAATGTGGATTTCAGACAAGGAATGCTAAGCATTAGGAACTTGAATATTTCATAAGAGAAGGTAAGCAAGTCTGTCCTCGACTCTCGTGCAATCATTACATTATTAGGCTGAGGAGCAAGCAAATTTACTCTTTACTTCAGAGTGAGACACTATATCCTGCATGTCTGGTCTTTATGCAAATAATCTTAGAGGGTTCAGAACAAAGGTCAGCCAATACATCATACACAGACATGCAAACACATCAGAAACCCTCTGAGTGTTTTCTCAATAAAACCAGCTATATGAAATTATCATTAAACAGAATACTTAGATTTCTGGTTGTTCTTGTTTTTAAATAATTTCATATGTTTTCCTGGCTGGTCTCAAACTCCCTGGGCCTTAAATTCCTGGTCCCCTAGACTCTGCTCTGTTGAGCTGGGATTACAGACATATACTGCTATGCCACTGTCATAACAGTTTGTATGCTGTTAGGGATTTAACTCAGGCTTTTGTGGGTGTTCAAAAAGCACTCTGCAACTAGCACTATTTTTGGCCCGGAATCATTTTTATTTTCTTCAATTATTCAGATTATTTTGGAGAATTGTATTAGAATTTATTTTTTTAATGAAAAGATATTCCCCATGTAAATTTGTTCCAGTTATATATAGATTTGGTCTGAATTGGTATTAATAACATATAACCAATACTCAATATGTATTCTTAGAAATGGTTCTAGAATATTTTAAAGTAAAAAGCAATAGAAACAAATCTTGGGGAAACGTATGCAAGCTTGGCAGTGTCATTGAATTTGAAAACCCATACTGGTGCCATTAAGAAAATAAAATAAATTGTTTGAAGAATTTTATTCTATACTCTGAATGAAATCGGTACATGTGAATAGCCATACGAATAAATTGGTGAGTAAAGGTTGCTATCCCCAAGCCTGACCACCTGAGCTCAATTCCTAGACCTCCACCAAGGAAAGAAAGAACTTACTTCTGCAATTTGTTCTCTCACCTTCCCACATGTCCTTCTGCACATACAATCACAAGAAAGTACACACAATCACCATACACACACATTCAGGCAAACAGAGTAAACAAGCTCTAAAAATTAACAAAATGCATGTTTAGCAAAAAACAAAAATTTATTTCCTTGGAGGTGAGTGCTATAGTGTGTGTGTGTGTGTGTGTGTATGTGTGTGTGTATGCATATATATTTGTGTGTATATATATGTATATATATGTGAGTGTGTGTGTATATGTGTGTATATATGTGTGTGTACGCATACACACATATACATATGTGGGTATATATGCATGGGTGTATATATGTATATGTGTATGTAAACTTACACATGCATATATATCATACATACATATGTATGTTTAAGAAAGTTTGTAAAATAATTTTTCTTATGAATTTTCAAATATCTTTAACATTTTTATTTCTCTTACCTCTCTATTCCTCAGTAACACCATCCTTACTTTTTCTCCTTACTCACTTTAAGTACCCCTTAATTTTTCTCATTTATTTCTTTTGTTTTGTTTTTAGAAAGGAATGTAATAGCACAACTTTGTAGGAAGAGACCTTAGTATATGTATGAAAATAAAGAAGATGCTATTTATTAGACACACAACTATTTTGTACATTAACTTAAAAATTTTTCAGTGAAATAGAATCAGGCGCCTCTTTCCATTTGAATAGACTCTGTAACTTCTTGGGGATAAAAGTCTTATTTTTTATATAATCCTTGGAGCTGAGTATACAAGTTGCACATTAAGTGCTCATTAAATACATTTTGCATGAAACTTAGAAACAATACAAACAAAGTTTATGGACAAGTGTAACAGTTTTTCCTCTTTGATGTGTATTTCATTGCAATAGAAACTTACCATTTTCATTAGTTTTAAACTTGACAACTTACCCAGAATATTGAGAAACTATAACTTATTTTAGGAGCATGGGAAACAATTTTTTCCTTTTAATGTAAAACCTAAGTGGTTTTCTGAGAAACAATAGGAGTATGTTGCTTTTATTTAACTATTGATTTAATAAAACTTGCAAGTGACTATATTACCAACAAATACCATGTTAGACACACTATTAAAAGTGTGGAAGATTTCATGACTAAGGAAATAAGGCCTGAAAATTATTTTAGTGAAAATAAAAGACTGATCTGTTTGGAACATCTAAGAGAAAGTTCAGACAGGCAGAGGATAGAGGCAATTCATTACACACATGTTTCAGAGAAAAACAGGAAAACAAGCATATAAAAGCATTCAAAACTCAAATGGAAGAAAATTCATTGAAGTAATAATAGCCCCAAATCTTTAAAATCAAGCACAGAGCTACACATGAAGGACATAGACAATCATCGTATTTCAATAAAAATTCAAAATTAAATAACAATTTACAAGTATCAAAATATTAAGAATGAAAAACAGTTTGACAAATTTAATACTAACTCAAAATATTATAGAATTAAGAATCCTTCCATTTCATTGTCTTTATAAGAGCCACGTGTCATGGTTTCATGTGCTTTTAAGATTTATCATTCATTCATTCATTTTGTTTTTATGTTTGTTCATTTGCCTGGATAAATTTATGTATAATACATACATACATACATACATACATACATACATACATACATACATGTATACATACTGGAGCCTCTGAAGGGCAGAAGTGGGTCCTTGAGCCCCAAGAACTAGAGGCTACAGGTAGTGAAAAGCCATCTTGTGGGTGCAGAGACCTAAAATACGTATTCTGGAAGATCCCTAAAGATTTTCAACAGCTAAGCTACCTCTCCAGCCCCTCAGGTGTGATTTGACATTATCATCCTCAAAGTATCGACTAAGGAATCTCAGATGATAAGGTATTTCAAAAAGGATTCAAAAGATAGATAAAACTCAAGCATGAAGAAAGTTAGGCTATGTTCACTAAAAACAAAATTCATAGTCTCCTCTGCACTGAGATTCCTAGTAGATGCCCAGGATGCTGAAGTGACTCTTCCTAATAGCATAAACTTTTAAGTTTTGAGCTTAGTTCACTGCTATTTTAACATGAAATGTCACTTTAAAATGAAAATGTCAACTCTGTGACAACAGCCTTCAAGACTGGTGATGATTTACTATGTTGGAATTCTTAGTTCTCAGCTACCTAGATTTTCAACAATTACCTAGGTTAGAGCTCTTTTTGTTTTCCATATCACCAAAGTTTTCCTCTTTTTTTGTTCTGACTCATTGAATACATTCATTACAAAAAAAAGAGTTTTGTCTTTTCCACTAGAGTAAAGAATCATAATATAGTTTGTAATGAAATAATTCTCTTGTTCTCCTCTATATTGAATAGAGTTCTATGTAAGCGACCTACCTATAAGACTTTGTGTTTTAATTCATCGTTATCATTTTGGTGTGTTAATATATATATTTTCTCAAATCAATTAAATATGCAGGTGTTTGGTAGTGTTGATTTCTACTCTTGATAAGTAAAAATGCTTTGGTATTAGAACTAATAATGGGTTAGCCACAACCATCCAATATGTTGCTGGGTGTACAGATTGCCCAGTAATAATGGTTTTTAAATTTGTGCCATAATACTCTTGATAGTTCTAAAGAATTAGAATTGGGAGTCCCCAGTGGGGGAGTTAGAGGAAGGAATGAAGGAGCAGAAGGGGTTTGTAACCTCATAAGAACAAGAATACCAACCAGCAAGAGCTCCCTGGGACTAAACTACCATCCAAAGAGTGCACATGGACAGACCCACTACTTCAGTTGCATATGTAGCAGAGAATGGCCTTGTTGGGTACCAATGGGAGGAGAAGACCCTGGTCCTGCCAAAACTGGACCCCTCAGTGTATGGGAATGTCAGGGTGAGGCAGCAGGAAGGGATGGGAGAATGGGTGGGGGAACACCCTCATAGAAGCAGGGAGAAGGGGATGTGATTGGGGTTTCTGGATGGGAAACCAGGAAAGGGGATAACATTTGAAATGTAAATAAAAAATACCCAATAAAAGAAAAAAAAAAAGAATTGGCCTATTCCATTGTACTTCTTCAGATGTTTGCACTGATTAAAGACCCTGGAATCGTACCATGTATGTGCACATACTCTTGTGTGCATATGTTGAAACATACAGTCTTATTGTGATTACTTTGGCTCTTTTAAACTGTTTTATCTTCCTCATAATTTAGTTCTTGTTAATTTGGCTCATTCCAGTCTGTGTCCAGTTGATTTCTCAGGTTTTCTATAATTGCTTCCTGTTTCTCTGTTGCTTTTAAATGGGTGGAAAGCAGACCAATTTCAGCAAATCAATATCACGCGAAGTCCTCCCAGTGTTGGGTTTATTTTAGTTGTCATCTGTTCAGAAGTCAGTTTAATGGAGCCACAGCCATATGTCATTTTCTTCTCTCCTTTTCTTCCCTATTTACATCCATCCCTCCTCCCTTTTCTGTAATTCTCATTAAACCAAATTCTTCAGCTTTAAAAACTTACACTTGACTCACATAAGACAAATGACAACACATGTGTACAACATTTATATCTAATCATTTTACTCTTCCAAAAACCTTGACCTATTGTACATACCTATATAATACAGTATACAGAAAACACCCACTGAAGTTTGACATTCAGTCCCACCCTTACAAATCCTTCTCCCCACTACCCATTCCCTTTCTCTAAAGGAGAAGCTCCACCATCTTGGGTATCATCCCACCCTGGGACATCCAGGTACAGTTGAACTAAACTTACCCTCTGTCACAGAGGCCCAGCCAGGCAGTCCAGTTAGAAGAGGATTCAATGGCTGGCAATGGAGTCAGAGACACCCTCTACTCCAATTGTTAGAGGACCTACATGAAGACCAATCTGCACATCTGCTATAAATGTGTAGGTGGAGTTAGATCTCGCCCCTGCATGCGCTTTAGTTCATGGTTTAGTATCTGTAAGCCTCCATGTGCACTAGTTAGTTGACTCTGTAGGTCTGCTGATGGTGTCCTTGCCCCATCTAGTTAAATCAACTCTATATCTAACTCTTCCACACTACTCCCCTATCACTGCCTAATATTTGGCTGTATGTCTCTGGATCTGCTTCCAACCACTGATGGATAAAGCCTCTCAGGAGGCAGTTATGCTAGGCTTCTGTTTGGAAGCACTGCAGAGAAGTACTATGAGACCTTATGAAATGTAAATACTTTTGCAACACTAAGAACACCATCAATAGAACAAAACAGCAGCCTACAGAATGGGAAAACAATCTTCACCAACACTACACCTGAAAGAGGTCTAATTGCATATATATATATTTTTTTTTCAAGAAATTAGACACCAAGAAACAAATAGCACAATTGAAAAATTGGGTACCGATCTAAGCAGAGAATTCTCAGCAGTGCAATTTCTAACAGCCAATAAGTACTTACAAAATGTTCGCCATCCTTAGCCATCACTAAAATACCAATCAGAATGATTTTGAGATTCCATTTTATACTGGTCAGAGTGGCCAAGATCAAAAATTCAAGTGACAGCACATGCTGACAAAGGATGTAGAGGAAGAAGAATACTCCTCCATTGCTGGTGGAAGTCCAAACTAGTGAAACCACTTTGGAAATTAATTTCACAGTTTCTTAGAAAATTGGAAATAATTGTACCTCAGACCTAGCTATTTCACTTCTAGTAATATAACCAAACGGTGTTCCACTATACCACAAGGGCATTTGCTCAATAATGCTCACAGCCATTTTATTCATAAGAGCCAGAAACTAGAAACAACCTAGATGTTCCTAAACTGAAGAACAGTTGAAGAAGAGTTGGAGTTTCTACACAAGGGGATACTATTGAGCTATTAAAAATAAGGGCATCATGAAATTTGTAGTCAAGTGGATGGAACTACAAAATATCATCCTGAGAGAGTTAACCAAAAAAAAGAAAGACAAACACGGTGTATATTCATTTAAAATTAGACATTAGCTATAAAGTAGAGATATCCATGTTATAACGCACAGACACAAATGTTAAACACTTTTAAAACTCTGATTCATTAAGGAGATTGTGGACAACATTTACTGTTATTAGAATTTTATCAATTTAATGTGACCAAAATGTTTAGCTGTTGTGCGTTACATTTGCTACCACAAAATTACTTGTTTCTACAACTATTGACAGTTTAGTATTATTTGCATTATTTGTAGATGTGACTTGTAATGCATTTTGCATAAACATGTGTTTAAAAATATATAGGAATCACTATATGTCCAGCCAATATACTGAATTGGTTGAACATTTTACTGATTCTTCAAATAATGGATGATACTGAATCAAAAAACTATGAAATTTTCAATGAAACAGGAGTTAAATTATCTTATAAAATGAATCTTTTCTAAAATAATTTTATGTATATAAATGTATATTATATATTGATGTGTTACATCCTACATATGTTTGATCCTAATCACATAATTTCCATTTTGCTATGTAATCCATGAAAAACAATGTTATTATATGCTACTGTACCATTACAAAAGTAAAAAAGAAAATGTTAAAAATTTTCTTCCCCGTAGTTTGACACATCCTGATAACCATTTGTGGGGGAGGAAAGCAACTGTGCTACATATTATAGACACAGATATAAATATAAATACACAGCAACTTTTAAACAAAAGTCAAATGTTACTATAAAGAATCTACCTTTTTTCTATAGCTAAAATAAAGGAGATCAAGGGGACACAAATTGAAATAGAAGTCCAAGTATAGTTATATGGAGATGATTTGATAGTATACTGAAGTAACTCCAAAAATTCCACCAAGAAACTACTATAGTTTAGAAAAACCATCCATGAGCATCTCCATATTAAAAAAAAACACCAGTAGCCCTTCCATATACACACACAAAATAGGATGAGAAAGAAATCAGGGACACAACAGCCTTCACAATATGTATGGTCAGTTCTGTTGCCTAGGTCCTTTTCCCCAATTGGTTCTTGATCTGTCAGTAAATAAAGTCATGGACCAATTGCTGGGCACAAGGGATAGGCTGGACTTCAGATTATTGGAGGCAAGCAGAGACATGCAAAGGCCGAGAAGGGAGTTTGCTACACTTTGGAGAGAGAAAAACCAAGCAGCAATGTGAGGTCTCAAAGACGGTCATGGGAGTTTAGCATCTAAAGCTTAGGATGAGAAATTGGTAAAGGTGTGCTTCTCCAGGTTGGAGACAGTAGCACCCAGCAATTTGGAAAGAAGGCAAGTTGATAAGGAACAACTATTTGTATGTCTTTTATACATGGATTCACGGGAGGCTGGGTGGAGGCTGGTAGAGTGGCCTGTCCTGGGATTTAGGCAGGGTAGTGCAAAAACTACATGCAACAACATCTGCAAAAACATAAAATATCTTAGTGACTTTAACCAAGTAAGTGAAAGACCTGTATGACAAAACCTTCAAGTCTTTGAAGAAATTGAGGAAGATATATGAAGATGGAAAGATTTTCTATGCTCCTCGATTAACAGAACTAGCGTAGTAAAAATAGCAAGCTCACCAAAAGCAATCTACAGATTTACTGCAATTCCCATGAAAACTCCAACACAATTCTTCATTGACCTTGCAAGAATGATATTAAGCTACATATAAAACAGTCAATGATAGCTAAAGCAAAACTGTACAATAAAAGATATTCTGGAATGATAACCATCCCAGGGGAAGAAAAATTTTGACAAGGATGGCAAAATTAAGCGATGTAAAAAGAAAGTGGTTCAACTGGATGCTGGAATGTAGAAAACTACAATTATGTCCATTTTCCTGCACAAACTCAAGTACAAGTAGATCAAAGACCTCAACATAAAACCAGATACTAAACCTGAGAGAAGAGAAAGTGTGGAAGAATAAGGAATGCATCGGCACAGGAGACAACTTTCTGAACAGAATACCAATTGTGTATGTACTAAAATCAACAATTAACAAATGGGACCTCATGAAACAGAAAAGCTTCTGTAAAGATAAGGACACAATCAAAAAAACAGAACAGCAGCATACAGAATGAGACAAGATCTTCACCAACCTCACATCTGGCAGAGAGCTGATATCTGAAATTTATAAAGAACTCAATAAACTAGAAAACAGCAAACCAAATAATCAAATTAAAAAACAAGATACAGATCTAAATAGAGAATTCTCAATTACTGAAAGATTATACATAGACTGACCCAGGGCTCCAACTGCATAGGTAGCAGAGAATAGCCTTGTTTGGGCACTAGTGGAATGGAACGTCTTTGGTCTAGCCAATGTTGAACCTCCAGTGCAGGGGACTATGGGGAGGGCAATAAGGGGGATGTATAGGGGGAATAGCCGTATGTGGGAGGGGGAGGGGAAGGAATGGGGACTTATAGACAGGAAACCGGAAAGGGGAATAACCTTTAAAATGTAAGTAAAGAAATATATAATAAAACATTAAAAATCTTAAGTAATAACTCACTCTTGCAAGGATGTGGAGCAAAGGGAACACTTTTCTATTGCTGGTAGGAATGCACACTTGTACAAACATTTTTGAAAATCACTGATGTGATTTTTCAGCAAATTGGTAATAATTCTACCCCAAGACCCAGCTATAGCACTACTGGTCTTATACACAAAGGTATTCTACCTTACCACAAAGACACTTGGTCAACTATGTTCATAGCAGCATAATAGCCAGAAAGTAGAAAAAAAAAATAGATGTACCTCAACTGAAGAATTAATAAATGTAGGTAGTATATTCATAAAATGGAGTATTACTCAGCTATTAAAAATCATGAAATATGCAGGTAATATCCATATGAGTGGGAATTGCCCACAAAACACAGAGTAGTATGATAAAATATACAGACCCACAGAATTTAAGTAGCAAGCACGGCCAAAGGGAGGACACTTGAATTTCAATGAAAAAGTAAAGCAGAATGGAATGGACATCAGGGGTACGTGGAAGGAGTAGACTGGATTGGGGATGGGTCTTTTGGGCTTTAAGTCCAGTCGTTATGTCTTTTATATTCAGTCCAACATCTTAAATTCCATAATTTAGAAAGAAAGAATTTGATTGTTTATGGTTACCATCAATTTATGCATACAGATAAATTTAAAAAGTTCAAATACTCCATGATTGATACAATTCCAATTTCTTTATTCACTCTTTAAGTCAATCATTAACTCACAGAATCTGAAGTAAGAATCCTTCTCCAGATGAACACTTCAGTGAGATCTCCAGCATCTCCAATATCTTCTTATAGAAAAGTTATGCTCTTTACAACAAGGTAAACACTGAGATAGATGATACTTCTAGGGAAAGTCTGCAGTACCATTCTTGAGTAATTTCTATGAAACCCAACCACAATTTAAAAAGCAACATGTAGCATACTAAATTATAATCAATGTTAAGGCCCAACAAGGTGCATCTATCAATAAAAAACAAAACTTTGAAAAGTTTTAAACGGAGCTTAATTATCTTGGCTTAGTAGATTATAATAACAAGGACCTAATAATAATGTTATTAACACATTGAAAACATAAGATATAATTCACATTGAATATTTACATATAGTTACACTATGGAATTTTTGTCTAAACTCACTAACACATAAATAAATATACTATAATGAAGTGATTTTAAAACTAAGAAAAATTAAGACACTGTAGGACGGTTTGAAACACAGAATAAATATTGGGCTTCTTAAAAGTTTTTAAATATCCATATGTCATTTATGAGCAACTGTAGGATTATGAGCTGAATGTTCCTGGCAAGAGAAATTGTTCTTAGTATTTCAAGCTTCTCTCTAGTCTTAGTAGTGGGCCCTGATCTGCTCAGCCACTGGACATGGCCATGGGAAGTTTGACTGCACTCACCCCACTCTGCCTCTTACACTGCTCCAAGGGTAGAAAGAGCAGTCTGATGTGAGAGAGCCAGAGCTGGCTGAGGGGTCCCTGGTCCCCTACAAGGCTGGGCTCCTGGGGCTCTTGAGAGTTGCAGAAGAGTAGAGGATGGACTCAGGGACATTGCCTAGCCCAGAGCAGAGGCAATGAGGGTGAAGGAAGCTCCAGCTTGTCACACTGAGGAAGATTATCCTTGGTTTGATGGTGACAGGTTTGCTGGCGGTTGTGGCTGTGAGGGTAGAGAGGGCTTCTAGGGGAGATTAGGCTATGGCTCTGTAGGCAAAGGCTCTCTTCATGGCTCCCCACAGCGGATATTGGTGAAAAGGGATAGTCTGTGATTCTAAACAGTTTATTATGGTGGCACAAAGTGAATGAGTAAAACCATACCGCACTCCTCAGGGTGGGCCTGAGATTAAATACCTTTGGCAGGAAGGAAAGTCTGGGCAGGAAGGCTTATTGGCAGCACCCCCCCCCAGACCTCTAGGTACCTCATTAGCATGGAGATCTCTGTCTTGAGTCTACTTGACAGTGGTCACGTCTCTTTTTCTATTGTATTGGTCTGAGATACTAGCGATGTCTCATCTACATTTGGAAGGGCTTGGGGCATTACCCTTATGTGACTGATGGCCAAAAATCTTTTGGGAGTGGGCTGTGTCGACATGACTGGGGTCTGGTGCCCGGAGCAAGCGAAGCTCCTACCATCCCTTCAGGGTCTATGGGGCTATTAGCCTTTAACTTGACCTTCCCAGGCTTCCTCTCATAGTCTACCACCCTGCAGTAGTCCACACATTTAATATCTGTCCTCTGTAGGCAAAGTCAGGTGGATCCTTGTGACTTAAAGTCCACAGTGTAGAAGAGAAATTTAATTTTAGAGTTCTAAGGAACTGACCACTTAAAAAACTTAACTATGAGGAATGTGGAGGGCATAAAGAGGACGTTGAGATGATTTTTTTTATAAATGTTTTCTGTTTTATTTGTAAATGCCCTATAGATTAAAATCAATAATTAAAAGTTCTATCGTGGCACTATGTGTAACAATGATTTGGTAATGTACTTTATGATAATTGACATCAGGTATGCCTTTTACTGATATGTATGTATATTTATTTAAATATTTATATTTATTATAAATATATTTATAAGCATATATTATGTTAAATTAAATCTAACTTTTTCTTGTACTATGAATATTAAGAACTTATTGTAACAAATAATTTTTTTAATTTCATTTTATGTAGTTTGTGTGTGTGTATGTGTGTGCGTGTGTGCGTGTGTGTGTAATATATATGTGGTAGCCATTCTTGAAAGTCAGAGTAGGGCATGAGATGGCCTGGAGGTGGAGAATTAAGCTGGGATCATCCTGAAGAGCAAGTTGTCTTAAATGCTGAAGCATTTCTTTAGTTTCTAAAACTCTAAGTAGATGAATTGTAGAACTAGTGTTTATCCCCTAAAAGTGAAAAGAAACATACTATAAGACAACAAATGTAATCAAAAGAGTATATTTCTCAACTGTGATATATGTAAAGCAAAGCAGCCTGATTTCAATGCAAAGAAATTATCCCAAATCTCACAGATAATTTTCAGGTGGATGTGAGCCAGAATATTTTACCTTTGGAAGTTGTAAGTGTTCTCCAGAAGTTGTAGTGCGTCTTTCTGTTTCAATATTAAAGCCAAAATCTCCTGTAATATGTGTAGGAGGTGTCACGAAATAACTAGGCTATCAGAATTGAGCCTTTGTGGATGAGATTAGCACCATTATGAGATGACATTCAGCATAAATGGTTTGTATTTGGATCTCTGTATAAAGTTACAGAGAAGGTTGTCTGTAGGTAAGCAGTAAGTCCTGACCAGATACTACATCTACTAGTTTCTTAATCTTGAACTTTACAACCACCAGACTATAAAATAAGTGTTTAATGTTTCAGTGACCCAGTCTATAGTATTTTTACTGTAACAGCTCAAACTTGAAATGAGTTTTTCCTGACACTGAGTATGAGCACAAAATGAAACACCTGTAGCCTGTCTACTCTCCAGGTGAATAGTTCTACACTTTCTGTGTGAACAGCTGAGTCTCCAGACAAATAAGGTTTAGGCTTTATTCAAGTTCATTGAAAATTTAGAAGCCAGGCAAATTTTCATAGACATAATATCTAGCTCAGTTTATTGTCAATTTTCAAGCTGAAAGGGCATACATACATCGGAACAAGATTCTGCAAAAGTGGGAAATAGGATGTATTTAGCATAAATAGAAAAACAACTTAAAAATATGACAAGTGTTAAAATATGGTAAACACAGATGCATTTTATTATAGATATATTAAAGTTCCATTGTGAAGTCCATATATAATTTATTTACTGACTTTAAATTGTGACAGTATTAAAAACTAATTTGCATGTTGAATGATTGTAATTTCCACTGTCTGATGAAAAGTGTAAGATCCTAAAATAAGAATGTAAACTTCTGATGATTTCTTTGATTAGTGTGAAAATAACATTTTTGAAATATATAATGATATTTCAGTTGAAAAAATTGCTAAAGTACAGAAATTTAGGCAGGTATTTTTGCAACACTTTAAAACACATTTTAAGTTTTATTTAGATTGCTGGTGGACTCTATTTTTATTATGTTTTATTTCATTTTTTAAAACGGTATCATTTTTGACATATATCCCAGGCTGAGATTAGATGTGCTATATGACCTAGGTTAACTTTAACATTATTTCAAAAATTTCAGTACATTTTATTTAGTTATTGTGTGTATACACACATTTAGGAGTGACTATGTATGTGCCCTATCACACATGGAGATGAGAATACAAATTTCTGTAGTCAGTTCCCTATTTCCACCATGTAGGCCCAAGAGTTTTCATGTTCTTTGCCTTGGATTTTGATTTTCTAGCACAACTGACACAATGATAGGCATTGACCATGAAGGCTTTGTGTATACAAAGCAAGAACTTTAGGATCTGGAATACATGCCAAGCTTCAAGTTAATAAGTTTTCATATTTCTGAGAACAGTTAAATATTTCATCAAAAGTAGGTAAATAATTGTATTATTAGTGCACAATTTACTGATACCAAATTATGTTCTTGTATTAAAATTGCATTATTTATAATTATGTAAAAATAGTTTCAAGTCTTGGCTCATTTTAAATGACTGTTGCTTTATGTATGTGTGCATGGATACATTCATGTAAGTGTGTGCATTTGTGTTGGGGGACAGAGGGCAAGTTTGGGTATTGATTTTAAAGCCACTTCCTCCTTTGGTTCAAGACAGGATTTCTGATTGACCAGGCAGTTCTCTAAGTAGATTAGCTTTCAGGGGAATTCCCACCAAGGATTTGCTCATCTTCTCCTGCCCTGAGCAATGACCAAGATTACCAGCATGTGCCACCATGTCTATACGTTCTATGATTTCTAGAACCAGGTCTTCACTCCTACCCAGGCTGTACAAAGTGAACTACCTATCTAGTTAACTATTAGTACTTTGTAAAAAAAAATGTATGCCTCTAGAGTTGTGGACATTGATACTTGTATAATTTAAAATGAACAAGTTACTAATTTTTAAAATTGGAGATAATGGAAAAGCATAACTTTAATATAAGTGGAGGGGTGTGCCTTAAAAAAAAAAAACCCTAGTAAAAGAGCAGCAGAGACTTAGTGTATTCTGTAAGGAGGTTGTCTTGGAGGGATGTTAAAAATGAATGTGAAGAGTGACTCTTTGTTAGACTCTAAGTGCTGGGCTGCCTGTCTCCCTTCCCTCTGGGATACCCAGAGCTCCAACAGAGGCAGAACACAGTCCTTGTTCGCCCTTGTGGGAAACAGAGACCCCTGAGATGACTGCTGAGGTTCTCAGTCTCCTATGTACTGCTGCTGGCATGCTGGCACAAGGCTGGAGGTTGGGAATGGAATCCCCAGTCTTCCCTAACTCTCAGGCGTCCATTGGGCCAGGTAGGAAGAGGAAAGCAGAGTGAGTGGCAAGAGTACAGAGGGGCTGGAAGAGAGAAGGCCCTCTCCAAGAGATTTAGGGATGGCTCTTTATAATGATGCAACCCCCATCCTTCATGAAGAGATGGTCAAACTCTTAAATTGATGGTAGATGAGAGTGCATACATCTTACACAGGGTGAACCAGGGATTAAAGTATCCTTTGTGGGAAGGAAAGCCCAGGAAGGGAAGATCATTGACAGAACACTTGCATTCTGCCTAGTAGATACCTCATTAGCATGGAGAACATCAGTTCTTTTATGCTATGTGACTGATTGATACAGTGGTCCTCTCACTGGGATGTCATGGATCCGTGTTCCAGAGCAGATAGAGGCAGACAGAAAGTGGCTCATCCCATTCCTACCATCCTCAATTCTGACACTGATGTTGTTTGGATTCACTCAACCTTACCAGTTTTGTCTGGTGGCATGGTCCACCTACACTACACATAAGACTTTAAAATCATCACTCTTCAGCACGTGGGAAAACAGTAATCAACAAACATTTAGAAGACACTACCGTCATTACCATCTTGAGTTTCTCAATAGTGAGAAACCAGGACAGAGTAATTTTGCCTATTCTAGTACAGAAGGATTTAAAGATAACGGAGATTAAACAGTTTCAGAATGATAAAATGTAAAATCAAAATACAAACACACTAGAACTAAGAATATCTGCTATTTGCTCTTTTTATTAGATCCTTGCTTGAATGTTACGTGTGCTGATGTGGATTAATTTACTTTTATTTTTGATCCAAAAGATATAATAAAGGATGTGTCACTTGAATGCTTGTTTTTCATTATTGTTGAAAATTAGCTCATAAGAGGTTTCATGAACTCCCCAAGTTTAGATTTCAATCCAATACTCCTACTGTAATGAAAAACTGTTTTTCCTTATAAATTTTCATTGTCATATTATGACTTTTAGTGAAAGTCAATCTAATTTCTATTCTGTTTTCTCTCTTTTTCTCTTTGTCTGTGAACTAATAAAACATACACTTAATGCAGTATGTAATAGTTTAAAGGGAGCTAATTTTTATTTCCACAAAAATATTAAAACCTAATACTCTAAGGTTCTTTTTCTTTTGCTGAAGGATAATAAGCTTTATTGTGTTTTATTATTTCTAGTTATGCCAATTAATAGCTAAGTAGCTGTATTTTCCCCAAAATGTCTTCACTCAAAACAATAATGTCAGAGTTACTCCTTTCTGCTCACATGCTCTATGTGTATTATGTGATAGACACAGGCTGGGCTTACCTCTGATGTACTATATTTACATATTTCCTGGATATTCTGCAAACAAATATCACATTTAATTCTCAAACTACTTTATGTACATGGGATCCCATAGTATAAAGACAGTAAGGTAAGAAAGAATATCTTTTCCATGCTATCTGAATATCTAAAGGGATTCTCAGTTCTCCTATTGGACCAACCAACTAACTCCATTATGATTGTCATTTCTCATCAGATCGATCACTATGAAACCATGACATTATTAGTAATCAAGAACATCCTTGAACTTTAGACTATCATAACTATTGACATAGCACTGATAAACCAACAACGAAACTATCTCTTAATATAAGTTGTTATTTTTCATGGTACTTACATTTCTAAAGTCTTTACGATACAAATCAAACTACACACTTATTCCCCTTATGTAAATGGATGACTTCCTCTTGGGAGACCCTCCATTTCCTGTCCTTTCATGTTAATTAAGGAATTTAGGAAAAGTACGTTAAAAAATATTCTTCCAATTTTAGAATGGAGAGCTGTTTTAAGGTTATTTAAGGAGAGGTCCCAGTGGTTTTGACATGCAGGTTTATTGGAAACAAACAAACAAAACAAAACAAAACCAGTATAAAGAAAAGGTGGTGAGCTTGTTTACGGACATGCTGAGTCTTAAGTGAAAGTGATGATATGAACTTGCAATCAAAGAACTGGATTTATGTTTGAGGAAGCATCTGAAAATCATCAGAATGGAACTACGAGAGGAAGTCTTACAGCTAAGAAGCTTTTTCTAGTAACATGGTGAGAGGAGAACAAGGTCGAATTCAAGCGTCCACACTGCTCGTGTGTGCTGCTCTTAAACTATTGCCTCTGGGAAAGGTGTGAGTGTGTGGTTGGAGAAATGACCTGGCCTTGATGACACAATAAGAACAAGCACCAAAATTCCCCCAGTGACCCTGTGACATAAAGTCCATAATTACTTTCCTTCCCCAACATGCAAGCTTTCACACAGGTCTAAGATTATATTTTCGGAACTCTTTCTCTCCCCCTTTGTTTGTTTGTTCATTTGTTCTTTCTTTCTTTCTTTTTTGTTTTTACTATCAGATTTTTATTTCAACAGTAATTTCAAATGAAAACATTAATGTTCAAGAATTTCTGCTCATGAATCTTAAGAACCTAGCCAGTCTGAATTAGTTTACCTTAATTCATCTCACATGTATCGTCTCGTATCTTTGGTAGTTGGTATTTTATGGATATTAATGAGTGTTTAACAGAGGAAAAAGTTGACAAAGGAAAAAAATGACCAAAAGTTTGGAAAACACACAGTTGTGAACAAGAAAGTAGAGAATAAATCAAGGAAACAGGGTAAAATCAAGCTATTTCACCAGAATGAAACAAGAAGACTTTTGTCATTTCCCTTTCAGTGTGTGTGTGTGTGTGTGTGTGTGTGTGTGTGTGTGTGTGTGTGTGTGTGTGTGTGTGTGCGCACGCGTGTGTGTTTGTATGTATGTATGTGTGTATGCTTGTGTGTACTTATGTGTTTTGGTGTGTTCCCCCATGCACGTGGATGCAAAACATTAGCACCACAATGTCTTCCTCAGTTCTTTCTCTACCTCATTTTTGGAAACAGGATCTCCCTGAATCTGGAGGCTCACCCTTTCATCTATATCATTTGAGTAGTGAGTCACAGAGATCCACTTTTCTCCATTTCGGTTCCTGGGATTACCAACTATGTCTGGCATTTAGGTGGGCACAGGGTATCCAGTATCGAGTCCTCTTGTTTGTACAGCAAACATCTTGTCTGCTGAACTCTTCTTACACTTTTTCTTTATTATCATGTTAAAAAGCATTTTTACCCAAGATGTGTTGTCAAGGAATACCATGCTACCCAAAGTAATCAGTCATGTAACTTCAGCCCATATAGTTATATTTCTGAGGAAATGAGTTTCACTTCACTTCAGTATCATAGCTTTTAGAGAGTCAGCCAGCAACTTTACTCAAAGTATGTTGATCCAAATATTATGGACATGGATTCAGTGCAAGGACTTCCACTGTGGGCAAACTCTGGAACTGGGCATCTAGACTGTTTATGATGGTGAGTCACCAGAGCTGGTGGACTCACAAGTATACTTTTCTGACAACTTCCCAAGCCTTAAAGTTTAGTCCTGACAGCAAATTTAAATAACAAGGTCTGATCTGCATATGCATGCCTCCTGTAGTAATGGTATGCCAGTAGCTTGACACTAATTTGGTATGCATTGGA
Source organism: Rattus rattus (assembly GCF_011064425.1). NCBI lineage: Eukaryota > Metazoa > Chordata > Mammalia > Rodentia > Muridae > Rattus > Rattus rattus. The sequence goes on along the minus strand of NC_046154.1, from coordinate 125,630,898 downwards.
TTTTTTTTTATTATTTAAAAAGGTTCATAGCTTTAACTGATGCACATAAGGAACGATGTCCACACACTGGTGCAATAGAATAGTTGATGTAACTTCCCACATTACAGAAATCATTTTTAAGGTTATAATTTAAGAAATCTGGTTCAATGGTGTTTATAAAGATTCTAATTTACCTCTATTGTTTTGTAGACAATTACAATCATCCTCGTCTGATGTCAAGTCATGGGATTGCTCACGTTTAACTAGCTGCCATTATTCTCAGGAAGGATATAGGTGTTATTTGCTTTTTCAGTCTTCATAACTCCCACATGACATTTTATTGAATTGCTATTGGCCTTTGCCAGGGGCAATTACACTTTCTTCTTAGCTCTCTTATTACTTTTCTCTCCTCTGTTTTCTTTAGTCACAGGCAATTATGGGATTACTAGTTCTCTGAAATTCCTATAAGAGAGAAGACACATGATGGAAAGGACACACAGCAAAAGACAGGAATTGAGAAGAAAGATTTCATTAATATCCTAAAGGGAAAGATGATAATATTTTAATTTACCATAGATAGGTTATAAACCTCTCTGAGAAGGGCACTAACTAAAGTCACGTATTAGTAGATGAACACAGGGGGTTTCCTATATCCCTGGATCTTAAGAGGAAACAGCCAATAGGGTAGAAATGGAATGACAAATCCCTGACAATAAAATCAGTACCTATCCTCGGGTTTTCAGCGGAATGCATATCAGGTATTAAAATACCAAGCTTATCAGGGATGTGTGACAAAATGTCTACAAAGATATTTTAGAAGACACAAGTCACAAGAAGTTTGAGAAGGTAAGTTTCCATAGTTCACAAACTACATGAAGGCAGGACAAACTCAATGACCTCTTTCTAAGAATATTTTCAGGCTGAAGCATAAGGCTGAATCTAGCATGCATTGTTCTTGTTCCTCATCCCAGTGACCTCTAACCTTGGCTGTTAAACATGCTCCAGCCTTTACCCTTTACACAATGTCTGTACTTCTACAGATGCCTGCTTGAATATTCATTGCTTCACTGCACAACAGGTCTCAAATGTCTTTCCTTTTCTTTCTTCCTAATTTCCAAGATGCTATGAGAATTCCTTACTCTGTGACTTTATCTCCAAACTGGAAAATCAGTTGCTTATCCCAGTGTCATGTCAGGCATCTTTCGTATATAACAGCCTGTATTCTTACAATGCTGTGATAATTAATAGCTTTCTCACCAAACTATGCATCCTCAATGTCATTATTGAAAGGATATTGTATCTTCTTTGTTAACTGCATCTAGAATTTCAAATGCTTTTTCATTCATTGTTCACTGGTCAATGTTCATTATTGATATTAATAAATGTTTGCAAGTAATTTCATAGCATATTATTTTTGCTGTTTATAAATTTATCAATTCCTGTTTTAAAAATTCATTTTTTCCTCATGATCATTATTTGAAGGCATAGGATTTTGAGCTCATTTCATATGTTCAGCCTTTCTAATTTTGTACTATAATCTGTTTTTCTTATTTATTTATTTTATGTATTCACACTGTTGCTCTTTTCAGACACACGAGAAGAGGGCATCAGATCTCATTATAGACGGTTGTGAGACACCATGTGGTTGCTGGGAATTAAACTCAGAACCCGTGGAAGGGAAGTCAATGCTCTTAACTGCTGAGCCATCACTCTAGCCCTATAATCTCTTTATAACAAGTTTGTTCCCATGGAAAAATCTCACGAATAATTTTAAAGATGTCCTTCTCTTGATATGTATTTATTTTTATCTTGTTTGTTTATTTGATATTTTATCTTACTATATGATAGCCCCTTTACATACTTCTACACATAAATGCCCCTCTTTCTTTTTTCAAATTTTCTTATAGAAATGCCTCCTTTTCCTCAGGCCCTGCTCTCTCTTCCACTTTCTTGTTAACTGTCTTCTACCATTCTAGCTCATTTAGCAAATCCTTCACAATTTAGAGCTCTTTCCTCAAATAGTTCTTTTGGAAATTTGTTTCAGCGTTTCCACAGCATCTAGATGACTAAGAAATGCTTTAAAACTTTTATTTCCATCATCTTTGCTCTCTAATTTTGCATCTTGTTAGGTGTAGTGGCACATAAAAATGTCTATGTGTGTCTGTGCATATGCATGTGCACATGTCATGTCAATCATGGCATTCAAATGGCAAAGGAGAATACATCAAGCACCCTTCTTTATGAGGGGGTCTCTCATGAACTTACAGTTCTACGATTTTCAGCTTGGCCAGGGGCCAGCAAGTTCTAGCAATACATACGAGATCAAGGATGTTGTGAAAATTCAGTGAAATACTATGATGAGAAACATTCTGCAAATTTTAACTTACTCCAGTATGTGGGGTAGCTTCTTAATATGTCTTCATCACACAAATGCGCGCGCGCGCGCACACACACACACACACACACACACACACACACACACACACACACACACACTCACAAACACCTACACACGAAAGGGTCTAACTGAATCTCAACTGAAAAGATTGGGTTTATGTCCCACGGGTTTTAACAAAGCAGCAACAAGAAACATGGAGTTTTCAGCCCCTCCTCCACCTTCCAAGTTTCATATACAAATTATTACTGTCCAATGCAATGCTTGGAAGGCTATATTTTCCAACACTCTCCATCTGTTTACTAAATTTGACCTCTCGTGTTCAGTTTCTTGCTTTACTGACTGACCATGAAATACATCTTGTCAGTTCTCTCTTCCATTTTGCCTAGGCAGCTGTCATGGACCTGGAACAATGCTGGCCTTTGCTTTGGTTGCTTTTCCCTCCGGTGGGCTCCTCTTCCCCTCTACTGGCTGCCAAGGAGAAGCACATTTATTGGCCTTGCCCCCAGACAGATGCCTGCCTTGCTCCCTTCCCCCATTCTCCCCAGCCAAAAGTCACCTGCCAAGGGCTGGTATTTGCTGCCTCCCCTGTCCACCTCCTCTCACTGCCTCTGTTCAGCTCCAGTTTTGCACCCTCGTCTGAAGTTCTCTGGCTCTGTTTGCGAGCCTGGCATGACAGCAGTCTACCCCCAGCTCCTGCAATTCTCCGGGCTCCCTCCAGACCCCATCTCTCTCTGATTTGCTCCCAGCATCTTCCTCCTGCCCTTGTCCGATGTTCATATTCACAACCCCCCACCACCACCCTTAGAGTGGTGAGTGCTCTCTGTTTCCCCAGCTTCTATCCTGGCTCTACATCTGCCTTCTCCTCAGTGGCTCCCCCTCTTTCCTCAGATGTATTAAAAACCACATCTTTGGAATCCCAGCATTTTGATAAGTGTTTGCCACTCATTTGATGACGGTAGTTTCATGCTGAGTCTGGCTTTTACTTGTCGCAAACCAAAAACCTGTTCCTATTCTCTGAGCCTATAAGGCTCCTGCAATGATCCTGGGAGACAGCAGGGCACAGGATTAAGGGACACTAACAAAGTTTTTGATGGCAGGAATTTACCATGTCCCTCCTACAAACTTGGTGAGTCCTGGTAACTGACCCAGACTACCAAGCAACACACTGGAACCTGGTGGTTCTTCTGATTTCCAGCACTAGGGATCTCTTTGAACCTCCTTAACTAAGATGCTGAATACCCTTCAAGACCAGGCCTGGGCTGCTCCTTGCTTCCACTCGGGTCCACAGCCCAAGCCCCACCCAAGTTCTGGTTGGGGAGGGGCGCACTTGTTTTTAGATGTCTGGGCAAGGAGCTAGAGAGGTGTAAGTAAGCATGGATTCTCCCGATTCGTAGGTATCAAACCTCTGGCTGAGGGACAGGTAATAAGGAAAAGAGAGTTCATCATGAACTAGGGCCTTAGAGGGCCCGGTACCCAATACAGTGGCCAGTATCTAAAAGGCATCCTTTAGGAGTCGTCTCCTTTAAGAAGCGCGCCTGCGTGTGTTTCGTGTGAGTGTGCCCGCGTGTATGTGTGTGTGTGTGTGTGTGTGTGTGCGTGTATGTGTGTGTGTGCGTGTGTGAGTGTGTGTAGGACCGAGCGCGTGCGCGCGCGCGTGTGGTTGGAGTGTGTGTGCGCGCGGGGCCCCCAAGATCCCCGCAGACCCCGGGAAGGAGGAGTTATGTAGATTACCGATGAACATTCTGGAGGGGAGCAGAGAGGAGGGAAGGAGCAGCGGAGGCAGTGAGCTGGGAGCGGCTGAGGCCCTTCCCGCAGAAACTGGGGGCACCGGCGGCGTAGGAGGTGGAGAAGGCGGAGGACGCACGGGCTGGAGGCGGCGGCTGCGACTCGGCGGCGCTGGGAATCGGAACCGCGGGTGAACTTGGGCGCCACGTTCCGGGCGACGGCCGGGTGAGGATGGTGAACACTTGCAGCCGCTGACCCTGCCTTTCCTCTGTTCCTCCCGGCTGCCGAGCCTGGCGCCCATCCCCACCCCTGGACCGGTGGGTGAACCTGCAAGCTTCTACCCACCCCAGGACTATTTTTTCTTTTAAAAGGAAACAGGGAGTGGGCATTCGGAAAGAGGGAGAAAACGCAGGGGAGCTCGTCCATCCGTTGAGGCAGAGTTCACTATGATCTTACTCGCATTCAGCTCTGGAAGAAGGTTGGATTTCGTGCATCGTTCGGGGGTGTTTTTCTTGCAAACCTTGCTTTGGATTTTATGTGCTACAGTCTGCGGAACGGAGCAGTATTTCAATGTGGAGGTAAGAGTACAGTGCTTCCTTCCTCTCCCCTCGCTCGGCTGCTTCCCTGGAACCTTTCCTTCACTTCTTGGATCCTTGTAGCTCAGAGCACATTGTTTCCCTTGCCAGTCAGCAACGAAAACCCTCGTTGAGTTTGCCAGTGTTCTAAGTGATGGATGCCTGGAGACCCACAATCCGTTATCCCCAGCTGCACAAAGCACCATGCTTGCCTGCTCACAGACACATTGTAGCGTGCTGGTGCTGCTTAGCCTGGGAAGAGGCAGAGCTCTATGGAGAGCAAACGTGTAGCTTTATAAGAAAGCTTGAGTTTCTGCTGCATACAAGGCTAGGGAAACCACATTGATGGTTGGTATCATGTGCCTGGGTATTGTTCCTGCAATATTTCTCCTTGTGGTCTGTGCCTAACAAAGGGAGGTAAAAATCAAAGAATTCAAGGAGAGTATGGGAATACTTGATATGCTAATAACATCACTTTGTGATAAAACACTCAAGCAGACAGTATCTTTCTATTAGGCATAACTTAATACACTGTAACTAGATCTAACTGTACAGAGCACATGAAATCTATCTCCTCCTCTAAGAGCCTACTCTCTCCCTTCCCAAGGGACTGGAAATAAACGCGGCCCCTTCGAATAGTTTAGAGGTGTGTTTTAAATTTGATTTCACACTGACATGACAAAGCCGGGACATCTTTGGTTGCCATTTGTTTAATGTGATGGCTTTGGGAACAGACAGCAGCAGTAATGGGCAACTTAAGGAAAAGGACTTGTCAGACCTTCGCGAAAGTGCTCTTCCTGTCATCCAGTGAGCTCTAAAGCTGGTCATGTGCAGTGAGTCGAGAAAAGCCATGCACACCTGGGCTTTTTGTTGCACAGTTCCTTACACTAGCATTACACTTAAGGAGAAGGCTGTGGGAGGGTCTGGGTAACACAAACTTCTCTTAGTGATCACGGCCTCCTATATCTCAAAAGAATTACAATCGAATCTGTGGGGATTGGTGCCGTTCTTCTCTGTTGTAATGAACTGGTTCTTGTTCCCATTGTGGTGTTAGGAGCTTGTGTTTACACAATAGCTGGACCTGTTGCACACGGTTGAACATGCTTCATGGAACCGATTTATAAGCAACGTGTTCATAATAAGTGCCAGGTGTGGAGGCAGAGACTGTCCTTTGGACTCCATATAATGGGGGCAGAAGAAATGTATTTGCAAAAGTAAGACCCATCGTCACAGTAATTAAGAAAGTTTGCAAATGCTAAGTAGGAATATGTTTCAAAGAAACCACCATTTGAAAACCAGAATAGGTTCACCATTTGAAGCGCACAATTGATTTATTTTACTTAAAAACATCAATGAAAAGAAGCTGAGGGTCCAGACATTTCTTGATGGACAAGTTGAACTTTTGAAATTAGATGTCGCTATGGGTTTTGTCCTAACATTTAAGTCAGGAGATAATTTAATTGAGTTAAAGGCATGGCAAGTTCATAAGCTGAAGGAATGGAAGTGACAAGCTGTTGTTAGCAATGCTGTATACAGAGCAGGCTGTTGCTTGGTGGTGGTGGAGACTGTTGTGGGGTGAGGCAGAGGGGGCTGGAGTAGGTCCTGGTTAGTATCTTGCTTCCTATGGGAATCTCAGCCTAGGTAGAAACTACCTGCTAAGGAGAACTCTTAACTTACCTTTGCAGGATTGAATGACATCAATGTTTTGATGATTATTAGGTTTGTTTTGTGAGGCTAAATATAGGTTAGATTGTATTACTTTATATTGGAACCTCTCAGTCAGTTCAACCGGCGGATATTGTTACCTGAATGAGGTTGAGATCCTTTTATTAAAATGATCTCATATTGAATTTCAAATATCTCTTTCTGCGTCTCAAGGCTTATGAAGAGTAGTTAGCAGAGCCACTTTCCCCTTTTTGGGGCATCTGAGTTATTCCAGCCATGCTCATTGCACGATGCAAACATTTAACTGACAGATGAAAAGAGTCATGTGCCCTCTGAGACCTTAGTAAGCTTACTTAACACAAAGGGAGTTTTCTAATGATTTATAGGAGATTGTGTCTCAGAGTTTGTATCATTTCCAAATAGCTTTGTAAGCTCTTCAGCACTTCTTTGGTTGGATGTCTAGCCATTTTCACACACACGCGCGCGCATGCACACACACACTCATACAAACACACACACACTATATATATATATATATATATAAATATATGATACTATGTATATTAACTATCAAGTAGCTGATACTAAAAATATGTATCAAAATAGCATACAAATCTAAGATAATAGAACATTTTCTAACTTGTGTTTACGCCTGATGAATATTTACTAGATATCTCTTTCTAATAGAAAATGCTAATGGGAAAGATATTGCATTACTTTTCCAGGAGAGGCACTTGTATCATTCTTGCTAGTCTTGGTTGTAGAATAGACACAGTAAGAATGTTTTATTCCATTCATTGTCCAAAACAAACAAACCAAACCCCACAAAGCCCAGCAGTAGTATCAATCATGCTTGAGGCTCCTAAAGTCCTGTTGTTTTTTTTTTTTCCTAGTATACACACTAAGCTATTAAGTTAGACCAGAGCTTTGGAGAGATTCCGTTCATGCTGACAACTAAGATCACAATGTTTTATTCATTGAAGAACTTAATTTGTGATCCCCCATACTTTTTATTTGTATGATTTAAGGTAAAAAAAAAAAAATGCCTGTATTTTTTTCTCCCTGTGAAAGGGATTGAGCAAAGGTATTTATGTTAATTCTTTCCTGTCTGATTTTTTAAAGAAAATAAATATTTAGGATGTTCTACTTTTAGAAAGGATGGTAGAAAATTTGAAATTCTTGTGAAAGTCAGTGCTAAAGGTATTTGTATGTGGTTTTGAAGAAGCAAATATAGAGTATTCATCAAATTAAGAAACAGACACTGTCAAAGGCAGTACTGTGAATGGATTGCCTGTATTTCTCCACTGCTCCTTAAGTTGTCAGTGAATATTCATCACTGAGGTCTGTCTGCATCCTGGAAATGGTAACAGTGAACACCAGCACATTACAGGGAAGCAGCATGACTAATATTAACTGAAAATCAAAAGCTGCTGTCATTGGATATCAGTCTAAGGCTCAGGTAGTCATTGGTCAGAAAGCTGTGAAAGTCAAAAACTGCTGTCATTGGGTGACACTCTAAGGATCAACTATTCATTGGTCAAAAAGCTGAGCTAGTCATTGATCAGAAGCAGCTGAATTATTAACAAGACATTGTGATTTAGACCCTATACTCTTGGAGTCAGTTTATTCTTAATGTCATTACTGCAAATTAGAGACTCCATGACTCTGGAGCTTATTTCCTGGGTGCATACATTGTTATGAAACTTGGACTACATTATAGTTTATGATGGCAATAGCTATTGACTGGGATAGCATGCCACATATATTAGCAGTTGTAGATTGATTTTGAACAATAATACCTGCTTGTTAGGAGTAGAGACATTGTAAGCCAGGTCTATGCTGAAAACAAAGCATGTAAAACTGAATTGTACATAGAGCAGTATCGACAATGATGGGGGGAAGTCTTGAGAAGGCAAAATTTGATTTTCTTAAATCAAAGAAGATTCTATGTGCATATTGATCATTTACTAACAGTGTTATAAATTGTGACTGTTATTACTTTTTAAGTTTTCTTGCATTTGTTTTATATAACTGGTTGGGATCTGTTCATCAGTTGTCTCATCTGTCTAAAAGGTCAAAGTTTCATTTGGATAGCTGTGTACTGCATTTGAAATTGCCAAGGAGTGGTTACGAGATATGTTAAGAGATAAAAATACCTATGTTTTATAGATTTAAAATTGCTGTATGTTGACACACTTCTATTTCCTACGTCTTGTTTTCTATTTCTTTTAATGTTCCATATTTATTATTTGATTAGCTCATAAAATTATGTCCGGCTCTAACCTCTACCTAGAGCATCTCATACGTCTGTGTCATAGCATCTATAACCGATCTCCAGCAGGGGCCCTGTGACTAATTCATAAGTGTGTGTATCTGCTACGAGGTTGTAGGCAGAACGAGCAGTTCACATGTCCTGGACATTTGACATGTTTCATAGGGACAGGATCTATAACCAGGAGACCAGGAGTTAACAGTTTTGGACTCTCCAGCTTCTCCTTTTGTTTCACTTTGGCTCTGTTTTTCTCTCTGGAAGTTGTCTGGACAGGCTCTGCCTAAATCTAGAGTTCTTTCGGAAGTGCTTCTGAAGGTACACAGGCCGGGGAGGCACATTCGTTCTGATAGCCCCTCGAAAAGTCCACTGAGATTTGAAGTTGCATCTCTGTCTGTCCAGTTAGATACTTTTCAGACTCTTCTAAAAAATAAGGATCAAGTTATATTCTTCAGTAAAGTAAATTTAAAAGTGCTGTATATGAAGCTTCTACTTCTTATTAAGGATATGTAGTTACTAAATAGGAAATCTTCACGAACTTGCTCAGATTAATATTTATGTTTCTAATGTTGAACTAATGTTATTATGTGTCGATTTATTTCATTTTGAGACCCTCTACAGCTATTCACCATGTACCTTTTCTGAAGGTATTTATAAATGACTAATTAGAAGTTTTTCAGGAATGAACTGACAGAGAACACAAATCCTGATACTCGATTTCCTGGCTTCTATCTAATCTCATTGCTTCTGTTGTAGTGCTTGTCAGTCTCTGAAAGTTACAGTTTGCAAATTTGAGAGATGATAGTATTTGCTTTGCTTTGAGCTTGTCTTGAGGTTTGAATGAATACCGTATAGCATATATATGTATATATATATGTATATATCTTATAGGAATAACTTCTTCACATAGTTAAATACAAATCTTTTTGTTTGTTTGTTTGTTTGTTTTTAGAAATCACTCTGGATAGATGTAAATCAATGTTGATACAGAGGACATTGACAGGATACCAACCAATTACATAATAGTCTATCACAGTCAGCCAGTCTGGAAGACTTCATTTAAATATCTTTTCTATTTTTGTATTATAATGTCTTGAAATCTATCATGCGAACATCAGAACATTTTCTTCCTGTGTTTTTTTTTCTTAGACAGTTTAGCTTAAGAACGTGATTTTCACATTTTGTCATGTCATCTGTTACTATCATAGAATGTCAAGTACAGCTTACACCTTCTATTACAAGGCAGAGTTCTCTCAAATCTGTTCATAGTTTAAATAAGGCCGTCAAAAATATTTCTTTATAATTCATATAACATGTCCATTTTTATTCAATTAGGGGCTAGGTGCTTTGTAGACCAATCGTAATCAAAATTTGAATGTCGAGTTCCAAGAATATCAGGAAAAAACATTTCCCATGAAGACAGAGAGCATGGAATATGAAGGTGGCATCAGTCTTGTGTTTTTCAGTAACCGCTTTGAACATGGCCACTTTTCCATTGACATTTTCTAAAGAAGCAAGTATTAAAATAAACTGTCAATAATGCCGTGTTGGTTTGTATTGACTGCTAACTTGACAACGTCCAGAATCACCTTGGAGACAAACCTCTGGGTCTGTCTGGGAGAGATGTTTCTAGACTGCCTAATTAGGGTTGGAGATGCTGGGAGCACCTGTTCTCAAAAGCTCTACCATTTCTTCCACAAGGAACTATACTCTCAAGCTGTGAACCCAAATAAATTTGTCCCTTAAGTTGCTCTGACATTTTACCACAGCAATGAGAGACAACAAAACAAAACAAAGAAACACCCTCCTTGACATTAATACAAAAGGCCATTTTCAAATTTACAGTAGTTAGTGTCTGTTTCATTATATGTTATATATACAGCCATTGCAATATCAGGGGTGGGATATACATACCACACAATTTGAGAACAATTTAGGGTTACAGAGGTAAATATTTCAAGTTTTCTCTAAGTTGTGTACCTTTGGTTATTAATTACACATAATCACATTACTAGGTCTAACAGCAAATTGAGCTTCATTCTCAAGTATCAACGTAGTCTTGTTACTAATAAAAATACTGGCATCAGATGACAGTAAGGTTAAAATTAGCTTTTTACCAAGGTAGCACACTTTAAACATTAAATACTAGAAACAAGAACATGTTATTCCACAAAAATGTGTCCGTCACTCACAAGTAGTACTTTTTAAGGAAAAAGGAAGTTGGAATATGTTGTCTGAGTTTCTTGAGAGTGTATTTCAAAATTGATTATCTATCATCTATCTATCTATCCATCCATCTATTTAAATATCTACCCATACTATCTATTATGCATGTATTATGTATAATATATATATATATGTGTGTGTGTGTGTGTGTGTGTGTATCTACCTACCTTGTTATAATCTATCATATGTGCATCTCATCTTTGTTGTAATGCTATGGCCTATCTGTGTATGTATTATGTGTGTTTATTTTGCCTATTGTGGGAAATAATTTTGATACATCATCAGAGTGCTAGTTTACATTTCTCATCACATATTTAATTTTGGACCCTGAGAAATATTTATTTCATGAAACATGCAGCTAATATAACCGACGAGGAATTCCATGCGAAATGCTAAGTGCTAAGTAATTACTTAAGTAATGGCTGAGAAACAAAAGTTCTCTTGCGTTAATTTTTCTTAGGAAAGTTATTTGTAGAATTTTGACATGACTTTTGAAACCATCCTTGATTGATTCTTCCTGCCATGTGGCACTGAGTCCGTGGTGTTTCAACCCCTACACCACTCATACACCGCTTTATAAAGTTTGAATTTATAAGCAGCTTGGTGAGCCATATAATAGAAGGTTGATTAAATGTGACCTCTGAGTGCAGTATATGAAAAGTGGCTAGAGGGCGCAGTTGAGCTGTCTACTAAATACTACCACGCAAAATCCAGACAATATTGCTGATACCCAGAAGTGCATGCTGACCGGAGCCTGATACAGCTTTCTCCTGAGAGGCTCTGCCAGAGTATCTCAAATACAGAGGTTGACACTTGCAGCCAACCATTGAACTGAGAACAGGGTCCCCAGTGCGGGAGTTAGAGAAAGGATTGAAGGAGCTGAAGGGGTTTGCATCTCTGTAAGAACAACAATACCAACCAACCAGAGCTCCCAGGGACTAAACCACCATCCAGGGAGTACACATGAACAGACCCATGGCTCCAGCATGAGGATGTAGCAGAGGATGGCCTTGTTGGACATCAATGGGAGGAGAAGCCCTAGGTCCTTCCAAGACTGGGCACCCCAGTGTAGGGGAATATATGGATGGGGAGGCAGGTTGAGTGGGTGAACATTCTCATAGAAAAAGGTATCGGGGGATGGGATAGGGGGTTTATGGACGGGAAACCGGGAAAAGGGATAACATTTGAAATGTAAATAAAAAAATCCATTAGAAAAAAGGAAAAAAAATAAAAAAAAATCAAAGAAACTAGGTAGAATCAGATGTCACCGAAAGACTCATAGATAGTCAAATATTTTTAAAGAAATCAGGGAGCACTTAGATCATGATTTAAGATATTACTTGGCTTGAATGATGGTCATTTGGAACCAAGAATTACATATTTCCTCAACACAGATTCAAATTAATGTTTCTTTGTGGGGGGGAATGATGTCCCGAGCTTGACAGTATGCTAAAAAATGTGATGTGCTAATTGCTAAAAACTTGCTTCATACATTCTCCTTACTTGTTGGAAAGGTCATAATCTATGTTTTCATTGACTGCACTGGCTTTGGTAAGGCCAAAAGACTTATGCACTTAGAAAGGAGGTGGGTAAGTTTAGTTTGGTAACGCCTACTCTACTATAGGTCGCAAACATCAAATGTTAAATGTACAGAATGGTTATTTAATCCTTTCATATCTACTTGTATTATTTTCCTAACATTTTGTTAGAATCATATTCAGTGACTATTTTCCACTGAAGACAGGTTTTGAAATAGTTTATGTCTATTGTTTTAAAAATGAGTAAGAAGTTCTTCCCAAACAGGGGCTTCAACAGTCTTTCAATTTGGAAAATTTATAACTTACATGAATGAATATTATACGGGAGAAGTATATGAATAAGAAGACATTGACTAGCACATTAAAGAGTATCAAGATGTAATTAAGGTATAACCTATTCACAGATATAATCAGGCTTTAGAAATGTGTTTTAGTCTAGTCAGTTGAGTGAGATATGGAAAAATAAAATAAGCTATGTTTTCAGGAGGGATAATTATTAGAAGGATGGAAATTATTTAGTGGAATGAAGATTTCATCTATTTGGTTTAGCTATAGACAAGAGAAGGCAGAGAAAATCTTCTAAGGGAAGCTGAATGCTGTCATTGATGGCATTCCATGTCTCCAAATTGTGTGCACTTCATGTGGCATGAGGCGTGCACCTCAGCACATTTCTGACGTAATCAATCTCAGTGGATATCACCAGAAGAATTTTTCCGTGGGAACTTTTCAGAGTGGAATCAGTGTCATAACAGTGATTGTTTTTAAGGATTGATACTTGCCTTGGTTTTAGGTATCTATCTTTTGTGTGTTCATTCTTTCTTTAAGCATTTGCTTGTCCGTTTCTTCTCATAGGCCTACTTATATCTTCTAGTGTCTTGAGGCACCTAATACTTTCAAGATATTTCTGAGCCTGCTTTCCAAGTTGTAAAACATTGTGAGAAGCCACAATATAATATCTACCCCTCCCTACTTTCATCATGAGTTAAATGAAATAGATGCCAGTAGGGCAAGTAGGTTGCAGGAGGTAATGAGTGCCCAATTGCTTGTATGATGCTGAGAACAAACTTAGTCTGGAACACTGCCAGTTAAAGGAAAAACCTTCTTGCAGATTGAGTATTCTTAGTATGCAGCAACTTTTCTTAAGTCCCTGACTGCTTTACACCTGTATGGAATTAAGAATAATTGTTTACTCCATGGGAAATTCAGAATTAAGGGGCATCATTTGCTCCCAACAGGAATGCCATCTTCATTGTTTGTGGATAGTGTAAGTCTTTAATGACTGCACTGAACCCATATAAACAGTCACTCATCCTTGATACTGCGAGTAGGGGGAGGTTTACTTCCTGTAGTCTCTCTCATGACTAGAAGTGCAGAAATAGGATTTTTTTAGCCATTGTATACTAATTAGAAAAACATCTGGAAAATTAGTTCAATGGAACAACTTAAGACTTATTCAGAGGTTTCAATTTAACCGTACAAGCAACTTTAAGTAACAATTGAATGCTAAGTGTTTAGCTATCTTGTATTAGCACATATCATTATCACTACAGTGTTGGGAGTTAGAACTCTTCCTCCTTTACAGAGGAGGGAGTGAGCATTTTGCCAGAGCCAAATTCCATTGAAGTGTTGGGAGGAGAAGCCTAGGATTAAAGGAGGAAGACTGTGTCTGGAACACAGGCTCCTAAGTCACTTTAGGTGAGAAGTGATTTCCAGGTTCTCAGGAAGAAACTTTGGATCCACTTCCAATTATGACATCTTTCATACTCCAATCTAAAACTAAATATTTAATATACATAATGAATTCAAGGGGGCTGTTCTAAGCAGAGTCTTAACCTGGAGTAAAACTGAATACAGGGCCTAGCGTTCACTGCTCAACAATGATTATCTGGAGATCAGTAAAGTTTTTGTGTTAAATGTCTGTTCTGATTTTTAAGCATTAGAAATGTATAACCTATCTAAGACCTAATCTGACATTACATGTTATATTAGATAAATTGTAATCTTATTTCTCAACAATTTGTAACAATGTAGGTTACTATGGAATATGATGTTCAGAGGTCATAAACATTTCATGATGAAATATATTGACCATTGTAGAAACAAAATGTCAGTAGTTAACATTATGGTGCCCTGCAGGAAAGCAGGTTTGTATGAAAGACCTTGTGTATGTCTAAAGCCTGCTGTATTATATGGTTTTTGGTCATTTCTGTGTTTATATTTTTATCACCAGTTGTATAGAAAGTTCAAGATAACAGATAAACTATTCAAAATATTTATTTGTAATGTAAAAGAAATTTCTTAATAGAGTGGAACAGAGAGAGAGGGAGAGAGGGAGAGAGGGAGAGAGGGAGAGAGAGAGAGAGAGAGAGAGAGAGAGAGAGAGAGAGAGAGAGAGAGGGAGGGAGAGAGAGGGAGAGAGGGAGAGGGAGAGAGGAGAGAAATGCTTTGAAAATAATTGAGTAAATCTCCACATGTTTTCATAAGGCCTCATATCCAGTCCCTGCCATATTTGTACAGATTACAAGTTGGTTACTGATGCAGATATATTAAATAACATCTTTGGGTCTTATGATTGTTACATTGTGTAACTGCCATGACTCATAATATATTCATTCATCTTTTAAAGGAGATTTGTGTGGAAACCAGCTTACTAGGGCAAACTCTAGGTTGTTTTGTGAGGTTATTAGTGTGAGATACTTATCCCATAACTTTTTTGCATCCCCTTGAGCAGTGCATTCCAATGTGTGTGAGAGTTTTAAGTCCCATGTCCCTTACACACTATAAACTTGTGTAGGTGGAGTTACTGACTCATTCTTCCGTTACTCATATGTAAAACATGGAAGATAATGATCAAGTTTGTTGTAAGATTAAAGACCTAGGGACAGATATTCAACAATGAGGAAATAACATTTTCATAATAAGTGTTGCTTATATACATAAAAACATAGTTTTCTATTTATTCCCTCCATCCTAAAATAACTCTCAAAATGCACAAAGTAAACAAAACCATGATTCCTAGTAACTTAATGTTTAGTAGAGAATGAGATTATCCTTTTCTATAATAGTTTTTAAATGTGTATAACCAGTGCGGATCTATAAAGGCAAACATTTAATTGGGGCTGGCTTAGAGGTTCCGAGGTTCAGTGCATTATCATCATGGCAGCAAACAGGGCAGCATCCAGGGAGTCATGGTACTGGAAGAGTTGAGAGTTCTACATCTTGTTCCACAGGTAGCCAGAATACTGGGATCCTTAGGCAGCTTGAAGGAAGCTCTCTTGTGCAATGGGGAGGCCCTCCAAAGTTCATGCCCACAGTGACACTCTTCCTCCAACAAGGCCACACTTCCTAATAGTACCATTCCCTCTGGGCCATGCATGTGGAAACCACCAGTCAACATGCTGGAGAGAAGACAATACAAAGAAGGACAGAACGAGTGACGTGGTGTAGATGTTTCTTTCCTTGCAGGTGCTGTACCTTCCTCTGAAGTCACTAAGGAGGGATAGGGGAAGTGATCGAATAGATTAGAGGATGTAATAACTAGTACTTAGCAAACAATGGCAATAGCGTTAGCCTGCTCACTACTCCAGGCAGACAGGAAAACCGCATTTTCATGGTGTATTTGCAGAGTACTCAAAATTATCCTGCCATGGTATGTGGGAAATAACTATCCCAAAATGCAGGAAACTATGTGTTTCTGCTTAACCATTCGTAAAGTCTGAAGATTTGGAACATCTCTAAGTGACTTAGCAATGAAGCTCCACAGTATTGATTGGATTAAATAAGTCATACCTCCAATGGTAAAACTCATTGTGTTTGTCATCAAATAAAAACTTACTAAGCATGGAGATGGTAAGTGAGGCAGTGATAGATCAGACAGATAAATGTCCACATAATCAGGAAAACCAGAGGTCAGGGACTAAACCACTAACCAAAGACTAAACATGGACTGACCCAGGGCTCCAACTGCATATGTAGCAGAGGATGGCCTTGTTGGGTACCAATGGTAGGAGAAGCCCTTGGTCCTGCCAAGGTTGGACCTGAGTGCAAGGGAATTTTGGGGGGTGGTGTGGTAAGGGGGTGTGGCTGCAGGGGGGCAGCCTTATAGAAGAAGTGGAGGGGGAGGGGATATGGGGCTTATGGACAGGAAACCGGGAAAGGGGATAACATTTGAAATATAAATAAAGAACTATCCAATAAAAAAAGAAAGAAAAAGAAAGAAAAAATAAAATGAAATGAAAGTAGATTGTGTGGGTGCTGAGACAGGAGGGTGGGTAGGGGACCGTCCTCATAGAAGCAGGGGGATGGAGGAAGGGATAAGAGGTTTAACTGGGAAGGGGGATTATATTTGAAATATAAATAAATAAAATAACCTATAATGTAGAAGAGAAATAAAGGAGGTTGTGGGAACATAGATCTGAATGCCAGAGTTGGAGACAGCAGCATCCTTGGGGTTTATTGGCCAGTATGTCTGTCTGAAGAACCGAATTCTTGGTAGAGAATCTATCTCTAAAATTAAGGTGGAGAATGAATAAGGAAGGTATGTGATGTTCTGTGGCCTCCACACACATGTAGCACACACGGATAGTTTCCTCTACAGCATATAGTTCAGGCATGTGGGAAGAAGCACAAGAGAACAGCTCTGAATTCAGAGAGAACTCAGTATACGTAAGTGAAACCCAAACATGACATAGGCATTAAACTTAGAAAATAAGAATCTTAAGTAACTATAACTATGATTTATGCTCAAAAATTGACACTGTAATCAAGGTAATGTTGGATTAACTTCCTCTACAAGTAGGTGATAATTTCATATATGGTGTCCCACAAATTGACGCAAGAACAAATGAATTGAAATGTTAAAGTGCTTACGTGTAGACTATGCTGTTGTTTATCATTTGGCCTTAGCTGAATAGTGTTTTCCTACTCCTAAAACATTAAAGTAATACCAATGCCCTTTCTGTCTCCCGTTTGCATCTGTCTTCTCAGTTGCACCTCTGTTCTCATCTGTCCTCCTCATGAGCAAGAGATGGATCTCATCTCTCTATATTTTCTCTCACTTGTGTTTTCAACTACATCACTGCTCCTGCCTGACCACATGGGTGCGAGCCTCAAGGCTACATACCAATCTTCCTGCTCCCTGGTACTCAGTCACAACTTCAGACCGTTCGCTTCATGCCATGTATTTAAATCGATCTCCAGTCTTCACCTCTCTTAAATAGCCTGATTTTGGGGCCTTACTAGCTCCAGTATTCACAGGCTGTATTATTCTTTGGTTTTTCCGCAAGACTTCTCACTGTCAAAGGCCACTCTTCTCTCTAGCCTCAAAGATAAACATTCAATGTCTGCATCTTGTGATATATCAGAGGGATGGTCTCTGCTCATCTAAAAGGAAATGAAAACACAAATAACTCTAGCATGTGTTTCATATCTGTGGTAGATTATTAGAAAGACCTAATAAACCTTAAAATATTTATCTAAAAATCCACTAAGGATGGCGCCGATATATTTGTCTTATAAAAAAATACTTTATGAAAATTAAATAGTACAAAACTTTTAAAAAGGAGCATTCATTTACATTTACTTAAATACCTGTTGTAGCTAGATGAAAAAGTAGCTAAACTCTTCTTCACACTTTTGCGTTTACATAGGCAATATTACAAAATATTATACATAGACGCCAGTGAGCTCAAGAGGCACTTCCAAGTAAATGAGAGGAAAGGGGCAGATTTCATAGCAACTTATGAAAGGCGTTTAATCTAGAAGGGACTGAAGACTCTTATGACATTTTGGCACACACACACACACACACACACACACACACAAGCTACACTAAACAGAGTCAGCAGGAGATACATATAAACCAGTGTGATTGCAGTGCTGTCCGCTTTGTACTGGATAACCTTTAGAGAACTCATCCTTGTGAATGGCTAATTCTCCCGTTTTAGCAATCGTTGGTCCCTTAGTTAGTGGTGTGATTCCCTACGCTTCCCAGTCCACATTACTGTGCCTATTGCTATTATTATTGATCAGGTAGTGAGTAGGATGCATAATGTTGAGTTATAGGTGTAGCTTCCTTATCATTTCTAAAAATCAAAGTCTCACAGCAGATTTTAAACATCACTGTTAAAAATCCATTGAGCTGTTCACTAAACGTTAAGGCTTGGCCCATAGGTGTTTAATGCGAAATTCCAGTTCACTCTGCTTCTGTGTGCCTTTGAGCTGTGATAGTCCTCTCACTTGAAGCCTCTAGGCCAAATGCATGGAGAGAAATTTAAAGGGACTGAAAGAATTTTTCTCCCTCTTGCTGAGGGCATATGGATAAATTTAGAATATCAGAGCCAATTAAGTGCCTTGCAAATAATCTACTGCCCAGATGTTGTATTATAAATCCTTTCTGTTTCCCATAGTAAAATGCAGCTAACTAGGAGACAGTATTTGTTTGGTCACCATTGTGTTCAATGAATTGGCGATTGGTTTGCTAAGACTAAAGAGGTTACTATCTCTATACTCAGGGAACAAATGGGTTATACTACCTAGATTCAAAGGTGTCAGTCACTAGTAATTTTTTTTATCCATTTCTCTTTGTCTCTTAACTCATTGGGCCCAATGAATATCTACTTATTTTCAATTGTTAATCATTAATGTTATAAAGAATTAAAACTTGCTTATGTTATACAAAATAATTCTAAATATATCCCTTATTGTCTTTAAATTTACACCATGGCTAGGAGATTAAGAGGAGATTATTAGTGGTAAATTGATGGTGAAAGTTAATATATCACAAAAAGCTGAAATTTAGTATTATATTACCCGCTTCTGTAGCTAGCAGTATTTTTTTCTTATTTCCTTTATTTCATATTTATTTTTGTTAACTTTTCTTTGTAGTGCCTTTAAAGTTTGAAACTTTGAAGTAGTTATTTCTGTGTTTCCATGACTGTTCTATTGGTGGGAGGTTTTATTTGGTTTTGAAGAAAAAGAAAGAAAAACAATAGATCATCATCGCCATCATCATCACCATCATCCTCATTTGGAGTTGGGACTTTTTATTCAACATTTTTATTTAAGACTCGGTATTATGATAGTACAAGAATCCATATGATCGAATGCTAGCAGTAGAGAATGGTGATCATAAAATATGGATATTGTTTAGACTGTCGACTAGGTGGACCAAGCAAGCAGGGGACTCATTTTTCCTCATTTCTATAAGTTCTCTGAGAATTTCATACACAGTGTTTTGTTCATATCCCTCTCCCAACTTCTCCACCACCTACAGTTCTTTACAGTTTTTAAACCTCTTGTCTGTACAAACCCCTTTCACGTAACCCTAATTCTGCCCCCACTTCCTGTCTTCCTCCACTCCTTGTTACAGTCTCTGTGCCATGCGGGCCCCTTACTCATTGCCATTCTTTTCCTTTACAATCTAGGTGGAAGAAAATGCCTTTCTTTACCAGTACGTGCTTACATCCAAGTTTGCTGACCAAAACCCAAGAAAAGCCCTAGGATTAGTCAACATTAGGGCATTTATTCCCTTTGAACTTCAAAGAATGTGTGAAGTCCATAAATAGCAGGTCCTGGAGCCAGGAGCAGCAGAGAAAGGTGGTTTTCCCAGAAACCGAATACATATATTCTGCAGGTCATCAGCAGTAGATGCCTAAGATGGGGAAAATGACTTATTCTTGCCATTTGTTTGAGTTCTTGTCATCCATCTGTCTTTCTTCCTTTCTATATCTTCAACTAGCCTACTAACATTTGCTCAATTCCTTTCCTACTTTCGTTCCAGCGTCTCTTTTGTCTGTCATTTTCCTTGTCACCTCTGGGTACATTTGGATGGCAGAGCGCCTGTACATCAAAGCTGTGACTGTCAGTCGAAAGCTATCACACATGCAGAGTGAAAGTCAGTGTGGAAAAGGGCAATGAAGTCATCATTTATGCACAGATTACATAACAAAGACAGAATATAGTCTAAGTGTAGCTTATAGCATGAGGAGAACATGCCCAGATGCTCATGGTTGGTCTTGAGCTGTAATTTGGCGTTTTGCTATTAGTTTTCCTCAAGTTGGAGACATGTAGAAATAGATAATCTTTTTGTTCTCCTCTTCCAACAAATCATTTTACTGACTGAGGAATCTTCCTGGCCCCAAAGTTTTTTTTAAGTGAGGGAATCATAGATCTGATTGTTTCTATGATTAACCACATAGTTCATAAACTATCTGAAATATTAATAAAATTGATAAATTTGATCAATTTGATCAATAAAGTTGATCAAATTGATAAAATTGCTCAAAAGAGAGGGGTAATACACGAAGCTTTAGAACTTTCGACAACAGTGTTCCTGTGACTTTTATGAACATGCAAGGGAGGTGAATCCTTAGTTAGATGTCAGAAGTCAGTAGAGTAAGCTAGTGATGAGGGAGAGTCTTGTATTTTTTGGGCTGTTGTCTGCTTTGACAAAATGCAGTGTGAAAGAGTAAAGTTTTATCTGTTTCAACATTCACGTGTATGTAACTGTATTAGTGTGTTCTTACAGACCAATTTTGGTCAAACAAAAGGATCAAGAGTGAAAGTATATTTATAAATATTTTCTGAGTTCAAACACTGACAAATTCATTTTGCTTCAAATAATTTTATTTGGAATATATTCTTTTTCGCAGTAGCAGAGATAAGTTGAATTGTAGGAATAGGTCTCTCATCTCAGCCTTAGGCACTTTAAACAAGACTGCCTTTCTTTCATCTTTGTTTAAATTTATATGCAATGTTACAACTAAACAGATTCCTAACTATGTACACATTATGTCATATCTGTTTATACATCTTACTTTTCATAAGGGAAAGATTTAGAGTACAGCATGCATATTCATGTGTAATTCAAAGAGAGCTTTTGAAACATCAGTCAACGTTTTATACCTGTCTCAGTATTTTTATCGTATTTTTAAAATTTGTTGCAAATAAGTAACAGAGATATTGAAATGAAAGAAATGTTTGACTGTTTCCTGGACAGAATGAAGAAGACGATTAGACTGTTACACTCTAGGCACTCTTTGTTCTGAGTTGCTGCTTGTAAGACTTACTACAGTTATTGATCAGACAGAGGGGGGATTAAAAAAAACTGCACACAGAGAATAAAAGCATCTTGGGAAAAGAGTACCCCTTCCTTTTCAGTCTATCCTTGAAAGGACTATCTTTTGTTTCAAATTATTACATAGCACTCTAATGAGAGATTGCCCGGTTTCTTTGAGGTAGATTTTAAATCAAGGATGAGGGGCTAGGGAGATGGTAAGGGTAAGAGTACTTGCCATTAAGTTTATTAATCTCAGTTTAATTCCCACATGTTGGAAGGAGGCAAAAGACAAACTGTCTTTTGACTCCATACCAGTGCTATGAGGCATCCATCCATCCACATGCTTGCACACTATAAACAAATGAATGTCAACAAAGTTTACATTAAGGGTAATGGTGGCTTATGCAAGGTACAGCAAATAATTAATGTATTTCAATGAAATTATGAATAGATGTTATTCTAATAAAGGTTATGTACTACATGTAACATTACTCTTCATTCTTCCCATTTCTCTTCCTTAATCACATAGAAAATAATGAAGCTCATAATTTCTCTCCTTTGTATTCAATTATCATCTATTAGAAATTATTGCTATGATTTAGATCTATTTGATTTTAATATTTTCTAAATTTTTACTCCAGTTTCATGGAGTTATTCTTCAATGTCTTATTTTCCCTTTATTCCACTAGTCCAATTTGTATCTTTTTATGAAAATCAAGGCTTAGAGGTATGAATATAGAATTTATGTTTAATAATTATTGGTTAATGTTATAATACAGGAGATTTTTCATTTTATTAGGTATTTTATTTATTTGCATTTCATATGTTTTCTCCTTCCCCAGTTTCTCTTCTGCAAACCCCCTGACCCATTTCCCTCCCCCTGCTTCTAATAGGGTACTCCCCGACCCACCCACCTACTCCTATCTTATCACCCTAGAATTCCCCTATACAGGGCATTGAGCCTTCACATACAAAAGGTTTAAATTTTACATTTATCAAACAGAAAAGTAGAGTTCAAGGCAATTCTCATACAGTCTCCTTGGGTAGAAAGGATATAACAATTTTTCTAAATTTTTTTATTACAGTTATGGTAGTTGAATACATACATAAACTCGATTCTGTTTTGTTGAGGTATAACTTGCATGCGTTCACGTTTCTTCCACTATTGCACTGTTCATGCCTCATGGCATTGTTCTCCATGGCGGATATCCATGTTTAATTTAACAGGAAGTACGGGAAACACAAGCAATATAAATATATATTCTAGATTGTGTCTCTTGCCCAAGGCACGCAGATATTAGATTTTCAGGCTTGGTTGTTCTTAAGAATGTTTGTATGAAATTGATATAGATGAAATAAGTGAGTATGTTATGATGTTAGTTATATGAACCGAGATTTATTGACTTCTTTTTAGATTAATTTTGCAGAGATTAAAGAGGAATGACTTTTTGGAGAAGAGTCTTGTCTCTTTTCTGTAATTCACTTAATGTTTTTTCTCCATCTACTTCTCCAAGTCTTATGACAGCATTGCCATACGAACAGCTTACTGACATCGTAATCAATCACATTAAGCTGGCTCTGTTGACAATATTACTGGAACCTAAAGTTCTTCTGTGGCAGCAGGCTTCCACAGAACTCTGGGTGTACTTAGAATCAGAAGCAGATTTTCTGTTTTGTATGGCAGACATGCTTACGGTGTGATTTATCCCGAACTATAGTTTGAGGGAGAAGAGGAAGTAGGAAAAGGAAAAAGATTTTTGATCTCCATGAATCTTTTTTTTTTTTTTTTTAGCTCCTTTCCTCCAAGTAGGCTCTAGGGTAGACGATCTAGAGATACCATGAGAAGATTAATTGGAAGGTTTGATGTTTGGAACACTTTGTTTGTTTTTCATTTTAATTATATGTAATCCAGTTTAAAAACAAAAACAAAAGCAGGAAAATTCTATACACTGACTTAATGTAAAGAACAAGTCATCCATTAAAAATGAACTAATCTATTTGCACTATAGTTTTCTCAAATTATTAACAGATTCAAATACACTTTCAAAGTGTAGATAAAATAAAGTTCCTCCAGCCATGGTAATGTTTGCTGTGGAAGACATTGTTCTTTATTCTCCCCATCATGTAATCACCATAGATTAAGTCTAAAAGGGAAAATCTTTCTACTAACTATTATATGTCACAAGCACAGTGTCACAAAATAAGTGGCACTAAATTGACAACGTGCAGTGGTATTTAATCTTCTGTTCATCCATCTCCCCTGTCAACTCTCCTGTAAGCTTCTGTCACTGTGTGTCTCAAACTTCACAGTGCAGATGGATCTCCTGGGGTTAGCTGAGAGAGCACTCCTCACCTAAGTATGACTGAGTTAGAAATACTTTCTAGGTAGCAATGAATATCCTAGTAAGAGCACCAGTTGAAGGGGAAGCCCTGGGTCCTGCTAAGACTGAACCCCCAGTGAACTAGACTGTTGGGGGAAGGCGGCAATGGGGGAGGGTGGGGAGGGAACACCCATAAGGAAGGGGGGGGAGGGGGGGGATGTTGGCCCGGAAACCGGGAAAGGGAATAAAACTCGAAAAGGATATAAGAAAAATTCAAGTTAATAAAAAAAAAAAAAGAAAAGAAAAAAATACTTTCTTTTAAAAAATGGCAAATACTTTTAAAAAATTACCTTCCTTCCTCCCATGTGATTTAATCTGGCTGAATCATTGATCTTGCTTTGGGAAATACAGCTATAGAATTTCCTCAAAGGTTGTTATCTGACCAGTTGCATATGTTTTCCATTTCATTCTCTAAATTGAATTCAGGTTTATTGGCCTATAATTCTTTGGTTCATCTTTTGTTCCATACATAAATTTGGCAATTACAAGCATTATATTCTCTCCCACCCAGTCTGCCTTCCATTCCTAACATGGGGTATTCTGAGAGAATATGACATAAAATGTACTGAGTCACCTTAAAATTTCAAGGAACACTTCTGCTTTCCCAATGGTGACTTAGCATTTTAAATTACAATTTCATCACTTGGTCACCTCCTTTGCTCTCTCCCATATCCCGCCAAGTCCACTCCTTCTTAAATTTATGTAGTCTTTCTCTTCAGTTTTCATGCTACACACACACACACACACACACACACACACACACACACACACACACACACACACACACACCACAAATATATAAATACAACCTGCTAAGTCTTAGAATGCTGCCTGTTTGTATATGATTTCAAAACTCTCCATGTAACACTGCATAACCAGCCAAAGAGCTTATCTTTACGCAGGACTGTTTCTCTGTCTCTCTGCAGTCCTTACTGGTAATGGTGTGGGGCCCATGAGATCTCCCCCTTTAATGTTGGTGTGTCTTTTGCTGTTGTCAATATTTAGATCTTGTTTACGCAGATGTTTAAGTGAGACATTTCTTGGAGATACAATCTCAGAGCATCTTAATATAATTCTCTGGTTTACAGTCTTTCTGCTCTCTCTTCCAACGTTCACTGAGCTTGAGGTACAGGAATTGTGACACACACACACACACACACACACACACACACACACACACACTAAGTCTAGGTACCCTGTGAACATATTCTTTGCATCTGTTGCAAAGTGTAATTTTTTTTTGTTGTTGTTTTTTGGTGAGGGTCACACTTATGTGTGGGTATAAGGATACACATTGGAACGAGCATAGGAATAATAGTGGGAGTACATTTCATGACCTCAGTAGTCCTGGAAGTTGTCTAGGCATGGTGTCCCTACCATTGAGCAGGACTTCCATCCCTTAGAAAGCTCTGTTACTGCCAAGATATAAGTTCCTCTATTTCACATGTAAGCCTATTTTGCCATGCTCCTGATTGTGCTGAGTCAGGGCTAGTTTTGTAGGGCTATTGATTATTATTATTTCTTGTTGGCTAATTGTCTAGCAAATTGAAAGTTAGTCTTCAGGGAAGAAACTTTCAGAGAAGATCCAGCTTTGATCCTGTGAGTCCTGTATCTAAAGTATAAGGTGTCTTCAGCAACTTCTCTATCTTTGTGAAGTTCCAAAGAGCAAACAGCCATGTACTATATTGTGTAGGAGAGTCTTTATGACAAGATTCAATTGATATGCATATATTATGTGCTGTTTTATGGCTTGGTGGAGAAAAATAGTATGGTGCAGAGTTCATGAGAATATCCTTCTGCACGTACAGATGCATCCCAGACAAGTGATATTACACCATCTGTGCTCCATTCATCTCCAGAAAATTACTACAAAATTTCCAGGGTTAATGTCCTCTTCAACCTACACGCATTTCATGAAAGGAGATTAAGGTTTGGAAAGCATTTGTGAATTATTCTCAGAAACTGCTGTGTTTGTTTGAGGTGAGCATTAATGTTAAAAAAAAAAGGAACATTAGAAAAATATCTTTCATTCAGACTTTGTTCCATAGAAACACAAAGGTCACCAGCCAAATCGTTATATTTCTGTAAGCATTTGAAAAATACCGTTTCATGATATGTCCTCTGTAGTATAACATTTTAAATAAAACTGTCTGGGACTAATGCTTCCATACATTGACCCATACATTCTGTCACTCTCTGATTTTTTTCTCTTTTTCCTTTCCATTTTACTTTCTAAAACTGGTTGCAACTACTTATAGAAATTTTATCTGAAATTGTTGGGTTTCTTCATTTATTCTATTGTTTTTTCTCCAAGTCCTTGAAAAGCCCACATCATGCTAAATAATTAGGTAAATAGTCATCATAGATTGAAAATAGTATTTCTTGTAACATCTTTTGAAAAGGAGGAGAATAATTTTAAATCTAAGAGGGAACATAGCAGTAAGAGGATTCATTCTTTAGGTTGTGTTTTGAAGTATGTACTCTGCTTTTAGGATGTAGAGATCATGTAACACTATTGTAAGTAGAGGTTAAAAATCAAATGAATATGCCTTTCTTGCTTTTTTACATGAGTAAAATACTAAATTCGTCAATAAGAAATAAATGAAATCACATGCATATTATACACATGCACTTGG
Organism: Rattus rattus; assembly: GCF_011064425.1. Classification (NCBI taxonomy): domain Eukaryota; kingdom Metazoa; phylum Chordata; class Mammalia; order Rodentia; family Muridae; genus Rattus; species Rattus rattus. Next base: position 125,604,448 of record NC_046154.1, on the reverse strand, counting down.
GATTCCATAATACATTTTTAGAGCTTATAGACAGTTTGAATTTTAATTCTAGATGTTGCCTTAGTCAACATCATAGGTAATCCAAGCCCATATTGCCTATCTGAAAGCTTATTTTGTGGGCAATCCCATATATACAGAGAATTATGCCTTTAAGTTATTTTTTACTTAATAGAATATTGAAATCATTAAAACTTCCTTATAGCCAGTCAACTGAAATGCAAGACTCTTTATATGTGGAATTTTGGAAACTTTGAATTTGTGCTACCAATTGAATCTCAAGGAGTTTGAATAGTGTCTGCTCTCGTTCTTACATCATCTTTTTAGCATCATAGTTTGGTATCATCTTCCCATTATTCTTTATGTATTCTTTTTCTTCTTATTAACTACATATTATGTAAAAACTTATGTTACAAAACATTGGCTAATAGGATTTATAAGATATAGAAATAGTTCAAACTGGGAGAGAAGGGGTCTTTCCTATTATGAATTTTCCTGACTTAAATTATGCAATTGTGAATAATTTGTTTCAGTATTCTTCAATCCTCTTTTTTCTCTAAAGAAAAGTATTATTCATTAAAAAGTTTAAATGTGTAGGATATTCTTAATTTATTCAAATTAAGCTTAAAAGCACATTTTCACTATTTTTAAGTTTAGGAAATAGAATATGAACCCCCTTAAGTTCAAGAAATCTATTCAAAGCAAGAAATTAATATATTTTTAGAACATGTTTAATGTTTATCTAAATTGTAACCTTGTTTTTAAAAATAAACAATAGTTGACTAAATTGGAGTCTGTACTTGAACAAACATTTTAATTGTTGATTAATTTGATCAGATGAGGCTCACTAGTCTGATCAAAGATGCTTTTCTATCAGTCACCAGCATTTCATTTTTCTCTAATGTAAAAGCAGGAGTTTATTTTGGAGGGAAAACAACTTAGATTGCTGTCAGCTATATAAGTTATGAGGAGGAATAGTGGGTTTGAGGTCCCCCCACCCCGGAGCTGAGAACCGAACCCAGGGCCTTGCGCTTGCCAGGCAAGTGCTCTACCACTGACCTAAATCCTCAACCCTGGGTTTGAGTTTTTATATGTTGTATAAAATGTTATACCAATATTAGGTAGTACAACTCTCTCTCTGTGTGTGTGTGTGTGTGTGTGTGTGTGTGTGTGTCTGTGTGTGTGTGCACCTGCGTGCCTTTAACTCAGAGCCTTTCATATGCCAGATGGATGTTTTAACTTTTTTTTTTTTACTGGATATTTTATTTATTTATGTTTCAAATGTTATCCCATTTCCTGTTTTTCCCTTTGGAAAACCCCTATGCTGTCCACCCTCCCCATGTTTCTATGAGGGTGCTCCCCAACCCACCCACCTGCTCCCACCTCCCTGCCATAGCATTTCCCTACACTGGAGCATCAAGCCTTCACAGAACCAAGGGTCTCTCCTCCCACTGATGCCAGATAAGGCCATCCTCTGCTATATATGCAGCTGGAGCCATGGGTCTCTCCACGTGTACTCTTTGTTTGGTTGTTTAGTCCCTTGGAACTCTGATGGGATCTGGTTGGTTGATATTGTTGTTCTTCCTATGGGGTTGCAAACCCCTTCAGCTCATTCAGTTCTTCTTCTAACTTCTCCATTGGGGTCCCTGTGCTCAGTCCAATGGTTAGCTGTGAGAATCTAACTTTTTTATTTTTCAGCCACGACTCCATGTGTATTCCATAATTGAATTAAAATCATAATGTATGTTTCCATCTTTAGGGATGTTTATTTAAATAATACTAAAGCAAAATGGAAGGTACATAGTTGCTAGGTTTAGATTTTAATTGTACTGGAAAAAGGAGCAATAGAAATGGACTATTTTATTTATGTCTTAAAAATGAATGTTTGCCTCTTACAATTTTTTTCTGTCTTATTATTTCAATTGTGTACACACTCTTAACATTTGATGTTTTTAAAAGAAAACCTTTTATCCATCTTGCAAGTGGGATTCATGACAACTGAACTCTTCTGGAGCTATTTATCGCACAGGGGTCCATAATCTCCTATCAAATAAGAACTAACACTACTGATGCTACGAACTAATTTAAATAAATGAAAATTGAACTGAAAGAAGTTCAAAGCATTTTTCTGACTTCAATTTACAAATGCAATTTCTTATTGAACACTAATCTCTTCATCAAAGTACTTTGAGAATTATTCTTTCCTAATAGTCATCAACTTTTTTTTTTTCCACACTACTGGTTTTCATGTGTTGTGATTGTGCGGTGGTATTGAGATGCAAACACATCTAAGTTAAAGACCTCAAAATAACAGTTATGTAAAACTTTGCAGAAGGAAATTAGTGTGTTCATATCCACATCTCATCATCAGTAAAACTAATGTGCTAACCAATTCTTACCATGTAATACTACTATGAAAATTAAAGAATATTTATACTATGTTTTATAAGCACTGAATCCTCAAAATATGGCAATTATATATTTAAAATTTTTGAAGACTGAAATATCTTTTCCTATCTTTTTTCAATTTTTAACTCATTGTTCCCTAAAGGATAACATTGATGCAAAGATGTTGCAAATATCTTTTCACTAATTTATTTTTACCCTTTTCTTGTACACCTTATTACATCATTCAGCTCTTCCCAAATCTCTTAAATGTTAGAGTTACAGAGCTGTGTTTCCATAATTCTTTTAGAGGATGAATTTCAATTTGAGGAGGTCATAGATTTTTGTCATAAGAACTTATCTATAAATAATCAAGCTATATAGTAATGGTTCTTTCTCTGTGTGGTATCAAAGGATGTGATTAACGGATCCTTACTATGAGCATTTCTGCCTATTGGCAAATTTCACATTGAAAATTTGTCCACTTGCTATCAATAAATACTCATGGTCTCTTCCTGGTCAGTCTCAATCGTGCTTGTAGAAGTGATAATAACTGTGCCACTTGGCACATGTCTTCTTGCACATGCTTGGGGAAGTAACAGGAACTGTGTCACTTGGCACATGTCTTCTTGGGCATGCTTGGAGAAGTGATCAGAACTGTGTCAGCTGGTCCAGGCCTTTTCCCTTGTGTGCCTCAGCTTTCCAGTAAGCTCTCTAGTCCCAGTCATTATACTTGAATATATCCAAAGATTTATTTTTTAGTCTACAATTTTTAGTCTAGTGGCCTTGTTGGGCCTTGTATGGAACTGTGTGGCAGATGTACATCATGATAACAGTGTGACAATGGAGGAAGCTACCTCATTTTCTTGATAGAGAATGAAAGGGAGAAAATAGGATTAGAGTTTCAGACCAAAGTATCTCTATCCTCAAATTCTACCTTGGTGAACCAATATGTTTTATTGGGTTTACTTTTAGGAATATGGGTGAGAAGTTTTATGAGCCATAATGAGAGAAAGATGGATGCATCATCAACAGTGAAGCACAATATGGCTGAAATACTGAAAACTAAAGTTCATTGCATAGATAGCTCCACAGATTGGAAACAGTCTCAGTCAGCTCATACGGCCTGACTCTTTCTATTGTCTCTGCTGATGTCTTTTTTTCTAAGGCTAGTCTCAGCATCTTTCAAGCTTCTCAGCTGGTCTAAGACTCTTCTAGTTAGCTCACCTTGTTTGCAAGCATTGCTTACCAGTCTTCAGAACTTACATATTACTGTGAATCTGGTCAGTTTTAGGATCTTCCTGAATGTTTTTGAATTGTTTATTTTCTGAGCTTAAAAAAACTTTTCTAAGCGATAGAATGTTTCACCTCTCTTGATAACACCTGTGTCTTAAAGAACTTCCCTCCAAAATAGATGATTTTAATCACAAAGTAAACTGCTACACAACATCTTTTCAAGTAGTTAAGAGTAACAGAAAGGACTTGTAAGTACTGTGCTGAGAATGAAGGGCTGAATGGTGTTTGGACAGGCTAGATTTTAAAAAGATGTTCCTGACTTCATGATGGATGGGGTGGACGAGTATGTAAAGGCAAAGTATTAAGGACAATCTCTTTAATAGCCATTAGTAGGTAAAGATATTGTGTTGTTTTGATGCATTTAAGAGTAACTTACTGGACTGAAGTCATGGTGGATGTAAAGGTATTAAATATACCATCCTACGTGGGGATGCGTTCTGAGTATAGTGCTCGTGGAAATAAATCTGAGGAGGGTGCTGAAGAAGAAAATGACCAAAGAAGAAAGACAGGGGCAAAATCGTTATTTATGGATGATAAATACTAGATATTGAAGGAGTAGGGGGCTGGCATTAAGTTCCAGATTTCTGCCTTGCTTAGATGAAACACTGAAGTACTTTGCTGAAGTACTGAACACTGGAAGGGAACAGAATTTGGAGAAGAGATATCTGATTTGGAATATGTGGATTTGAGCTATTACAGTGAAATTTAAAGAAGTCACATTCAATAATAATTTAAGCTCAAGAAATATTTTAGCTGCACTGTAACGTATACATAACAGTAAAACAGTTGACAAAGCCAGATGAAAACAGGCTTGACAATTACTAGGTAAGGGAAAAATATACTATGATTACAGGAAGAAACTTTTAGTAGAATATTCAGCGGCTTGTTGGATTTAATGTCTTTGTGTAAACCAAGACTAGCGTCCATACATAAGGCACAGAAAGGAATCACATGGAGGAAACACTGGTGAACAATCATCCCTGACCAGGTAAAAGCTATTGGTTTTAATGAAGGAAGAAAGACAAATAGTTCATCATGCTGCTGAAAACTGGAAAGAGATTCTTGAATGGATCATCATAAAAAGCAAAGACATTCTGAGAGTGTTCAAAAAATTATACAGCTTTCCAGGAAGAAGAGTGAGTTAGTGAAAACAGACCAGTCATAAATTTTAGGAACAAGCTGGTTATCAAAGACATTATTATAGGGACATGAATTTGACTTTGGAGAGAATTCAAAACAGGTATCACTAGATGAGTTAAGAAACAAGCAGTATTTTTCAAGTGGTATACTTGATGACTCTTAATTGCATATTTAAAGAATGGTGAGAATATAATGCATTATCTTTTAATAAATATATTTTTAAAACAAAGCCAATGGAAGTATTCACTTATGACTATATATATAAACATATATATACTATATTTACACATGTACACATAATATGTACACATGTAATATATGCATTAACACACATATATCATAGATACATATATGCATGAACACACACACATGTGTGTGTATATAACAAGGACAAAATCATCAAAAATAATTTCTACATAGCTACCATAAAGGAAGGAGAGGCTTTTTCTCTCACAGAGTGATTGCTTTAGGAAAAAAAAGATATAGCACTGCTTGTTTACGTAGTATAATAATAATGTGGTGCTATGGGATTAAAAGTCTTTTCATGAGCTAATCGCTGAGTTGTCACTATCTAAAAGTCCTTGGGTATAAGGTAAAATGCTAGGAGAGATATAAACCTGACCCAGCCACTACTAAAATTTATAGTCTGTTGGGGAGACAGATAAATACTTTAGATACTACAAGTGTAAATGCTAACTGGTATTGTGGGAAAATTAAAACAGTTCTAGGAGTACATTAAAAGATCCACACATTACAGAGTGGCAAGAACCAGAGAAGTTTACCTCAAAGAATTTATATTTACACTCTAACCTCATAGATGAGTAGGGATTAGCTTAACAGGGAGTCGGGAAAGTTATTTGTGACACAGAACCAGACATCAGAAACTAGAAACCACCGAAAGATAATTAGCCTTGATTTGAGGAGAGCCTGGAGCATCCAGGGAGGAAATTCAAGCAGCTCTAAGTCAGGTTCAGTGGACGCAAGTTCGGAGTCACTAATAAAGAATATTGAGCTCTAGATAGACCAAACGTGCATGCAGTGAGGAGCCTGACTTCCAACACATTCTTTGGCCATGGTCATTGTCGTCTGCTTCTGAGCAGTGCTTGGTGTAGTTGCACTACACTCTTGCTATTCACAAGAGACAGCAGGACATATTCAAAGAAGCGGTGAACTAGGCATCAGGAGACCTGCAGTTTATTACAGTGCTCTGCCTACAGGGCTTTTCATTTAACATCTTTTGTAAAGTCAAGAATGTCACTGTACATGGAGGGAACTGAGTGAGTTCATCTTTCAGATCTTTTGCAACCACACACTGGTTAAATTGTCATCACAGGAATCCTAAAGACGTACTCAGTGGGCAAGACATAAGCATCAAGAAGTAGAGCATGTTTTAAAGCTGTATCCTCTGGTTGGTTACATGTCTCCATAAAGTAAACAGCAGAAGCTAGGCATTGGTGTGATATAACATCTCTTGCCTTCTAGGAGGAATAGCTCTGTGCTTTCCCAGAGGGGATACTACACCACTAACTGCCATTCTAAGTGATTTTTCACTAACACAGTTAATGATAGTATTAACTTAAAAGTGCCATCAGGTAATTTTACTAAAGTTATCCTATTTGTGAACAAAAGATGACGGTGCTTTGATGCATTACATTTCTCTTTTAAAAGGCCACAGATTTAGTGTTAACAACTGTCACTAATTTGTTTGAACATTTTTTTCCAGGGCTCAAGTGAAGCACTGTTAGTACCATTACAAGGTTTGAAAAGCAGTGTGATTTGCTTTGTTAGCTGTGGACAGTCCTTGGACATAGTGATTTCTTTCCATCAGTGAGCTGCATATGTGAGAGATGTCTGTGTTAGCAGAAGAAACTGTGCTCTTATCAGCATGCAGGCATTTAGAAATGTATTAGGTTTCACAGAGCTTTTCTTCTTTTGAAAGTTTATTTTCTTTTAGTATGATTTTTATATCCATAGATGTATAAGGATGCACAAATACATAATACAGTCTCCTGAGTTCATTGTTGTGTGTATATTTTTCCAGACTGACCATTTCATATTGGATAATGGATAAGGTGGCTTATTCTTCAATTTGAGGATGTGTGGCAGGGATGGTGTTGAAAGGAGAGTGCCAGGGGAAAGGGAAAGTGATACTGTATTTTTATTAAAAATGCTCTGAAAATAAAATTTAAAACTGCGTTAGCTTGCAAGTTTCAGATTACCTAATGGTATCCTAGACATAGAGTTTTGGTTGACCTTTCCTCCCAGTGCATCTTCCTGCTTTGAGCTCTGCTTTAACCCTTGTTCTCCCATGCCTTCCTTTTCCACTTCCATAGCCCATGTCTTCTATTTCTCTCTATACCCATCTTCCATCAGCTTCCTTTCCCGCTTTTCTTTTATCTTTTTTGGTTCTCTTCCATCTGTATAAACTCATATTATCAAACAAACATAACATTTAGAAGCTAAGATTCATGTATGAGAAAAATGTGTAATGTTTATCTTCCTGGGCCTGGATTATTTAATATATTTTACACTTCTATTCATTTTCCTGAATGTCATAATTTTATGTTCATTTATGGACGAACAGAATTTTATTGTGTAGGTATATTACATTTTCTTCAGCTATTCTTCTGTTGACGAATATGTAGGTTGATACCATTTCCTTGGTAAATTAAACATATGAACAAGTATGTAAGTTAATCTCCAGTAAGATATAGAATCCTCTCTGTATATACCCAGGGATAATATAGCTGAACTAATGCATATTTTATCCTTTGCATTGATTTATGATATTTTTCTTGTATATGCATATATGAATATATATATCATCTAGAAGTTTGATTTTCTGAACAATATACCTCTTATACTTCTAAAGTTTCATAATAATAGAATATTAGGAACTCACATGAAGATATTGTAACAAGAGTATACAATTGAGCCAACACTTGGGACTAATCTCATCAGGTGTTTCACTTTATTGTAACCCAAGCACTATATTGTAACATTTCTTAATCAGAGGACCTGGAAGTTAGTTATGTTTATCATAGCCTTGACAAAAGGCCTGGGCTGACAGAAGCAGCTTAAGTAAGGAAGGATTTACTTTTTCACAGTTCAAAGGTATGAGAAGAAGTTATGAGCTTGGAATCTAGTCATACTGTGTCTAAAGCCAGGAAGCAAAGAGTAGCGATTGATCATGTTCAAGTTACTCTCTTCTTTTTATTCAGCCCAAACATAAGCACAAGGAAGGATCCTGTACATCTCTATGTCCAATCTTCCTACCTAAAGTAGACAGTGTTTCACGGGCATGTCCAGATATTTAAACAAGTAGAAGTTGATGGTATCAACCATCACAATATGTGTTCATGAGCCATGACAAATCCTGTATTTCACACTTTTATTTTGAGGCTTCATGTGACCTGAGAAATCAGAATCAATAATGATCTCAGAATAGTCATAATGGGGATTTTGGATTTCTATTTAAGTAGAGATGGCTGAAGAAAAAAATCTTCATTTTTCAGATACTAGTAGATAAAGTAGAAATATAGGAATTGTGGTGACAATTTTTTATTTGTTTTGAGATATTTCCTGTTATATCTTTAAGTGTTTTGCTTGTCGTATTTCTTAATTTTAGCACTAATTGGCTGAAATTATTAATATTAATGATTGACCTCACTCCCTATGTTTTCAGGACATCAACGTAGCTAGTGGTACTGGGAAGCAGTTTCAATACTATGCTATGAACTATCAATACATAAAACCTTTACAACCATGGAAATGCAGACCTAGTGATCTTATTTAGTACCTGATAATCAAATCAAAGCAAACATCATTCTGATTGTACATGAGCCCTATTGGTGTAAGTAGTATTGTAGGTGAACCCTAAGTTAGTAGGAGCCAGGTCTTTGTGTAAATAATCTTAATTCCTTTCCTGAAACATTTACAGAGTCCAACTGTATACTCTATTTTTCTGCAATACCTAAATGTACATCATTACCCTTAAGGGCAATAAAAGTGTTTACATGTCTGATTGTAAATTCTGGATCAGCATTATTATTCCTAAAAACCATTGTAGATGTGTATGTAGAGTACGATATCAGCTCTAGTGATGAAGAAAAGCAAGAAGATATGTTTTTCTTTTACATCTTTCTCTCGGAAACATCTGTGATTCTGTTTATATTCTAATCTTTTAGAAATGATTTATTTATTTTTATGGTATTTGTGTTGATGTTCTGCCTGCATGTTTGACTGTTTGACTGTGTCAGACAAGCATTTGTAAGCTGCCATGCAGATGCTGGAAACTGCACACAGTTGCTTTGGAAGGGCAGACAGTGCGCTTAACCACAGAGCCATCTCTCTAGCCTCATCTATGGTTTTTTTGATAATCACTTCCCTGCAGCTTAGCTGTGTTTTTGTCTAACAGCACACCTGGGTGTAGATGTCTATCTACAGAGCCTTTGGGACTCTATCTGAATAGCTAGAGTTGAACATTCATTATTAAAGGGATTTGAAGAAAATACCCATAATTATAGTGACAAATTAAATACAAAGGGGAGATACATCCCAAATAATTAGCATTAAGCTCCTGGGCTTTTAGTTGCTTCCTATTCTATTCAGAAATGAGACTCAAAATGAGACTAAAAATTAAATTGTAAAAACTGATCATTTTCTTTGCTGCGTTGTGATTTAAAAGTAATGTGTGCATATATTATACTTTTATTATCCTTGCAAAGTATGCAATAGAGTTGTAATGTTTAATTTTGATAATATTTCATTTAAGACAAAAAATGTATGGAAAAATCTTACAAAGCAAAGGAATGCTCCTTCTACAGTCAAAAAGATTGGTTTGTTTAGTTTTTACATCCCCCAAATTGTTATTTTATATGGATTTTTGGTAACAAAAAAGAACAAAACTTGACCTATAAGCATTTAGTTAACTTAACCTTTTAAGACTGACTAACAAATTGTTGAGAAATTATATTCTTTATAATTCAGAGACGACAAGGACGAATGTCTCTTCCTGGCAGGTAATTACCAATATCACATAGTTTAGGATGGATATAGAGGTAAATTGATAGATTAATTTATGCACTTTGTTTTATGTTGTAAACATTGTTTGCTAACTCTGGCTATTCCAGTATTGTAATGATCAACAGTTCTTCTGTTATGTTTTTTTTTTCCTGGAATTTTCTAAGAAAGGGTGCTTGTCATTTGCATAAATATAAAGCAATATATTTGATACATTTGAAAGCAGGAAGCAGAGAATTACTTTTATATCTTATTTAAGCTTCTGTAGAGACTGTAGAATTATCCCTGAGGGAAATGAGTAATACTTGAAATCAAAGATGCAGTCGACCACAGAATATTGGCAGACTGTTCTAATCTGCTTTTACTACACCCACATGCACACCTTTCTCCCAATCTTTTACAGGGAAATAAGAAAACACTTAGTTGTATATTGTTAGCTGAGAATGGATACCTCAGCACTCCCTGTGTTTTAGATTTTGTTTATAAGTTGGTCTTTCACGTGCCTGTCTACAAGTCTTAAAATTGATTTGCTTTTAATTTTGATTTTGTTAATTGTTTACTGTCAAGTAATAAAAAAATCTGATTTATTTGGCATAAAATATCTTAGGAATGGATCTAATAGAACCATAACTTGAAATGTAGAGCAGAGGCAGAAATATTATCACTGTTTTTAGAATCTTAGTATGTCCAATGATTAATGATAATTTATTAGTTTTATAAAGATAAATCATGAGGGTATCGTAGCTTAGGAAATTTCATATTTACTGTTCTATTGCTGTTAAGAGAAACATGACCAAAGCAACTCATGAAATAAATAATTTAATTGAGGATTTGCTTAGCATTTCAGAAAGGGAAAACTTCTGAATAGAAGCTTCATATTGGGAATCTGTTGAGTAAAGTTCAGATTTGTGTTTGAAGACGGCTGTCAACTATCTCTAATATTTTTAACTGACTAGAAAATATTTTATATGGATTTTGAAATATTTGTTTCAGAAAAAAACAGTATTTCAAAAAATACCTTATTAAATCTGAAAAACCTCACAAATTTCAAGCACTTTTTAGGAGGTGAATCTTTGTAACCATGTCATTGGATTTTATTTCATCCAGCTAATGTAAAGCTGCTAGCACAGCCAGGTGGCAGAGTGCTGGTGTAGAATTACAAGGCTATGAATCCTGTCCTCAGCACCTCACAGTTTGAGAATTATTTTTCGATTTAGTTTGTATATAAAATAGAGATAATATTACCATATTTTTTTAATATATTGTGCATCATTCTGGAAAAGACAAATCCAGAAAGAAACTATGTGTTCCTCAATTGAGTCTGCAATCAGCCTCTCCTTGCAGAATGTTTACTATGTAATACCCCAATCAGTGTGTTTGCATCTACAAAGACTTCTTTGAAGCCATGCATTGAAGAGTCAGCTTTGGGGGTGCGTTACAGTGCTTCTTCCTTTCATTTGTCTGAAGTTATAGAATCATGGTTTGTTGTTTCATTCTCAGTCTCTGGGGAAGAAATCTTGAGGTCAGTGTGAGCATCCGTTCCCTATCATCAACACACTCACTTTGGGTGACCAGGTTTGCTTTGCCATCTGCTTACAAAGGATTTCTGCTAGAGTTTCACCATCAATCACTGTTCATCAGTTTGTAGTTTTGTAATTTATTTCCTGTCACCCTTTCAACATAGGGTTCAGATTTTTAGTACATCAGCATTTGTGCTATTTTCTTCATCCTTCTGACAACACAAATATTACCCACCATGGCTGTGCAAACATTTCTTTGCGAATTATTTCATTTTGCCTGGGACTGTTTTGTCAGGATTTGAGGTAAACTGAAGTGAATATCTAGAATTGACTTTTCTATGTCACATTCTCAATTGTGTCTTAATGTTCATTTTAGCAACTTCACTGTTTATAATGATTTTTCTGGGGAAAGATTAAAACAACAGTATTCTAGTGGTTGTGATCTTTATATCCTTACTCACCCACATCCCTGTTTGCTGTCTTTTGTATTCTAACATGACTAAAATGTTCTTAGTTTTTTTGGTGGGAAGGGTCCCAAGTGCAGATTGCTGTGGTTAACAGTGGTGATGGTAGTGAGGAATATCTAGTATTAGTTATAAGACATATATATTGTAGTATGGCACTACATTAGTCCTTAGGAGAATGACCGTGACAGTGAGGCAATTGATGTGACATACACACACACACACACACACACACACACACACACACACACACACACACACAGAGAGAGAGAGAGAGAGAGAGAGAGAGAGAGAGAGAGACTCCCTCCCTCAGTAATAGTTTTTGATATGTGTTGTGAAATATGCTATTTATACTATCTCCCTTAATTGCTACAAATTCTCACTGAGTTACACAGTAAGGCCTTAGCTGGTCAGATACTGCCTAAGTAAGTATCAAATGAAGCCATTAATGCTGAAGTGCAGCCACAATAAAATAAAAATAAAATTCTATACTATCTAGAAAATATAGTGGCTTTGTACCTGTCTATTTTTATGTATTTATTTATTGAGTGTGTGTGTGTGTGTGTGTGTGTGTGTGTGTGTGTTGTATTTGCACTTGCCTTTGAATGAATGCATGTGCAACACTGTGTGTGGATATTAGATGATAACTTACGGGCATATGCTGTGGGATCTAACTCAAGGCATCGGGTGTGGCAGAAAGTTAGTTGCTTTGCCCCCTGAGCAATCTTGTAGCCTCCTAATGTATTTTTAGGGGACAACTTTTCCCATTATTCTGACATTATGAATAAGGGTGAGTTATTGTTTGTCGTTACAAGATCATATGAAGTATTTAATTTCAATTGTGAGGATCAACTTTTATAAAACCCAAGCTATGCATGACAATGTTTGATGTATCTATGTCTCAGTAGCTCATCTCTCGCTTTCCCTCCCTCCCTCCCTCCCTCCCTCCCTCCCTCCCCTCCGCCTTCCCTCCCTCCTCCTTCCTCTCTGTGTGTGAATGTGAGTGCTTGCATGTATACTTGAATGACTTCCAGGAGTCTATCTAGTTCTACCTTCCTTATTTCCGCTACCAGAATGTTTCATCACTCATAGTTTTTCACATGTGTTCTGTATATCAAACATAGGTTCTCAGGGTTGCAAGACAGTGTTTTACAAATAGAACCATCTCCCCAGATCTCATTAGATCACACACAAAATAATTCTGTAAGAGTTCTCTTCTAAACATTTCATGAAGCTACCCTTTTGCCGTATTTAGAGTGAGACTTGGAGAATTTCCTACATTTGTTTCTAGAAGTTAAGAGACAAACATGAATACCATGTGAATCCCCCAATATTGTTTAGTAAAGTTTATTTCATCCTCACTGGCAGACTTGATGTTTCTCTTGAGTAGTATCTCTTTTCTGCAAGTGTTGGAAACCCTACATTCTTACCTATCATTTATCTCATTATAAAGCATCATAGTCTTTGAAAGAATATTACTTTTTCTCATTTATTTTATATTATATTTACCTAGCTTGAAATTTAAATGACAGCTTAAATCCTATTATGCCCATTTTGCTTCTGTCTTATTCATGTATTTTTTTCCACAGCAAACGTACTCTAGAGTCTTCACTAGATTCTGTGGACACATAGAGGTAACCAAGTAGATCAACTTACTGGCTAAGGTTTCAAATTGTTATTGGAATGTCTGGAACTGCTGGCACAAACATGATTAATTATTTAGAAATTGTTGAATAGGATGAGTGTTAGGAGAGAAACCATAAAACATTAGAGGAACCAAAACAGTGATTATTTTTCCTAGTTTTTGTGCTCTAGGAATAAAATAGAATAGAAGATTTGATATTGGGTGTTCATTGTATGTCAAGCATTCTGCATAGGCTTAGAAGAAGAATTTATTAATTCGATACCAACATTATCTCTGTGTCTCACTTGTTTGAAGAGACATTGCTAACACTCACCTTTTATTTCTACAAATATAAATAGGTATTTTAAATGTTCAAGGATCTATCTATGAAAGTTTTCCAAATTACACATTGGTTTTCAAATCATTAATATTGCTATGCTTTTAATTAGGTTTAATATACTATGTGAGTTTCAGTGTGTATAAAATTGTATTAAAGTGATTACTGACTGCTTGATACACTGATGAAGGCATCAGTCTTGAGTGCAGCCTCTCAGTGCCAGTGGTTAGTTCCTACACTGTAAGGTCCCTTTGAAAAGAGCTTGCCTATAAGCCTTTGTTACATGGCAGTTGCTCCTGTCTGAGAAGTTTTGTCTTGCTAGGACACAAAATATAAGAATAGTGAGTGATACTGAGAAACAAACAATAAAGGAGGGAAAATTTTGATAAGAAATATTGACATGAAAATGAACATAAAATTTCATGTTCCTCAATTTCACATGTTAGAATATAATATAAAATCTAAAATGGTTCCTGGGCCAACCATATCAATTGTGTTATAAGTGACTTGTGGATAGTAATTGATGTCTAAGATGCAAAGGAAGTTGAAATGTTGCCCACTCTGAATATCCCCCATGTTACCCATTTTATCTGCTTGAGTTCTGGTTATAATTTTGTTACAGGAGTAACACAGAATTCTGTGGCAAATTATATAAAATTCTCATACTATATGATCATCAAGGTACCTTCCTATATATCTGTGCTTGACAAATAATAGTCATGTTTCTTTAAGCCATGTCTAAAATTTTGTTGTAGATCATGTTGTTCTTTGGAAATCTTAGTATACTTGACATGAATTGTATTTTGTTCATGTAGACCCTTGTTTAAATCTAGCTTGAAAAACTCACCTGACTTCATTTTTGTGTTATCTCAGGACAATATACATGTAAGCTTAAGTAGTTACTAGTGTGGTGTGTGTTTTAGGATTATTTGCAGAAATGTCTCATTCTTCCCGAGTTTATTTTCAACTTGTATATATTTATTAATAAATTATGACTTGGGAATATCTGAATATATTAATGGTAACTCATTTCACAATGCTTGTTTCAGTACTTAGGGGAAGAGATCTCACTGGGTCCAATATTTTATAATTCTACTTGCCCTTATTTCCTTATGTAAGGAAGAAAATATACAAATAACCTTTAGGTAATATTCTTAATCTTGTGGTGGTGGTGGTAGTAGTAGTAGTAGTAGTAGTAGTAGTAGTAGTAGTAGTAGTAGTAGTTGTTGTTGTTGTTGTTGTTGTTGTTCTTCTTCTTCTTCTTCTTCTTCTTCTTCTTCTTCACCATCTGATAAATATTTTTCTTAAAAGGTTTAATTATTGTAATATCTTCTTTTTGTATATAGATTATGTTTGTGATTGGTTCTAATGCTTTATCTTAATCTGGGTTCCAGAATCAGATGGGAATTTGTGTGTCTAGAATCTAAAGAAAGCCAGCCCTCAGTTGACTGTGATTGGAAAATAAAGTTCCCAGTGGCCAATGCCTGGGCAGGATGAAAAAGATTTTTATTGCTTTTAGATTGCCTGGGCAAGGAATCAAGTGAAGAGCTGGAAAGAAGCACAGGGATTAGACCTAAGAGCAGCAAGAAAGAAAGCAACCAGCCATGTAAGAATTTTGTAAAGTGGCCCTAGGAGCTACTCCCCTGATTGGGTCTGGGGTAGCAGAGATGAAATATTGATTTATTAAGTTAAGTCAGGAAAGTTGGAGGGGATAATGTATGCTAGCATGGAGCTGGGAGGGGAGTGATTAGAAATGCTCAGCCATTGAGATAGTCAAAGCATATCAAAATTAGCTGTCGTGTGTGTGTGTGTGTGTGTGTGTGTGTGTGTGTGTGTGCGCGCGCTCGCGCGCTGCTGGGAGTCAAAGTGGTTTAACTGATTCACTACTACAAGATTAGAATACAGCTTGTAAGGGTTGATCTTTTCCTTCTATCATGCATTCCTTTAGGGATTGAATTCATGAAGCCTGGTAGCAAAAACCTTTTCTCACAGAGTTTGCTGGCCTTAATAGTATTCATTTTAATGATTTCAACAAGCATTTATTATGTGTTCCCTATTAACATGGTGTTGTTTTCAGCATTAGATATTTAAGTATGTTAGATATTTTAGATGAGTATCTTAGACTATTCAACAAATCTCAGTGTGCTTAGAGAAGGTGATATAATTGTACCTGTAGGAAAGTGAAGTTAAGAGCCTGCAGCATACTATGTGGGCACAGCAAAATCACAGTAAAGGAGAAATGAATATGCCTAAGTCTTGTACAGTACCAGTAGAAGCATGGGGGGCAAGTTCCTAATGTTACCAACCTGTTTTTGAACTCCATTTTTTTTTCATGAGATGTATAATAGCAATACTTATCCCTCAAATATTATAACAATCAAATGCTGGTGTTTCTATTCAGTCATGTGATTCTACTAGGGGTAGATAGCACTGTCTATAAGACTGCTTGGGTAAAAGGGTTTATAATATTCATAAGTGTCATGTAAAAATATGGGAATGGGCGATAACTCTCATCCAGTTGTTCAGACATGTCTTATAAACGAGCCTCCCTACGTATTTCCCTAGTGTATGCTAACTTCTTTTCAGAGGTTGCCTGATATTGGGGATGTTTAAGGATGACTGTATAAGTTTTCAAATCATATAATCAGTTACTATAAAAAAATCTAAAATGTGACGGTTGTCAGGAGTTCTGAAATAGCTCTTTGCAGATAATTGCTAGTGATTCAGCACAATTGAGATGTGAATGATAAAACTGTTTTTAAAATGGCAATATGCTCACTTTTTCTTGAGTTGCGATCTTCCATTAGGAAAACGAAACAGCTGTTCACCTTTGGCAGGCATATTTCTCTTCCTGCTTCGCTACAGCTACTAAATAAATGAAGTAAACCCTAGGCAAAGGGTACCAGTAAGGACATTTTCCCATAGTTCTTAGGATACCTGAATGGGAGTGTCCAACAGGTGAAAGTTCAATGGCATGAAGAGAGCTTTAGCTTCTATTTCAAGGCTGAATCTTCTGTGATTATCCAACAACTTCCATGTTGCCATGTTGTTGAAGTATAGTTCGTAAATTTATATTGGGTCATTTAAAAACTATTTATGACATTGATATTTGTGAAGGCATGAAATCTCAAATTGCAGGTCTTTTATTTTTTCTACACTGAGCGAAGCTCAGACTTCAAAAGAAAAATATTGCAAGATTTATCTGTGGATTTTGTCTTTTAAGCTGTCTGTATGTGTATATTTATCTCAGTAACCACTGAGATTAGGGAGCTAGTAAAACACAAGGGAGAAGAAGGGAAACTTGCATGGAAAGGGAAGAAGAGAACAGTGTTATAAGGAGATTTTTGAGAGACAAAGAGAAGGATAAAAGATAGAAGATATGCAAGAGCAGGGTAAAGGTGAATCTAGGGAAGGATAACTGACATGAAAGGATTTTGAAAGGCGATCTGAAAATGGGCTACACCAGAAGCTTCCTAAAGTGTGTGTGTGTGTGTGTGTGTGTGTGTGTGTGTGTGTGTGCGTGTGTGTGCGTGTGTGTACGTGTGTGTGTGCACATGTGGGGGGTGTGTATATGGGATGTAAATTGAATCACCATATAATGAATGGGGGCAATGCTCCAACTGTACATCTTTTGCTACCAATGTCAGAAATGGTTTACATTTTTTTGTCACTGACCAAGAGTCCCATAGATACACCCAAATAGCACAATCTATTGATAAGACTACTTATTGTGCCCTACAACCTGATAGCCTGGCACTGTTGTGAAAGGCCAACTTACTTCCTTGAACATTGAGAAATCAACTGGCGCACTCCTAGAATCTTCATCCCTACATACTACCATTCATGGTGCTAGTAGGTACTCTGCATGGTACTGGACTGGAAAGTAATCACCATTATCACAGATTTACAAACCCTGGGACCTGTAACAGTGACCTGTCTTCAAGATATACTGACAAAATGGTGGCACAAATGTTATGATAGTAGTCAGTCATTTTTAAATATTAGAATTAAAAGTTATTCAGTCAGATGGAACCCCTACCTGAACCTGCTGAAGTGGCCAAGAACCAGAGATTAAATATGTTCTGAGCCTTAGGATGAAACCTATCATCATCTTTCTGCTGAAGCAATGTGGGAGCAGCATATTCCTACATACACATAGATGAGAGCACTCGTCACCTCTCGTCTTAGAAGCTTCTTTTAATAGATGGTAATTTAACACAGTGACCCATAACTTGACAGTGTGCAGAGTGTGGGAGACTTTGAAATTCTCTGCCCTAAGTGGAATGTCTCTTTTTATTAGATATTTTATGTATTTACATTTCAAATATTATTTCTTTTCCTGGTTTCCCCTCCAGAACCACCTCTCCTCTCTCCCCTCCCCTTGCTTCTATGAGGGTGCTCCCCCTCCCACCTCACTGCCTTCGCATTCTCCTACACTGGGTTGGTAGAGATTTCTAAATTCCCTTCTCTGCTAGGGATTGCCTATAATTTCAACCGTGCTTTAAGTAGATTGTCAGAATCATTCATCTATATACTATTACACTGGAGAAGATAAATGTGACTGAAAATTGAGGTCAGGGTATCCAGATGTAAAAAGCAGAACTAAAAATTGATTTTTTTCAAAGAATATTGCATCTTTTATGTTATACTTGTTTTAGAATATTATTCACGGGGACAGTGGCAGATGACAGTATAATATTTTGCCGAGCAGAGTATTGCTTCTCACAATACATTTCCTCGAGTTATACGTTATGTGGATGTATGAAGGTAGCCACATTTCAGCGTTCCTGTTCAAGTCTTAAATGATCTCAAAGTTACCAATGAGCTGAAAAGACATTTTAAATGAAGTATTTATAATGCCTGAACACTTCAAAGGAACTTAAACTTAAAATGCCTGTAGCCGAGAGGTTGGTAACTGCAACTGTGTTGATCAGAGCTAACACACTTGCTCATTCATGCAGATTCTGCTGTGCAAAGATTCTTCCTGCATGGAGCCTTCAGGTGTGCCCTTTCTGCTTAATGAATGCAAAAGGGAGCCATGTATCCACTTCACATGCTGAAGTTTTAAAAGATGCTTTAGTGTTGAATGAAAAATATTGTTGGCTGACAAGTCATTTTATCATGCGAATTCTTAGAGAGCTCTGAGAATCAAATACAAACATAATTTGCAAGAAAGAAGCTTGTCTTTCCTTCTTCTATAAAATATAGCCATATGTTTCCCTGGTAAGCCCTGTAAAATGCCTCCATACATGGAAGTATGAGAATACTTAAATTCAAGTAGCACTTCTTTTTCTAATAACTAGATAGAAAACTTTAAAAAAAAGCATATAGCATATTTATGTCTACATTTTCTTCAGTACAGTATGTCTTACAGTCACCCACAAATACTGAATGTATTTTAATTTTTTTTACTTGATTAGAATTAGACTTTGGATTGGATTGACTGAGGTTCAAATATAGCTTTTTTTCAAGCTATTAAAACTCCTTTTAAAGCTATGTTAGACTCTAACCATTATCAGTGAGACATGGCTGGCCTATATTTTTTAGCGGGTTCAGAATAATCTTCATATTTTCCTTACATATGCAGAAATAAGTCTTTGCCAGACTACTCTCTGGAGGTATGTCCATATATGTGATTTTGCTTTCTGAAGTTTTATCTAACCAAGTTAGCAACAGACAGAATTTAAGTTATTTCATAAATTAATAGTTAATTTTTTAAAACAATATGTATATTTTAACTAGCATAAAAGTTTATGGCATTCTCTTATGCTCATCATTAATTATCCCTTTTTCTAGTGTATCTGCTTTCCATATGCTGCTGGCCACTTTGCCCCTTAGTAGTCCCCTGGCTTATTAGTCCTACTGATCCAGTAGTGCTTATTTGTGACTCAAGAACCTTTATTTTACTTACTAATGGCAACACAGCAAATGTTTGCAATTCAAATGGGACAACCAGAAGCCAACAGGAAGAAAGAATACAAATAACAAAAAGGGGTAAAGACATGTAGCTGAGTCAACAATGAAAACACATCTTTATCCCAAAACTGTGTAGAGGAAGAAAGAGTATTTACTAGTCACATCTCACACCATAAATCATATGGTCAAAGAACATCGGTAGGATGGATAAGGCATTATTTGTGGGCGGAAAACATGAATTTAAAAATGTGTTTGGAATTACAGCAACTTTTAAAACCAGAAAGTAGTATTGCTATGTGTTAATGCTAAAAGGTATGTGAACAAATCCATAGTTCTCTTCTCTGTTCTCAGAAAGAGTTGGTGACAGCCATATTGTTTATGCAATAGTCTAATCAATGCTTCTTCCCCGAAAGGAAGACAAACTTAGAAGAGGGAGAAACTGAGTACCTTTTTGTTCATAATATACAGCGTTTCTGGTTTTTCTGTTGATATTATATCCATTGGTTAATCAAAACACATTGACTCAGCTTCTTGACCAAATTTACTCAGTGTGGAGAGGCCACACACACCTTTGAGTCATACCTGATGTCCTTTGTTTGGCAGTTGATGTAGATTTCAGTCTGGAATGGTAGAAACCAAAGCTGCAATGGGTGAATGAAGACCAGGCTCTGTAACTTCATACCGTAACTCTGATATGATCTTCTCAGTGATTTTCAGGAAATTCTACAGATGGATAGAAAGGGTAGGAAATCCATTCAGACAAAAAGACAAATTGGTGAAAAAGGGCTTGCTAGCATGGTTTATGGACAAGTGCTAGAGCATACTTAAAGGTATTGAGAAAAGAAGAAGGAGTAATTGGAATCCTGTTGGGTCTTCTGGAATAAAAAAGAGTGGAAGATGAAAAGAAGAAACTCAACTGGATCTCACAGCATGAACATCACAGAAACTTGTCAGAGTGTTTCAAGTTGCATCAATATTAAAGAATCTGATCCTCAAGTGATTCCATAGACTGTGAGTTCATTGAATGTTCATGCCTTGAACACTCAGTCTATAGCCTTACACACTGTTGGGAGATGGTCGAACATTTGTGATGTGGAACATAGTACCCCATTGGAGTGTATTCTTGAAAATTAATTTCCAAACCTGTCTTTTTCTCTTTCTCTATTTCTTCTCTGGCATTCAGGACCGACCATCCTGTCTGCTACATGCTCTTAGTGACATATACTGTGCTGCTTCAGGCCCCAACAAAATGCTCACATGATAATGGGCTGAAATCTATAAAAGTTTGAGCCATGATGAGACAGCTTTCTGTTTGCATTGATTGTCTCAAATATGTTAAGTTTAATAGAAATCTGTCTTAATAAAGTTTCACAGATGAAATGAGGACCCTTAACTCACTGTAGTGGCCACAGAAGAGTTATAAGAGCACTTTGGAGTGTTATAGGGAAATGCAGAGAAACTTCTGATTACAATGTTTATCCAAAAATACTGTGCAGAAAATAAATGAACTTCTTCAAGCATTGCCAGTAATCAGACTGGCTGCTCCTGACATCCAACCAGATCATCTGAACCACCTCAGCCATCTGGTATTTCGTGAGCTCTATTCATGTCATGCTATGCGACCTCATTTAAACTTACCATGTAGGTGTCACATCATGTCACAGCTCTACCAGAGCCATATTCCAATGAATTTGTGATTTCTTAGTGTACTGTTCTAGTTCAGTTTTAGTGAATGTTTTTTTAAATGTGCCTAACTTATGATTAAATTTTATAATAGGAAGACATATGTAATAAAAGTGACAGTTATATATAAGAATTTTTGCATCCATTGTATTAGAGCTTATGTTTTAATGACAATATTTCTGTAACTTCACAGTGATTGCTCTGGTAAATAGATTTTATACATATATATATATATATATATATATATATAGCTAATACAAAGCTCACTGCATTGTATTAATAATAATTGTATGTAATAATAATAATGAATTGTAATAATAATAATCTTTCATTACTATGTAACTTGTGTCTGTGTGTGTGTTTGTGCATATTCATATGTGTGCTTGTTTGTGTGTATGTTTGTGTTTATGCATGTTTGTGCATGTGTGTCCATAAAACATACTGAATTAAACGTGCTTTGAAGTACTAGTGTAATATTAGATCCAATGTTGGGTACATATTACGCTTTTTGCCCATTGGCTTATCATAATTTGACTGAGGGAAAGAGCTTTATCTAAAGGACAAAGTGGAAAATGTGATAAGTTCAAAAGAAGAAAAATACTGATTATTTATTAAATATGACAGTAAGAAAAATGAATATGAACCATATGAGATGAGTGTTATGGAACTGTATTTTAGAACTGTATTTAATGGTATTACAAATTTAAGTTTTTTTCCTTTATGTGTTGAGAGGGCTATATAGACAGTAACAAGATTTTTGGCCTAGATATTTTCTGTTCATGAGATAATATTTGACTGTGAAATAATGGTAAATCTTTCATTCCCCTAGAAGTGTATTTTTAGAGGAATAAAGAAAGCAAATCAGTACTCATCCAAACCATTGTACATTGTAACTATGTATACTTGATCCTGGCAAAAGTTATTTATGGACAGTGGTATGGCTGGCATCTCTAGGATGTACCAGAGACATGGGATGGATTAGTTCCAGAAATTCCGTGAGAAAGTCAGTGGTGGATATGGAGCCTGAAAGGACTCCCAGTGGAGGGATAAGAACAGCAAACAACCCACAAAACCTTTGACCCATAATGTGCCCTGCTTACAGGAATTACAGGGACAAAGATGGAACAAAGATTGTGGGAATAGCCAACAAGTGAGTGGCCCAGCTTGAGATCCATCCCATGGGCAAAAACCATTCTCTGATACTATTAATGATACTCTGTTAGGCTTGCAGACAGGATCCTAGCAAAACTGACCTCTGAGAGGTTCCACCCAGTCTCTGACTGAAACAGATGCAGTGACCCAGAGCCAACTATTAGATGGAGTTGAGGATCCTACTTTGTGTGGCCTCAGTGGGAGAGGATGCACCTATTCCTACAGTGACTTCATGTGCCGGGGTGGGTTGAGCCTGGGGGAGAGCTCCCCCTACTCAAGAAAAGGGAGGGAGATGGGTGTAGGAGTGGCCTGAGGGATGTATTGGGAGTTGGGGTTGCAATCAGGATATACAATGAATAAATAAAGGAATGTCAAAATATAAAAAGTCATTTTAATGATACTTCTAAGATCAAAAGGAAGGTTTACATTGAAATTAGTATGTTTAATCAACATAGTGAGAAATGCATACACTATTTGAAGCATATTTCCAATAAAATATTTATGAAAAATTTTCAATTATTCTTGAATGTAGTATATTCTCTTGCCTTAACGAGACAAGTATAATGAATCATTTCATATCTATTCCTGGTAGTCCCACCTCAACAAAATAAAAGCAAATCAAATAAAAGATATCTTTTGTAGTGCATTTTTTCTCTGAAATTCTATAATGTAAGAATGAGCCAATTTGTATATCTGAAGAATATATGACTTAAAATGACAATGCCTGCTAATTGAGAACAACAAACTATCTTTGAGGTTCTTAGCAATAAGTATTCTACTGGACATTATTTAAAAGGTCTGCCAATTGAGAAGCAGAACAGAATTCATTAATATAATATGAAGATTTTTTTCTGCTTGTAACTGTGCTTGTGGTATGTTCCTGTACATTTTTTCTAATCTTTAATCTGCACTGTAGTTGGTAAATTCCATCTCTTTCTTTGACTTTTTTTTTCATAGTTTTCATCTAGTGTTGACTTTCTTCCTCGGTAGACATTGAAGGGCACGTTCCTTTGGATTTAATTATGAACTGATTTAAGTCTTGCATCTGTAAAGAGATGATTTCCTCTTTTGACTGGCAACATTAATGCTCAGTTGGTCAGGTTTCTCCAAAGTAGAAACAAATCAATAGATACTTAGTTTAATAGCCTACTAAGAGATTTTCAAAAATTGACCATAGAATCTGAAGATAAATATGCATTTATGTGAGAAAAGAAGATGAAGTGTTCTAAGTGGCAAGGAAAGCAGTGCTTTGCATTCATTATTTTGTAAGGTATTCAAAAATGTGAATGGATTCCTTAGCTATATATATTTAGTGGGAACAGTATTTTACAGGTTTCCATATGGATATTCAATGTACTTCCTTGCTAAATAAAAACACCATAGTATAGAAACATAGAAAATGAAATGAAGAGAGAGCATCACTCTTTTTTTTTCACTTCAAGTATCTCCTGAATTGTGTGTCTCTATGACTGTCATTGTGGTCATGTTTCTTGCTTCCCTTATTGTATATATTTCGTGCACGTAAGGTTTTCACTACGGCTGGTTTAACTGGATATGTTGATGCTTCTACCTTTACAGTAATGCTAAGGTGACTGGAAAGAAGATAAGTAAACAATATCTAATCCTGTTTGTTGGAATATGCTTTTCATCCTAGTTTTACACAGTAAATGAACCATTAAAGAATTCTCAAGTCAAATGGTTTCTGTTCTTACAGAGCACTAATGAGTAAGA
Organism: Rattus rattus; assembly: GCF_011064425.1. Classification (NCBI taxonomy): domain Eukaryota; kingdom Metazoa; phylum Chordata; class Mammalia; order Rodentia; family Muridae; genus Rattus; species Rattus rattus. The sequence goes on along the minus strand of NC_046154.1, from coordinate 125,580,181 downwards.
TGATGTCTTCAATAGAATCTGTGACTGAAAGACTGGGTCAAAAGACTGTGTCAACATTTACTACAATCATTTTTACTCCTCCCCAAAATAATCTTTGGTATAAGGGCTTATGTCTATGTAGCATTTAAAGGCATTATTTTCTATTGTTAGCATAGTTATAGCTGTAAAATTTAGCAAATTTCTTCCCTCTCCCTTAACCTTCTCCCATGTCTTCTTTCCATCTTTCCTCTTATCTCTCCTCTCTCCATCCCTTCTACCCTTCTTTCTTTTATTTCTTCATTCTTGCCTTCTTTTGAATGACATTGATTTTAAAAAGTGCTATTGTTCTTTTGTCAGTGCACAGTAAGATAAAATAATACAAAAATACCTACATCTAATTTTCACCAATAAATACACATTATCACCCTCATTTTTCTACTGGTATTTTAATACACTTATGAGATTTTCTTCTAACTTTAACGCTGAGAACTTTTGCATTTCCATTGAGAACTTATGCAATTTCCTAGATTCAATCTGTTCAGAAGATTGAATAAAATATCCAGATCACTTAATTTACACTTTAAATAGATAGAAATGATTTATAACTCCCCAAAGATACTGATGGATTCCACAGGCAGTTCAACCTTTATGCAAAGAGCTGAACAGAGGCTTCACTGTCACCTGTAATATAGAGTTGATGGGTGCAAAGGGGAGGAAAGGAGAAAAGAATCACTTTATAATGATACATTCTCTTTGTTCTCATTAAAACAGTGATTTTAAACTTCCTGTGTGCCTATAAACTTGCGAATCCTGCATCATTCATCCACAGTCTCATTTATTTTTTACTCTTACTAATTTCCTGTGTTTTAGAACAATGGTAAGAGGAACAATGCTAGCATATAGGGAGGATAATGAGAGACTAGGCTCAGAGTGATTTTTCAAATGAGGAAGAGACCTGAGGCTCTTTGACAGGAATTAGTGTGCCTCCTCTGTTGCACTGGATAGCTTAGGTTACCTATTCACAGTTTCTGAAATTCAAAACTCCTATGAGCCTCTGATTAAGTGGTGCATTTTAATCACCCCGTTCTTGCAAACAGGTGACAAAGGACAATTTATTAACCTAGAAGAGTTAGTAGCTTAGAAAGCCTAAACAGAGCAATTGGAATCAGAGTTTTGTAGCGGGTCTTCTTGGGGAAGCAGTCCTGAAATTGCAAACCAGCAGGCCAAGAAGTGGTATTTCCATCACTTCACTGATCGCTAGCAGTCCAAACATTTGTTTGTATGAAACATTTGCTTTTGGAGTTCAGAAGTAAATACTCAGAACACTATTTAAACAGAAACTGCCTTTATATACATTCTGATTATTTTTTAATTGCTTGAGATTATTGGACGGTTACTTTAAATAGTCTCAGTGTCTGTAACCCAGGCAATATGAACATGATAGCATCCCCTTACCGCCTGTGTTTCAGCCCTTGTCATTACTTACTTTCAATCACCTTTTCTAGAATAGAAAGATCCATTGTGATTATGATGGTGTAAATGACCTGAGAGAGAGCTTGTCTTTTTTACGTAGATTAACAAATATTCCATGAACAATTTCCACACTTACTGAAAGCCTCACATGCATCATGAGTGAAAAGAGCTTATGCATTAGTAGTAAAATTGTAACAGTCAGCTACAAATTGAATTAGAATAATATTAACTGTTTAAATTAAGCCTGTAAGTGTTAGATTCCTTCAAAGGTGCCAGTCTATCTAGAAAGCAATGGTATTTAGTATTTAGGAAGACATGGAATATGCAAATATGGACAACACCCTGGCATTCCTCTACACTGGGGCATCACACCTTCACAGGATCAAGGGCCTTTCTTCCCATTGATGTCCAACAAGGCTATCCTCTGCTATATATGCGGCTGGAGCCATGAGTCGTTCCATGTGTATTCTTTGGTTGGTGGTTTAGTCCCTCAGAGCTCTGGTGGGTCTGGCAGGTTGATATTGTTTTTCTTCCTATGGGGTTGCAAACCCCTTCGACTACTTCAGTCTTTTCTCTAACTTCTCCATTGTGGTACCTGTTCTCAGGCCAATGGTTGACTGTGAGCATCTGCCCCTGTATTTGTCAGGCTCTGGCAGAGCCTCTCAGGAGACAGCTATATCAGGCTTCTAAGATACTTTCAGTGTTGCTTTTCTAAGGCTAACTTGGTGCTTTGTTGTAGTCAAAGCACTCAGATACATTATAGATAGGGGCGAAGAGTAGATGGAGACTATAAGTTTGCCATGGTTGTCCAATGTGAAACCCTGGCCACAGGTCTGATTTTTCCCTGGATTTGATTTTCTTCATGATATATGAGAAGTAAGAAACTGTTCGAGGCCTCATTATGTTGATAAATCTCCAATAATAAAATGGGAAACAGATGTACATTTCAGCTCTTGATTGGAGCATATATTCAAACTCTCAGCATTCATCTAAATATGTTCTCACTTGTCATATTTCATAAAAATTTAAATAATATGGATTTTTCTTAGTTAAAATGTAGTTCTTTCCATATATTTGACAGAAAATAAATGTTCAAAATATTTCTGACAGGACGGGGGAAATTTCTTAATGGTAAGGGGTGCAAGCATGAGTTCAGACCACCAACACCCACATAAAAATCCAGGTACAGAGACCTATAACCTCAACTGTACAGGTAAGGGCAGGCAGATCCTTGGAGCTCACTGGGCATTCAGTGAGGCCTAAATGATGAGATGCTGTCCAAAAAGTTAAGGTGGAGAGTGCTGGAGTAAACAACCAAAGTTGACTTTTGTCTCCTGTATATACTCATGTACCCACACATAAGCACACACACAAATAGGAACGTACAATTACCAATAATACCTCTGTGTCAGTCACTCTTGAAGTTATCAGCAATCATTCACACCTGGTAGTTAAACATGTATTTGAGGAAAACAATTTCTGTGCTAGGAAAATTTTCCGTGGATCAATCACTGTTAAATTTGGGATGATTTGCCAAGTTCCTTAAATATATTTTAAAAACCAAATTGATAATAATTATTCTCAGTTATTTTGAGATTCCTTTATTTAGGAAATAAAATGAAATACACTTCCATGTTTCACCTTCTTTATAATTTTCTCTACACATAAAATATGATTTGGCATAAAATATCATGGTAAACATCACACTTGTTTTGCAACCAAGCTCCAATCACATTTGCATCTTGAATTCTTTAACTTATGATATTGTGGATGGATTGATGAGACTCTGTAGAACCTAGTGCCATCAGCTGTAAAACAAGATCTTTTGAACTTGTACAGTCAATATCTAAGTCAGCTTTTAAATACTAATTTTTATACTGACCACAAGTAATTCTTTTAAGAATATTCAATAAGCCTAGAGAAGTGACTCAGCGGTTAGGAGTGTTGGTTGCTCTTCAAGAGGACCTGAGTTCAGATTCTAACAGAGGAATGCAGTCTATGACTTCGCTAGTTTCAGAGGATCAGGTACCCTCTTCTGCCTTCCAGACACCAGGTACTTAGGATACACAGACATACATGCAAGTTAAAAATACAGAACCATACTATTTAAAAAATCCTAATTTAAAAAGATTATAGAATAAACATCAACTATTACTGTTAAGAATTTTTGCAAAAAAAAAATCTAGGACAATAAAAGTCTGACTGAACAGATAGAATTATCTAATTTCTGTGACCTAGGTATGCTAAACTAATTCAGTGCATGGTTCAAAAGGAATTTTATGCTGTGTCACAATTATGCTCGACTCTGATAAATGAATCCCACACCTCTTCCTACATTTTGTAGGGCATACGTGGATCTCTGTGATTGCATCCAGACAGTGTGTCTTCAGGAATCTTTGCTATCAGGGACACAGCAGGGATGTTAGTGCAGCAAGACAAGGAAGCTTACATTGAGTCAAATTACAGGAGTGTCATTGCATATGGTTCCCATGTCTCTGTCTTGCTTTCATTCTTGGGAAGGGTATTAATTAAAAGAAGCCATTTTCTGCATGTCTGTGACTTTACAAACAGGCTTGACATCAGATGGGATGTGAGCTTGAACTTGGATACACAATGCGAGAGATCTGTTTATGTCTCTGATTTCATACAGTGCTCTAATAATGGAGCTAAAATAATTTGAGTTAAATATGGCTGTTACCAAGAATCAGCTTTATTTCAAACACTATTATTTATAGTTGAATTTAAAACATTGGATGTTTCCTCTTTGTAGGTGTTTGTTTTTATTGTGAATTAATCAATGTTTTGTAGTTGTAGCTATTGAGCTCAGGTCTCCAACATGCTGGGCAATCACCTTGTCATTGAGCTAGTTCCCTACCTCGCCTCAGGAGTTTTGAATAGTTTAGATTTTTATAACCTTTAAACAGTCTAACAATATTCAAGGGAAATAAAAGTGTATTTGGGAAACTGCTAGCTTCATGTCACTGTTTAATTTTTAATTTTTGTTTTTCACTCTTGACTCTCACTGGGGATTTATACTTTCTGAGCAACAATTAAAAAAATGAAACTCTCAATAATGTAACTATGTTATACACTTACTTCCTAGAGTGATCTTCGTGGAGGGAGGTTAGAGGGGCCTCAATAATTCATTCAGTTTCTAGAAACATCCTTCTACTTGTCAAAGAACTGTTCTGCTTTAAGAATAAAAGATGCTTAACCCGAGCTTGCACCCAGAGGCATGGCTATGGATACAGGGAGGTGGGAGAGGTGGGAGAGAATTTCAATACAGTAGCATTTCTGGCTACCATCATAGGCATGACCCCAGAGGAGGAACCAATCATCATGCAAACCTTTGTTCTCTTAAGTTCTATGCATTCTTTAAGAGCTACTCAGGGACTGGGAAGGTCTTGATATCTTTCCAGTAGGATAATCAGATGCTGCTGCTACACTTGAAGAGCTTTTAGCCTTAGCTAACATTATTTTTCACTGCCCAACTGAATGTTGGCGGCGCTGTCTCAATGCCTCACAGTACAGTTGCTGTAAGTGAGAGTCTTCTATGGGTCCATTAAAGTTGGGGTAGGGTAAAACAATTTTTGAATTCTAAATGTCTTGAGACCAGGACATCAGGTTCTCACACAAGGCAAGATCTAATTTTAAAAAATCAAACAAAGCATTTGGTTACAAAACCACATATTTAGATCATTTGACATTGAAGATTGTATCTAAATTTTATTCTTTTCATTCAATTTTGAACTCGACAGCACTAAAAGAAATAGGTTCTGTTTAGACAAGAAATGAATTAGAAATATGTTTAACAGATGCAAGCATATTTTTATTAATCTTAGTTTTGATGAATAAAATAATGGAAAATTCTTTATGTATTTGTTAAATGTATTTTGAGGAGCAGGGGAGATGGCTCAGCAGTTATGAAGCCTTATTGCTACATTTCCAGCAATAAATTCATCTCTAGGGGAATTAATGCATCTACCCTCTTTGAGCACATACATTCATTTATTTATGTGTGTACCTAACACATACAACATTAACAATAATAGAAATAAATCTTTAAAAGTGCCTCAACCATACACAGCATATGCTGGATTTAGAATGTGATCAACTACGCACGGCAGAGGTATTGAAGTGAAATTAAAGGACTTAAGAGTGCTGCCTAGATAGATGTGGGGACATCCTCATCGAGACGGGGGTGGGATGGGGGGGAGGAGGGGAGGAGCTATGGGATATGGAGGGGAATGAAATCTGAATCTGGAGTGTAAAAATGAATAAACAAAATAAGAAAAAAAGAAGACGAGTGTAGCCTAGAAACACAGACCAGGAGCTGAAACCAGAAGTTGGGAGGGGGTGGGCTGTTTTAATGAGATCAGGCACAGCAGGTGCAGAGACATTCAGGAGATAAGCTGGGACAACCTTGAGGTTCAACAAAGAGGAGCGATAAGAATGACCTCTGGATAAATGAAAAGATAGAGCAGGAGGAAATGAATCCAGCATCTTCAGCAAGGATCCCTGCAGCCATAACTGCAGAAACTGAGATCTAAATGATTGGATTCCACCCCTGTCAGACAAGGACACATCCAGCTACTGGCTTTACTGTTGGAAAAATTAGACTTTTACTGTCTATCAGTGTTTAATGACTGTGAAGTTCTGTTTTCTTTTTTCCTTCACTTAGAAAATTCTAATAATTAAGACATCTCTTTCTGCCAGTCTAAAAGTAAAACTTAGAGTGTTTTCTTGCTGATACATGTATGAAGACTGCATTTAGTACTTACATATGACTATCAATTATAGAGCGTACTCAATCATGTTGGAAGAAAGCTGTGCTCTTCGAATCAAAAGTTCTGTAACTGTTCCGACTTTTTCCTCTCTTTTTTATCTGAACAGATCATTCATGTGAAAAAAACAAAACAAAACTCCATTTTCAACTAAAAGTGTGATAATGCATATTCGTGTATGCAGACCACACCTGTTTCTTAATTTAATATTTTATTTTAGGTACAATCAATCTAAGTAAAGAGATGCCCCAGTCAGATGTTCAATGCTTGCCAAACAGGAAGAATTGGGTTTTTATTTCCAAATGTTAGACTTTTACTGCTTACCGGTGTTTAATGACTGTGGAATTCTGGTTTATTTTTTCGCACCTAGAAAAATCTAACAATCAAGACTTCTCTTTCTGTCATTCTGAGAGCAAAACTTCGACGCTTTCAATGCCTATACATGTATCCAATTGTATTTACTACTGAAATCTGACTATGAGATATACAGAGACGTCCACCATCTTGGAAGAAATCTGTGCTCTTAGAATCAAGTCTCTACCTGTTCAGGTTGTGTAAAATCCTCACCTGGTGACAGTCATTTGTAACTCAATGCCTGGGTAGGAAGTCACAGACAAGTGAATGCCTGCAGCAGTCTTTCTGCAGTTGAGTTGCATCGATGAGATCTGGGTTTAGTGAGAAGCCTTTCTCACCTGATCTTCATCCCCCATCAACCACATGTCCATGTACATACTTGAATGGGCACCCTTTCTACACACAAATGTAGAAATACAGGAGCATGCACATATATGAAACACACAGAAATAAAATACCCAAATTGATGCAGTATTGTTAGTTCTATACTACCTTTAGCTATCACTAATTTTTATTTAATTTCATTTTTTTTAATCTAGGATCTGTTCCTGCTTACAGCATTAAGTATATTTGTTAGGTCTACTTGAGCACCTCTTTGAGGCAATGATGCTTTCTTAAGTCTTACATGTGTTTTAACATCTTGGCAAGCTCAAAACTTATTGGTCATGTTTTGTAAGAGATCTCTCATTAGGGGGTTTATGACTTTCTTTTTCTAGTTAGACCAAGGTTATGTGTTTTTGTAGTAATAGTGAGGAAGGAGAAAAAAGAAGCCCATCCCATCACATCAGATGCATGTGCTGTCATCCTCAGTTAACATGGTGGTGTTTACCTTGAACAAGGGCTAAGTCAGGGATGTCACCTATCAGGTCTCTCCTTATAAGATTACCTTCTTTTTCCTTTCCTACTATATTATAATCTTTGGATGAAAGTCACTGTACACAATCAAATTAAAAGTATAGTAAGTTATAGGCTGCCTACAGAACTAGACCTGTTTTTATGAGGTTGTGGGCTCACGCATATTTCATGCATAAGAAATACTTGATATAGTGCTGTATAAATATGATCCATGCTAATAATAGTAATATGTGCATTCTGGGAATTCTGTTTAATCAAGAGCTCTTCAAAAATATCTGACAACTATTTCATAAATTTGAAGGAGTAGATGAGGTGAATGAAATGGAATTTTAATGAAAGGAAAAGCAATTTCCCTAGAGAATAGCCCTATCAGAATCGTCTTTCCCACTGCTTCCCCGTGCCTCTTAATTAATTCACAGGCTCACTGATTGTTCAAATCTACATGCTCCCTTGTTACCAGTTCTTTTTTAAAATCTAGTTTGAATGAGTCAAATAAGTCAAGTTATGTAATTTGCATTGCAGTTTCATTCTGTTCTTATCCCATTGGTACTGAGTTATAGCTGAAGTATAAAGGCGAGGCATTACCAAGACAATTCTAAGTTCGTTTAATTTTTATAATGCATTTTTATTATACACTTAACTATATTGGAAGTATCAGTCAAAAATTTTACAGCATTTTTATGATTGTTTTCATTTTCTTTTTTATCTATTCTTCTCTTCTACATCTAGATCACAACCTCTCATCCCTCTACTCCCTCCCATTCCCATCCCTCATTTTTCCTCTCCCCTAGGTCCACTGTGCCTCCAATTCCCTTCACAAAAGCTCAGGCCTCCCAGGGAAACCAACTGAACAGGGCATGATGAGATGCGATAAAGCTTGACACAACCCCTCATATCAAGGTTTGAAGAAACAGCCCAGGAGGATGGGAAGGATTCCAAGAGCAGGCAAAAGAGTCAGAGACACTTCCACTCCTACTCTTAGGATCTGACAAAAACCTCTAGCTAACCAACCACAGCATGTGTGAGAGGACCAAGAACAGACCTGTATCAGCTCTGGGATTGCTGGTTCAGTCTCTGTGAGCCCATACGAATCCTTATTAGTAGATTCTGTGGGCTGTGTTCTCCTGGTATATTGGACCCTTCTGGCTTCTACTTCCTCTTCTTCGATGGAATTCTCTGAACTCTGCCTAACATTTGCCTATAGTTCTCTGCTCCCACCAGCTGCAAAAGCACACTCTCTGATGACAATTCAGCTACACACTGATTTTCGAGTATAGCAGAATATTATTGAAAATCATTTCATTGATTATAGTTTTCTTTTGTTATGAATGCCATCTGAAATCTCTTTGTTCTGATAAACTTCAGTTCTGTGTTTAATATGCTGTTAGACAGAAATAGATTTGGGGGAGGTATTTTATTATAAATGTTAGCTAAACTTTTATCTGAATCTTCATTTTGTTTTGGAAATGCATTATGTGTGTGTATATATATATACATATATATATACATATATACATATATATATATTTGTTGGCATAGAACTTTTTATAAAGTTACAATAATAAGTAAAATATGCTTTGTATTTGGAAGTTGGGAGCTATGGGTAATAATCTGATGATTAACTGTAGGGATTTAGAAATCAGGTGGAGAGCTTTTATTGTTTACTCAGATAGTGGGCATCATGAGCTAGAGACTGTGAGCGTGGAAGAGGGATTAGTAGAAAAAAAAAACAGATGAGCTGTTTACTGCGTAAACTTACAATTTAAAAGAGAGTAACAAGAATAAGAAGAATATGAAAATTGTCCAAGAATTCCAATCGCTCAGGCCTGCTTCTCTTAGTTGTGTTTACTACAAATATTGAGAAGACTTACTTTAGAATTTATCAATAGGATTTTTTCATATTTTATGTAGAATAATTATTGGTGATTATAAAGCCATTGACTTAGAAGTTGGAATACTTTTTTCCTTTTCATATTTCAGTATGTTTTCCAAAATGGAAATTAATAATGCTTTCACATTCACATGTTACCATGATTTATTGAAAGGTCTAATCATTCTAGAATGTCTAATTTTCTTAATATTAATACTTTAAGCGTGGAGAGATTTATAGTGTCAAGTACTTAGAATTGAAATGAAAGACATGATACTTACATCCAGTCAAGTTTAGAAAATGATTATAATCTAGCATGATTGTTCAAGCTGCTTAGAGTTCTTACAGTTTTTGATTAGAGAGCTACTAAGTTTTGATTATTTCTGGGAGTTGGGAGTTGGATGCTGGAATTGGAATAGAACTTTGTAAGTCAGAAAATGTAGTAGACATTTAGACTATACATATAAGGCACATGCTAAGACTCAGTTCCATTTGGACCTTATGGGGACATTTTCAGCCGCTAGAACATATTTGAATGGTGGGAAAATAACAGAGGTAGTGGATACACACACAGACCGGATGACTCCAGAGAGGTTTTTGGCCTATTCAATTTTACTGTTAGTTTTTCAATATTTCCAATATAAAATTTAAAAAAAATGGAGCCATTATATAAAATGCATGCTGGGAAGGCAAAATTGCTTCACAAGTAAAACTGTAATGTTGATTTTCTACCTGAGCTATCGTGTAACTCTTAGACAGGCTGCATATAGCCCCACCTTTCTGTCAACTCCTTTCCACTCGCTGTTTTCTCAGGGAGCTGGCTTTTGTGGGCAACCTTGACTTCATGGTGTTGCTTTCTGCTTGCCCACTTCCCAGAGCCACTCATTAGAAAAAGTGTTAGCCCGGAAAGACACAGTAAATCCAAAACCTCCTTGCTTAGCCAAGGAGAAGGCCTCTCTTACCTTTCATCCATTAAATGTGACTTCTGTTACTGTATTCTTCCAGATGGAAATCCTTCCTAATGAAGAACGCTGAAATGAGGATATTATCCCAGGAGTCAGAAAGAACAACACATTTAAAGATTAGAAGGTTCATCAGTTCTGTGGGCTTGGGGATTGAATGTATCCTTGCTGCCACTCAGATACTCAATAGTTTTCGGCCTTATACCTGTCCTCCTCTTCTTTATTTAACTTTCATAGAGCTTTTGGGCCAAGAGCTGAATAGCTATACAGAACAGCTAATATTATAGGCAATTATTCAGCATCCCAGGGAAGAGTTTTTTGAGAGAAACCAAATCTATTAGAGGCATGCTTGCCTCTCTGGCCTTGGTCTTTAAAACATTTCCTTAGGCCTTGCAGGATCTGTCAATTAAGATTCCTTTCTGCTCATTCTTACTTCCCCTGCTGAGCAGGCATACTGAATGACATTTTTGTTGTTGTTGTTGTTGCTGAGTTTATTTTTATTCTTAATATGGAAATGGCATAAAAATAACCCATGTTCTACTCTACCCACGAGCCTTGGAAAACATGTTATCAGCAGCCAAGGCACCTTGACCGTTGCTCAAACAGATGGCTATGAAGTGGTCTGATGCTCTGCCAGTCAAGTTCATGTGCCTGCTGGGAAGCACAAGTTACGTCACAGGGGCCACCCAAATGCCTCATACCGCTCATGAATTTAGATATACAAATAGTCCATTTAGTTACTAGGGACCTGAATTCAGAACACTGAAAACCGGCTATCAAAAGCTGTGATATCAGGAATGTGTCCAAGTTCTTAAAGGTGCAGAAGTGTCAGAGCAGTAAGACGACTGAATGCCATATTTACACTCACTGCACCTTTCTTTTGCATCTGCTGGCTTAATATGCTTTTGTCCTTTGATGATTCTTTTCAACCTCAGGCATGTTTCTTCATAAATTAAATTTTGATACATGAGTAACTGGTCAATTTAAATAGTTGTATTAGTACAGATCTTTTTTTTTTCTTTAATGACTAATTTTACTCCAGATTAATAGATGTTTAGTGAGAGAGAGAAAAGGGCTGCTGAATAATTAGCCAGAATTAATACTTGAAGATGTTTATATTTTCCATAGTACTTTAAACTGCCTTGGTGGTGCAAAACATGGTGAAGTTTAACTCTGCCCATCATACTACCATTCTAACAACAACATCATATCAGTTTCTCTACCCAGAGAATGTTTCTGTTTCCTAATGCACACAATATTCAAATACTTCAGTTAATTCAAATTAATTCACATTGTTGATTCTCAAGTTATAAACTAGTATGCTTTTTCACCTGTCCATTTCTTATTTCAGTTTTGTGTGTTTATTATATTTTATTTTTATTGGATATTATTTTTATTTACATTTAAAATGTTATCGTCTTTCAGTTTCCCATCCATAAACCCCCGATCATATCCCCCTCCACCTGCTTCTATGAGAGTGTTCCCCCACCCACACACTCACCCCTTCTGGCCTCCCTGCCCAGACATTTACCTACACTGAGGCATTGAGCTTTGTCAGAGGGCATTTCCTCCCATTGATGCCCAACAAGGCCATCTTCTGCTACATATGCAGCTGGAGTCATGGGTCTGTCCATGTATACTATTTGGATGGTGGTTTAGTTACTGGGAACTATGGTTGGTTTGTATTGTTATTCTTAGGGGGTTGCAAGCCCTTTCAGCTCCTTCAGTCCTTTCTCTAACTCCTCCATTGGGGACTCTGTTCAGTGGTGGACTGAGGGAGCATCTGCCTCTGTATTTGTCAGACTCTGTCAGCCTCCCAGAGACAACTGCTGTTTAGTGGCTGTGTGTGGGCTGGATCCCCAGGTGGGGCAGTCTCTGGATGGCCTTTCCTTCAGTCTCTGCTCATAACTTTGTCTCTGCATTCCTACTATGAATATTTTTGTTTCCCCTTCACTGAGGCATCCACACTTTGGTGGTCCTTTTTCTTGAGCTCCACGTGGTCTTTGGATTGTATCTTGGGTAATTTGAGCTTTTAGGCTAATGTCCACTTATCAGTGGGTGCATACCATGTGTGTTTTGTGTATGTGTGTTTACTTCACTCAGGATGATATTTTCTAGTTCCATCTATTTTCTATGAATTTTATGAAGTCATTGTTTTTAATACCTGAGTAGTGCTCCATTATGTAAATATACCACAGTTTCTGTATCCATTCCTCTGTTGAGGGGCATCTGGGTTCTTTCCAGCTTCTGGCTAGTATAAATAAGGCTGCTATGAAGATAGGGGAGCATGTATCCTTGTTATATGTTGGAGCATCTTTTGGGTATATGTCCAGGAGTGGTACAGCGGGTTCCTCAGATAGTACTATGTCCAATTTATTGAGGAACCTCCAGACTGATTGTCAGAGTGGTTGTACCAACTTGCAATCCCACCGACAATGGAGGAGTGCTACTATTTCTCCACATCCTTGCCAGCATCAGTTGCCACTTGAATTTTTGTTTTGTTTTTGTTATTTTTTGTTTGATTGTTTGCTTTTTTAATCTTAGACATTCTGACTGATGTGAGGTGGAATCTCAGGGATGTTATGATTTGCATTTCCCTGTTTACTAAGGAAGTTGAACATTTCTTTAGATGCTTCTCAGCCATTCAAGATTCCTCATTTGAGAATTATTTGTTTAGCTCTGTACTCCATTTTAAATAGTGTTATTTGATTCTCTGGAGTTTAACCATTTTTTTTTTTTTTTGGTTCTTTTTTTTGGAGCTGGGGACCGAACCAGGCCTTGCGCTTCCCTAGGCAAGCGCTCTACCACTGAGCTAAATCCCCAACCCTGAGTTTAACCATTTTTTATTTCTAACATTCTTTCATGCATCCTGACACACATGTTTATAATCTGTACACTTGGGTGGTGGATGCGCAAGCAGCAGGAGTTCATGTTATTCCCTGCTCTCTAGCAGATTTAAGTCCATCCTGGGTTAGGAGTCACTATCTCTCAAAAAAAAAATTAAAGGTTAATGTAACCCTTGTTTCCATGCATGTGATTGTTATGTCAAATATATATATATATATATATATAATTTATGTATACTCATAATTTATAAAATATTTCTATATTACTATGTTTAGTGTTTAAAATAATTATTTTATTTATCTGTTCTTAGGCTCATTATTTTTGTATCATATAGTCTAGATGATTTATTAACTCGTGATTTTTATAGAGGTTTTATAGATGGATGGATCTGTTATGGTTTTCTGTTAATGTAGCCTCAATCTTCACTTGTGAAGCATTCTGGTCATTTCACTTCCACTTCCTACCTTTCTCCACTTCTCTTTCTCTTCCCCCCTCTCTTTTTCTGTGTGTTTCTCTGTCTCTGTAGTGCTTTGCCTTTGTCACTGTGTGTGTGTGTGTGTGTGTGTGTGTGTGTGTGTGTGTGTGTTTGTATGTATGTGTCTTTGTGTGTGGGTGGGTTTGTGTATATGCGTTTGTGTGTGTGTGTGTGTGTGTCTGTGTGTGATCAGCAAATCCAGGTTAGTGGCGTGGTGTGGTTGCAGTTACAATATAAGACCTTTATAGAGTTCCTGTGCCTCAGTAACATGTGTACTGCACATTTACACCTCTAGTAACAATTTTAATTCAGACCTTCTGTAAGACACCAGCTTTAGTCATTTTCCAAGTTAATTTGCTAATTTCAGTACATATTTGTTTTTGAGAGTTTTGGATTTTTAAACAGTGTGGGAGGAGGAAGCATAGTTTTAAGAAAAAGCTACATCCATTTCATTCTTACATCTTCCCATAATTGATTATTACAGGAAGATTGATACGTATCTACCCAGAGCAGAGACTACTAGTGTAAACGTTGTCGTATATATTCAGGTGTCTTGAACTAGTCCCTTTAGACTGTTCCACCTATATTTTTGGTATATGGACTCCTCTTTTGTTATCAGTCTCTGGCTGTTTTTATGTTCTACCTATTGAAGCTGGGAAATAGTCTCACGAGAATCCACGATTCTTTATTCTCTATCCAGTTAACTGGTGTTCCCACCCATTTTCTCATCTGTTGTGGTAGTTCTATAGAGAATAAAGAGAATATCCAAGACCAGCTTGTGAGTCATGGTGTCCGATAACTGAGACTTTCACTAAGTGCCTTATCTCATGTTTGTGAAATTCATATAATGACAATTGATGTTATTTAAACAAGGAAGGAATTCTTCAAATCACATGAATATAAGTGCCTGACAGTATAGAACATCCCTCTGTAATATTCATTCTTCAATTATCACTATAAAATTCTATTAAAGAATCTTACGATGTGTTACAAGTTTCTCCCACTGAATTAAGCACAGCGTTCTGCATCTATTTTGTAGAACTTTCAGAGATGCGAGGCAGTAAGATGAAAATGACTGACTGCTCCCTGAATTAAACTATCTTAGTATGGCTTTGGGCTTCTTGGAGCTGTTGAACAATTTCTTTTCCATTAGTTGATTATTGCTATTCTTTTTGAGCAGAAAAGCGGCCTCTTTTGATTCTCTATTTGATACTTGGATAGTTTCAATAACAGAGGCACCTTTTAAAGAAGAAAACACACTCAGACTGAGACTTAATTTGGTAAACAAAATTCAATGAATTTGATTTTTTATAGTTTCGAAGAAGAAATAGTTTGCATGTTAATATTTTAAATGGAACTGAACTGTAGAATTTTCTGGATTTAGATGACTTCTGAGTAAGAAAAATGCTACTCTGATTAAGCTTTATCAGGTGTCTCTTAAGAGAATATTTTTCCTGACTAACAAAGGACATAAGTTCTTCATTACTATGAAAAGCAGACCTCTGTTTTTAATTTGTAGTACATGCTCAACTCATTGAAAGATATTATTATAGGTTCATAAAACTTTCTATAACTTTTATTATTTATCAAACTTAAAGCTTGTCTAGGCAGTATATCTCTTCCAGTAGACTTTTGCAGGAATTCTTTTATGCAAAATAGTGTCCAACTAAACTAATAACTTTGTTTTAAACCATTTTACTAGTGGCTTTGAGATTTTGATGAGGAGCCTTTTAACCAACTGGATTGGCTACTCTGTTGTGTTGGTTAACCTCACTTATCAACTTGATGAAATCTGGGAAGTAGTTCTCTGCTCATGCCTATAGGGGAATTACACTGATTAAGCTAATTGAAGTAAGAAAATTGTGCCCTAGCATGATGTAGGGGGAAGAATGTAAGATGAAACCAAACGTTTAATTTTCCAGTTTTCGTTTGGGGATACAATGAGATTAGATTGCTCAAGCTCCTGCAACATGGCTGCCTTGCCATGATAGAACCTAAGGTTGGACCTTGAGTTAAAAAATGAGTCCTTTGTTCTTTAAGTGGCTTTTATCAGGGTGTTTCCACAATTACTGGAGTAGAACTGAGTCTGCCCATCATTTTCCTTGGCAAACAGAGGTAACAGAATATTCTATTGTTTAAGTTTGTAGTGTTCTCCAGCCTCCAGTGAACAATTCTACATCCATGATCACTGGATATTCTGAGTTAAAATTAGTAGCTCACAAAACTAAATAAAGGGAACGAACTTGGGAAAAAGGCCTCATGGGAAGGGCAGGGATTGACAGGTTGGAACAGATATGGAGGGTACTAATAAAAATACTTAAAACTGATTTATGTCCATATTAGAAATTGTAAACGAACACATTTTATTAGTAAAATCATGTTCAAGATGAAACATAAAACCACCTTTCCTCCTTATATAGATTTGTGGATATTGTATAATACATGAATGAATTTTGGTTTTAGATTTATGTTTCATTCATAAGAATATAATATTTGTTATGTATACAAATATTCCAAAGTCTTGAAGAATAATCTCTAACACTTTTGGCCCAAAACAGTTTTGAGAAGTGATACTCAACCTATTCTAGAAATTCACGCAATTATATTTGAGTATTTGTTAATGTTATATAATTTAAAATAGAGTACACTTTTATGCATTTCTATTCATAAAATGAATTAAAAGTGTAATCCCTCTAAAAGTTGTAAATACATAAACTTAATTCAAACAACATATATGATGGATTCAATTTTTCCAGTAGACGCAGTGGCTTAACAAAATAAAACTTATGCATTATAGGAACTACCCCAGACACACAAACACACAAAAGATTTCATTAAAATGCCCATAGCAGAAATAAAAGTTGGTTGTTAAATTGACAATTCATCTTAATGAATTAATTATATGAGAAAACCCAAGCATATTATTTCCCATATGATATCTGTGATAGCTAAACTTAGTTGTCAGTCTGAGAATCCTGGAAAGGAGAACCTGATTTATGTGAGCACCTCTATCAGAGTAGCCTTTGGGGCATCTTTTAAATTTTTAGTTGATGTATGAGATGCCCATCATACTGTGAACACTACCCTGTATGGGCAATGTACATTGAATGTAAATTGAACAAGTCACAGAGAGCCAGCCAGTCAGTGGTGTTCTCCATTGTCTCTGTTTTTATTCCTGCTCCCATGTTCTTGATTTTATGCCCTGCCCTGGCTTCCCTTCATGATAGACAGTAATGTGTTAGATAAGATAAACCCCTTCCTTCCCAAATTGATTTTGGTCGTATCATAACAAAAAAGGTGAGAAAACTAGGAAAGCAATCTAGTAATCTATATATCCATATTATTTTCTCATCTGCAAGTGCTTTACTAGTATTCTACTGTCCTGTAATACACAAGAACACTTCACACAAAATTTGATTAGAATAGTTCATTGTACTTTAAAACTTTCTGTAAACTTGCTGCAATCTATGGCTATTTTTTTAAATGAAATATTATTCATGAATTTGAATGTGGTATTTTGCAGCTAAGTATTATGATCACATAAGAGTAAAGAAATACATACCATTATATACAAAATCCTTACCCTTTATGTATAACTAAGCATGGACTTTCTATTCTCTAATCATTCAAACTTTTTAAAAAAGTGCTTATCTGGAGGTGGCTCTAAGTGATGGGTGCGCGCGTACGAGCGCGCGCGCGCGCGCGCGCGCGCGTGTGTGTGTGTGTGTGTGTGTGTGTGTGTGTGTGTGTGTGTGTATGGATTTTTGTGTGTACCAGAATATATAGGTTGAAGTGAGAGATAACTGGAAGTATTTGATTCTGTTCTCTACCATTTAAATTCTGGGATCAAAGAGTGAATATGAGGACTGTAAAGTACGATCCTTTATTTATTGTCCTGTCTTACAATTCCTGATTACTGTAATAGCACATCACATATAAACACTATTTCAGCCTGTAGTTCAACTGATTGCTTTCTCTTTAAGGTAATTTGACTCAAAACCTTTATTTAAATATGTCTCCAGGTTGGGGCAATAATAGACAGGGGAGATTGAGAGTAATGACATAAAGTACTTTAGGCCACATTAGTCACATATTTTCCTGAGAATGCACAGACATTTATTTTCATACATGTGAAAATATTAGAAAAATTTCAGTGAATTATTTATCTAAGTTTTAAAGGCTTGGAAAGTGCAAGATCAAGGAAGCTTCCAGCACTCTCAGACTCTGGGGAGATGCCTTTTCCTCATTGATAAATGCTACCCTTCACTGCTCTTTGCTGCATGATAGAAGGAGCTAGGGTAGCTTACGTATCTCTTTTAGGATATCAAACCCATTCACGAGGTCTCTGACTCAAATCATCTAAGTCCACGTCTTCTAGCATCATCATAGTAATGATTAGCTTCCAATATATGACCTAGGAAAGAATGACTGTCTTCACATCATCACATGAACTCAAGTGGTCAACCTTGTACCTAACCAGGCCTGGAGCCCTCACCATTCCTGTTACCACTGTAGTATGACTTACAGTGAAACTACTGCGTTTTTTTCTCTTATTCATCTTTGAATTAACAGACACAAGATGGTGTTTTGGAATTTTTAGCCTAGCCTGTTTTCCTTTGTACAGTAACAGCCTGCACCAATGTTCAGCCTTGGTTTATAAAAGGATATGCTAACAAATTGTTCCCTTCTTTTCTCTTTTTGCTTCAATTAGAAAAGAAAAATGGTGTTGAAATTAAACTCATTAGTAATCCTTAATAGGTTATGTGAAACTTGGTATGGAAAGTTTAATAAGGCTAGCTTTTGGGATTTATTTGGTAAATTTGATTTTCTTCCTACTGTGGTCTTCACTGGTGTACTTTGGCAATGTGCAGCATCACTTCCAAAGTGACACCTTCTTAGTACAAGGCTGCCCCCATCTTTCAGTCCCCACCATTTGACATCACTGAATACCACTTCTGCTGAACACAACATATTTGCAGCCACTCATGCTAACAATGATGTGTATACAACAGTCCTGAGGAGTCAGTTAGAGAAGTACGTTGGTTGATTTTGCCGAGAGTACTTCAGATTATCCTTCATTTTACGTAGTTTCTCATACTTCACCTGTTGTAAGTGATCTTGAGAAAGCAGAACCTATTCTTGCTTTTCTGTCGTCCCATGAAGCATCCCAATAGTAAAGCTTTTCTCTCTGCCCTTATGGAACAGGCTGCCTGAGAAAGGCAAGCTCATCTATCAAAGCCCCGTAGTGCAGTTATTTATGTGCGTGTTACATAGTGCATCCATACTTCTACACATGGTGTCTCACACATCAAGAACTCTGAGGTCATGATTTTATGACCTTGAATATCCACAATATATTAAAAATGAGTAATACCCTATACAGCTGTAGGTCTTCATATGAGAACAGTCCTGTTTGGTTAAAAAAAAAAAACTAATGTAAAAACAAATACAGAGTTAAATGTCATCTCATTGAATCTGAAGATAAATACATTATTAGTATCCATGAGTGTTTTATTGATTAGGTATCGAGGAGACAACCAAATAATACCTATGAAAGCTTGGAAAAATAATGATTAAGAATATTGATGTTTGTTCCAACGCCTCCTCTTCTTTCGTCCATATTTATGAAACCTATAAAGGTGAAAATAAGTATAAAAAGAACTTTATGCCAAAGCAGTGAGTCCGTATTGCCTTTTGACAAGTTGCTCACCTACTCTGTCTTCTTTTTAAAATATTTGACTGTATAAGGGCTTTGGTTGGATCCAAGTCAGTGAGGGAATATAAACGTCTTAAAATAGTACATGATTTACTAAAAAGTGTTCCAGAGAAGTTAGCTAGTAAACAAACAAACAAAAAAACAGATAAAAGATTATTAAAGCATTTGGTAGAATAGCTCTGTCTTCATTTACTTCTATTGAAGAAAAAGAAATGGTTACTCTGGCACAAGGAGATCGGCATCTGTGGTTTCCATTTGGCACTAATTATACACCTTTCAATTGAGCTTTGGCCATAGCCTCAAATGAGCTTTGGATGTGACTTATAGATTGATGTGTCTGTCTGCATTCCAGTCACAACTAAGACTTTACAATGGTAAAATTGGGACTTTCACCTGGCCTAATTTTTCCAATTTTATGCAATGAAAGCCCAGGCTCTTCTTTACCCTTGTTTTGTAAAAGGGTGCCATCCTTTTATTGCCTCTTAATTTAAAAAAAAAACTAAATTGAATTACCTTTATTTTAAAATTTTATATACTACGGCAATATTACATTTGTATGTTTTTCTATCGTAAAATTGACTGGAGGAAGGGTGGGAGGTGTTCCTCTCAGAAGGGAGACTAAGCTGCTCAGTCTGTAGTTGAGATTTCACTTATTCTAGCTTCAGAACAGAAAGAATGAGTTGTGGTGAAGTGGCAATCACTTGCTCTTGTGAGTTAAAGGAACGTAATTTAGGCAATGCTGAAAGATCTTTACCAGGACTTTTTAGAAAGTTAAAACATACTATTTTTAGTGTTAATAAAAGGACATTGGTGATTTATTTATTTTCATGAAACACTCAATTGTAGCTGTCTCATGCATTTATGGTTTCCCTTCAGATAACTTTGACTCAAATAAATAATTATTAGAAGGGAAATGTAGCAATCCAAGATATTTTGTTCCACTTTATTTTCAACATGTATGATTGCTATTTAGCAAGCAGTTCATTTTTCATCTCTTTTAAGAAGTTGTCCAAATCAAAGATATCATGCATTACTTTAATAAGCAACACACACACACACACACACACACACACACACACACACACACACACACACACGTTCCTGTTTACTAAGAGATTCTGCACTCTGCTGAAGCATTCAGGCCTTCTTCCAAATATTAACATAAAAATCCTGCATCAGCAAAGAGCAAGAAAGTATTTAATGCGTCTCCACAACAGATATGAGGATTCTTGACCCAAATATAATTTTATGCTTTTGCTAAGTCATTTTGTTTCCTTCGCCTATTCTAATGCTGTCTTTTCCAAGAGTCAGGCTGACTGGAAAAAATTAGGATAAAATATATAACATGAACTAAGTGTCTTCAGTGTTATGAGTGGCCAGGGCTTCTATCATAATAGTTGCTAATAGAGCCATGGAGAGGTGAAATGAGGCATTGGTAGGTATTTCTGTTAGCCCGGTGCAGCCACAATTTTTTGAAAAGATTCAGCTTTTAGCTTCCACTTATAAGAGTGGAGGTCTCAGTCAAACACATCTATCCCAAAGAGTGCTTCCCTGAGTCAAGCTGGTTCCTATTACATTTAATATAACCGAAATTCTCAACAAGCATTTATGACATTGGGGATATTTCATCTTTCTAGACATAATTTATCAACATGGAAATATTCATTTTGTGTCATTTTCTATAAACTTAATGTCAAGGGTGAGGGTCAGACAAATGACTTGTTGAAAGCATCATGTGCTCTCATTCTCCAGAATGTAGCAACTTAAAGTCATGTGTATTAGTCCACTGAATCTAGACTTTTTAGATCAAAGAACCAATATTTTTTAGTGGACTTAAGATATGTAGTTTTGCTATTATAGATGCTTATAAAGTCAAAGAAAAGCTACAATCAATAAGATTACCAATGATGGAAACAAATAGTAGTCATTTACAGCTTGTTTGATGTTCTCTCATTTATTCTTGTTAGGATTAACTATTCCCTACAAGATAACTTGGGGCAAGCTACAGTTAATTTTTTCAGTCATATTCCTAAAATTTTTGTACTTTGATATTACGGGAATAGTCAATATATAAGATGCAGTTGTACACTTAAATTCTAGGAGTACTACTTTAGTTTAGAGTGGACTCAAACCATCAGTTTGTGCTTCCATGTGGCATTCAAATGAAAAGTCTTAGGGACTGCGGGGAAGTTACATGGACTATATAATAATAGTGTACTTCTGTGGCTTTGTCTTGTCAGCAGTTTATGACTCCTTGTTTTACATTTCTCTGACCAGTGAGCTGAACCATAGTTATTAGTGTTACTCTGTCCACACAAGGAAAACATACACAACTTTGTGGTGAATATCAATTTTCTTAAAATATCTACAAAGGATATTGTTGATAACACTTTGAGAACCAATTTAGAAAAGTTGTCTACGATTCTCCCACTAAATTAAATTATCATGTTAAGAAATAATATTTAAATTCATTGGTAATAGACTTAATCTAATATTTTAGGTTTGATTTAGAATGATATAGATTTTTATTTCTAAATATAGGTGCATACAATTATCTATTCTTTGATCACTGTTCATTAGAAAGATATTAAAAAATATACTGTATGTCTTCATTTCAAAGCCTTATGAACTAATTGGTATATCTTTCTACTATATGAACATAAAAACATTACATATATAGCCTCATGGACTAAATTAACACAATGCAGTTTCTAATGGCATTTAGTTTGAAATGTTCATGTTTGCTCTTACTTCAGTAAAATGTACATTGAGTTTCAGTTTCTCTTTGAGTCATTAGCATTAATTGTTCCTGTTTATTGCTCACAATGATCATGAAAGAAGTATATTAAAACATCACTATACAGTAAAGGAAAACATTTTATGAACATCGAATGATTTGTACTATGATCTAGTATATGAGAAATAAAAAGGGAGCAGTGTCACAGAATAATTATATCTATCTATCTATCTATCTATCTATCTATCTATCTATCTTTCTATCTATCATCTATTTCTCTCTCTCTCTCTCTCTCTCTCTCTCTCTCTCTCATCTCTCTCCTACAAGTGACTGTTTATGAAGTCGGTTATTTTTCACTACTTGATTTGTATTTCTAAAATGTGTGAAGGGACATTTATTGAGATATATATATATATATATATATATATATATATATATATATTCCATGTGCCTTCATTGCCTAAGACGTGTTTAACCATTAGAAATACCTGGTGACTTTAAGTGGTATATTAAGAAATTATTAATTAGAAGAAATATTGTTTGAAGATTCTCAGTGCTTTCTTAGGGCAGAAAAGTACACACCAATTTCCTGTATTCCATTTTTTCATTCATCTGTCTCTTCTTGTATTCAAAATGTTACCTTGTCCAAGTGGTCAATTTAAAGGATCAATATTTTCATATGAGTTACATTATATAGGCTGAAAGACTATTTAGAATACACACACACACACACACACACACACACGTTCATGTAATAACAATTAGTGAAAAAAGAGTCCATGAGTAGAGGGGTCAGGGCCAGGTGTTTTATGAAGGGTATAGAGTGAGGGATGGGAGAAATGTTGCAATTAAATTATAATTTAAAAATTAAATATATATAATTACAATATATGTGAAAAATAAAGAATTTAAATTGGATACAACTCATGTGAATTTTGTAGCACTCAATATTTTAGGAAAGATTTGACATACATATTAAATGTTATGAGTTACTTTTTTAAATTGGTTTTCTCATAGATCACAGTTTCATAAAACAAGTGAAATGAGGAAGCACATCTCAAAAATATATTAAGTCAGTCAATAAACTGTGTGATGTTGTTGCACATAATGCACAGTTATTGTTCCACAGTTAGGACAAAAGAAGTGTTAAATATGATATCATATGGGTTAAGTGTAAGTACCTGAGTAAAGTTACTCTGTGTTACCAATGATGTGCCTGAAGCAATGAAGAGCTAGTCTATGTAGCTACTCTTTGCTACTGTGTTGGTTCTTCTTATTCCCAAGCCTCCTTTATCCCTCCATTTTCACCTGTATCACTAAATAGGAGGGAAGGGAAGATAGAGGGGAGGGAGGGAAGGAGAGAGAGAGAGAGAGAGAGAGAGAGAGAGAGAGAGAGAGAGAGAGAATGACTAGCACCTACCTACCCTGCCTCTTGAGGGCCTAGTACTTATATACACTCTGAAAAGTTCCCAGAATTCCAAACTTTTGCATCTGGTAAAACCACACTTCTGCTAGAGCACAAGGCAAATCATATGTAGGAGAAAAACTTTAATTATGTCTTGTAATGGTGTGATTTTAGAAAATAGTAAACATTCAACCCTTACTTCTAACTGTATAGTATTTGAAAGAAGAAAACCACAGCAATGTAGAATTTGTTCATAACATACCAACTGCCCTATGTTTTTTTTCCATCCCCTTCCTATTTGAGCTCTAGTGTTTCTATTGCTATACAAATTATCCATCTCCGGCAGTTTGCTTTTTGACAATTCAATTTAATATTTTAAAACATTTTTCAGCTTTTATATTTTGTTGTTTTCTACTGGCAATGTGATGCAGTGATATATTTTCCCATACTTTTGACCATGAACATTTAGTTTAGAGGCTGAGATTCTAAGGTTTCTGGGACACTTGTGATGACAGGAAGCTTCTTAAAAGTCTTGTGACAGCAGAATCATTTGGTGTTTTGTAGAGAATGCAGAACAGTTAGTATCCGAATCAAGTTTTATCAAACAAGGTGCTTATAAATAAAACTCAGATATTTTAATCTATTTTCAAAGAAAGACATGGAATTATAATCTTTTAGTTGTTATTTATACTTATTTTTGGGGTAAAAGGAAATAATTCCTCTATTTAGTGTTATTTTGATGTTTAAATTTTTATCTCAACAAATGAAAAATATGCTGTCACTGCTATTCAAATTATTAAAGCTTAAATATTTTTTAATTAAAAACTTGATGAATTTTATCATTTAACATGCCATTTCACATCATAAGGACCATGTTTTATTTGTTTTGCTTCGTTTCCTTTTTCTTATAATCTTTTGCCATTTTCAGAAAACATGGAGAAGACATTTCAGGGATGCAGAGTAAACAGAATTTATATTTACTTTGCTAGAAATACACTGCAGTGATGAACGATTTTTTAAATTTTATGCTGACCACTTAAAAGAGTAGAATATTCCAAAATTAAAAAAAATATTTTAACTTATTGTAACATTTTGATTTTATTCTCTCACTCGGTGTCACTAACATTAGCATCTTAAGCATCTAAAATTGTCACATAAATCCTTCATGCATCGGGAATAAAATGACTGACAGAAATGAAAGTTCAAGGCATCTTGCATGATCACTTCTATGTGGGCCCGTATTTGGTGCATAGTGGTTTAGACCATTGCTTCTCAAGTGTACAGGTTATCATAGAAAGAGGGCAGAGTGACTTCTTACAATGACTATGCCATATTCCACCTGGCTTTGTTGAACATAATGAGTTGGCTTTCTGGAACAATTCATCACATTTTAATTAACTTCTGTCTGCAAGGTTGGAGGAAGTATATGTTACTTTGAAGTTTGTCCTGCTGATTTTAGGGTGATTGATGCTTCTGTTTTTATTGAGAGAAGATGGATATAGTCTTTCATGTGCTACGTTACTGATAGTAATTAATAAGTTCCTTAAGTATACAAATTAATCCCAAGATACAGGACGGTCATAAACGTAGACCAGAGTTCCAAAGTGTTCATTTCAGGTTTTTTTTTTTCCTTTTAGAACAAACACGCAGGCATTAGCAGCCTCAAACTCTTCAGCTAACAATTTGTTGGCTCAGAGCCTTGGGTTCAATTTAGGAAAGCTAATGTATACCTATGAATTTGCATCATTTTACTACTTGTGTGATCCTGAGAAAAATAGCATGATGCCTTTGCCTTGGTCCATCTGTAAAAAGTGAGGTATAAAGAGGATTAGATGGTCTTCTCCCACTGAGGTCAGACCAGGCAGTCCTCTGCTTTTTATTTGTCAGGAGTCTAGGAGCAGCTCTTATATGCTGTTTAGCAGGTGGTTCAGTGTTTAAGAAATCTCAGGGGTCCAGGTTAGTTGAGACTGTTGGCCTTCCTCCGAGGTCCCCATCCTCCTCAGCTTCTTCCAGCCCTTCTCTAATTCAACCATAGGAGTCCCCGACTTCAATCCAATTGTTGGATGTATGTATCTGCATTTGACTCAGCTGCTTGTTGACTCTTTTGGAGGGCACCCATGGTAGGTTCCTATTTGTAAGCACACTGTGGCATGAGTGATAGTGTCAGACCTTGGGGCCTCCTCTTGAGCTGGATCCCAAGTTGGGTCAGTCACATGACTTTTCCCCCTCAGTCTCTTCTCTATTTTTTGCACCTACAGTTCTTTTAGAAAGGAACAATTCTGGATCAGAATTTTTTGACCATGGGATCGCAACCCCATCCCTTCACTTGATGCACTTTCTTTCTACTGGAGGTGGGCTCTACAAGCTCCCCCTACCCACTGTTGGGCATTTCATCACTGGCTACTTAAATGCCTTTGAGAAAAGTGCTCATTGACTCAAGGACAATGCACACAGTGAGCATATAAGTGAGCTTCAGTGTCACACATATATGCTCACTGTCATTTTAGGTGACGTTTCTCCGTCACAATTCTCTCATGAGAAGCTAACGGTCTCAGCATTTATTGGTTAATGAATAGTCACCATGTGTGTCAGGCACCAAGCCACACCCAGACACACACAGACACAGACACAGACAGACACAGACACAGACACAGACACAGACACAGGCACAGGCACAGGCACAGGCACAGGCACAGGCACAGGCACAGGCACAGGCACAGGCACAGGCACACACACACAAAAATACATACACAGATGCACACACACATATGTATGGACAAATGCATGAACGTACACAAGTACACATCGGTGCATGTGCACATGCATTCATACACTGATGCACACACATACATACCTCTAGATCACCAAGGCAACAGGACTAAGTTGTAAGTGGTAGATTCTCACTCTGTCTCATTTTTGGACTCCGTAGTATATCTTTTCAACTCCTCTTCCTTACTTCCTACTAGGCATACTGTTCTGCTTCCTCTGCTCTGTTCTTTTATAATTACCACCTCCAGTTTCCATCTCTATGCATGCTTTCTATTTTGCAAAAGTCCTTGTCTCCACTAAGCTGTTGGCTTAGTTTAAAACTATTTACTAAAACTATTTCATTTGGCTGAAGAAGTCAAATGGTTTTAACAAAGACCATATGCTCAGGTATTTCAAGATATGTTCACAAAAGGTTCCTTAACATTGATAAAAACGATAGATGCATATATTTTCATTTTGGAGTAATTAATTTGCAATTCGGTATATTTTTCTTTATTCTATGTGCCAAATGATTCTTTATATTTATATTCTAGAAGGATTGATAAGCCTTCAAAGAGCAAAAGCTTTTGAATTTTGGGATTTTTGAATTTTGAATTATGTGGAAAAGAATTTTCCCATGCTACAAGGGAGATAGATGTCTTAAGATTCTTGTTTGAGTTATAGTTTAAGCACATCTGATTCATTGTTTGAGCTTTATTTCCTAATGCATAGCTTCAATAATGGTATAAATTTATTATTATAGTGCTTTCAGAAAGACATTTAAACAACAAATTACTTTTAAAATCAGGAACATATATTCTGGGACTTGGAAAGGCCTCCTAAGCACCCTTTTTCTATTAGACTCTGACCTTTATTTCCTGTCCTTCTTTACAGCTGGTCTCTTTATTGAGTGACTGTAGTTAAAAGACCAGCTCTAATTGTGTGTGTAAGGAAAGGTTAGAGACTAACCCTGAATTTCCTATATCTGTCCTCATATCACTTGAAGGAAACAAAAGGTCTGCTGTCCTTAAAAAGGGTCATGGCAGAAAAGTTAGTTAAGTGAATAAATTAAAAGCAGCCATTATTTCAAAATAATAATTGCTGGGCAGACACTGGACACCCTGAGTCCTTGTGCAGGAAGAGCTTGGATTCATCATTCGTCATGCCACATCTCTTCCTGGAATTATGGCTCAGAAAAGTCAATGTGTTTTCCTGACTGATAAGTCATCATATTCTGGCCAGGTTTCTTTAACTCCTATTCATTTCCCTAGAATACAGGAGTGCCATATATTAAATTAGTGGCACATTCAGATTCTAGCTTCTATTTTATGTAAAAATGAGGCTACAAGATGACAGAATACAAAAAAAATAAAATAAAGAAAATCTATTTCTATATTCATATCTGGTTAAATGAACAGTTTTGCTTCTGCTTTCCTGTGGAGAACATAGGTCTTAGCAATATATTTCATCTTGAATGACAAAGCGTGAATTTCTTTTTGAAAGAATGTATATAGTCTACTTAATGATACCCTGAGTATCTTCCATTGATTGCTTCTTTTTCTATGTCTTTTTAACATGGTTCATATTATTTTCAAGATGTTAGTCCCTACTTATGGGAGTTGTAGACAGTGTATGCCAAGTAATTACGTATCTGGCTATAGGGATTTACCAAATAAATAACTCTAACTACAACAACAATGATGATAACCATCACTACCACCACCACCACCACCACCACCACCACCACCACCACCACAACAACAACAACAACAACAACTACCAGAGACCCAAGTGATGTTGTGCATTATATATTTGCTTAGGGTGAATAAACTTGGCCTCATTTGAAGTTTCTATGTTAGGGACGAGTGTGACTAAAATTCTTATTATCTGCATTCATCACCATTTAGCATGGATTTCAATCAAGTTTTGGGATGACTTTTTGTGAAGAAGAAAAAGGTCATGGCCTATTAGGAGCTCCGCTTCCTACTTGCTTATGGTTTAACATGGCTGTTCTTAGCTTTCCTTTCCAGCTACCCTGCCTCTCTGTGGCCACTCTTATGATTAGATGTCTCGGGCATGGTGTTTATTCATAGCAATAGAAAATTATTTAATATGGAAGTAAATCAAGTTTCTCATGATGCCATTTGGGAATATAAAAAGAAAGCTCTTTTAGATATTTTTCCTTGGCATTGCACACCCATCCAGGTGTAGAATTGTGATAGACACAACTTTATTACTTGACTACATGATACGTCTATTCTCATAGATAAAACCTTTTTGAAGTACAGGCATGGTAGTGTTTTGGTCCCATCCTCTGCTTCCATTTTTGATAATTCTATGTTTGTGCAACAAAATGAGGCCAGAATATTAACATATTCTTGCTAGGCAGTGCCAATTTAATTGTCTTAGAATCTTTAATGTTCTAATCAATTTGAGATAAGATGAAAAGTCCAAATGTAAAGTTTTCAACATATATTACATTAAAAATTATGTTTCTGCACTGTTTTATCTATTATAGAACATGTTTATATGTTTTACATAATTTGAAATAAAGATCATGCCACATACCTAAACATAATAAAAGCAATATATAGCAGACCAACAACCAGTATCCAGTTAAATGGAAAGAAACTTTAAGCAATCCCACTGAAATCAGGAACAAAGCAAGGCTGCCCACTCTCTCCCTGCCTCTTCAATATAGTACTTGAAGTTCTAGCTACAGCAATTAGACAACAAAAGGAGATCAAAGAGGATACAAAGACCCTTAATTATGTTTATTCCTGCACTAGTCACAGTTGCTCAGAAATGCAACCAGCTCCAATGTCTGTCAAGACAAAGGTATATACTGCACAATAAATAATATACGTAACTTATTAGTATCTGACATCACACATTTAGATGTTTTCCATAAGTATTTATCAATTCAAATAACTTTATGAAAGTATTGGAGCAGTTTATTTTCTACTTCTCTCATAATGTTCTTATGCTAGTCTAGAAATGGATCAAAGGATACAAATGAAATGAAAGCTGATAAAAACACTATGCCAGCATGGTTACATAACGGAAACCAGTTTGTAATATTAAAGATTCTGATAATGACTTGTTTCTAGGTTATACTTTTTAGTGCTGAAGAAAGCAATGTTCTTATGCTTGCATAGTTTATAAGGGAAGCACGTTTTGCTTTAATTTGGATTCCTTTTATTAGTGTTGCTTAAGCATTTTCATGTTCAGTAGTCATTTTTAATTCTGAGGTTTTTTTTTTTATCCATCATTTGTGATTCTGAGTTTGCGATCATACCATTTTCATCTTTCTTTTAATTCTTTCATACATTTTGTAATGAAATATAAAATATTTAAGTATAATATTTAAAAATGACATCATAATTACACTTTATCTTACTGGTTAGTTTAGATAATTTCCTCTGCATTTATAAACAACTGGTTGTACTTCACTTCAGCTTCAAAGCAGCTCTGTTGGTGAGACAGAGTATAAACTGTGGAACAAATGGGGAGGGCGGCAATGGGGAGGATGGGGAGGAGCACCCATAAAAGAAGGGGAGGGGGAGGGATGTTTGCCCGGAAACCGGAAAGGGAATAACACAAAATGTATATAAGAAATACTCAAGTTAATAAAAAAAATGAAGTTTTACTTTAGATTGCAGACCTTAGATTTCTCTGAGCAGGAGCAGAATATACTTTAAGGTGGTGTGTTAGAACAGAGGGTAGAGAATTTGGTTAAATTGTAGTAGAGCAGTGCT
Source organism: Rattus rattus (assembly GCF_011064425.1). Classification (NCBI taxonomy): domain Eukaryota; kingdom Metazoa; phylum Chordata; class Mammalia; order Rodentia; family Muridae; genus Rattus; species Rattus rattus. Next base: position 125,550,218 of record NC_046154.1, on the reverse strand, counting down.
GGCACGGGGATATCCCGGGAAGCTGTTTACGTGATTCATCCCATGGGAAGGGATATCCATATCTTACAAAACAGGGAGATGGAATCTGTCACAGACCTAAAAAAAAGCAGGTGGTTCTTTCACTCCTGTTCATAAAACGACTACTTTATGTAAAGTACCTTACCCCTGTAATTTTACTAAACTTCAATTTTGGGAGTTTCAATATTGATTAAAAGTTTATTCTGTTGCGAATTCTCTGTTTAGCTCTGTCCCCGAATTTTATTTGGGTTGTTCGGTTTTTTTCCCAGAGGTTAGTTTCTTTTTTCTTTTTTTTTCTCCATCTTTATTAACTTGAGTATTTCTTATTTACATTTTGATTATTATTCCCCTTCCCTGTTTCCCGGCCAACATCCCCCTAACCCCTCCCCCTCCCCTTCTATATGGGCTTCCCCTCCCCATCCTCCCCCCATTACCGCCCTCCCCCCAACAATCACGTTCACTGGGGGTTCAATCTAGGCAGGACCAAGGGCTTCCCCTTCCACTGGTGCTCTTACTAGGCTATTCATTGCTACCTATGAGGTTGGAGCCCAGGGTCATTCCATGTATAATCTTTGGGTAGTGGCTTAGTCCCTGGAAGCTCTGGTTGGTTGACATTGTTGTCCATATGAGGTATCCAGCCCCTTCAAGCTCTTCAAGTCCTTTCTCTGATTCCTACAACAGGGGTCCTGATCTCAGTTCAGTGGATTGCTGCTGGCATTCGCCTATGTGTTTGCTGTATTCTGGGTTTGTCTCTCAGGAGAAGTCTACATCCGGTTCCTGTCAGCCTGCACTTCTTTGCTTCATCGATCTTATCTAATTGGGTGGCTGTATATTTATGAGCCACATGTGAGGCAGGCTCTGAATGGGTGTTCCTTCTGTGTCTGTTCTAAACTTTGCCTTCCTATTCCCTGCCAAGGGTATTCATGTTTCCCTTTTAAAGAAGGAGTGAAGCATTTGCATTTTGGTCATCCGTTCTTGAGTTTCATGTGTTCTGTTATAGGCATCTAGGGTAATTTAAGCATTTGGGCTAATAGCCACTTATCAATGAGTGCATATCATGTGTGTTTGTCTGTGATTGGGTTACACTGAATGGCTAAGATCAAAAACTCAGGTGACAGCAAATGGTGGCGAGGATATGGAGAAAGAGGAGCAGTCCTCCATTGCTGGTGGGACTGCAAACTGGTTCAACCATTCTGGAAATCAGTCTGGAGGTTCCTCAGAAAATTGGACATTGAACTGCCTGAGGACCCAGCTATACCTCTCTTGGGCATATACCCAAAAGATGCCCCAACATATAACAAAGACACATGCTCCACTATGTTTATAGCAGCCTTATTTATAATAGCCAGAAGCTGGAGAGAACCCAGATGCCCTTCAACAGAGAAATGGATACAGAAAATGTGGTACAATGGAATATTACATCTATCAAAAACAATGACTTTATGAAATTGTAGGCAAATGGTTGAACTGGAAAATATCATCCTGAGTGAGCTAACCCAATCACAGAAAAACACATGGTATGCACTCATTGATAATTATTAGCCCAAATGCTTGAATTACCCTAGGAACAAATGAAACTCAAGACGGATGATCAAAAATGTGAATGCTTCACTCCTTCTTTAAAAGGGGAACAAGAATACCCTTTGGCAGGGAATAGAGAGGCAAAGATTAAAACAGACACAGAAGGAACACCCATTCAGAGCCTGCCCCACATGTTTTACAGCCATCCAATTAGACAAGATGGATGAAGCAAAGAAGCATTGACAGGAGCATGATCTTTGAGAGACACATATTGATGGTGCCTTTTGCCATACCAAAACTTTTTCCTGTTTCATGAGGTACCCGTTTATCAGTTTTTGATCTTAGTGTGTGAGCCATTGGAGATGTGTTTAGGAATGATGAGTTTGTGACTCTTTCCCACTTTTTCTTCTATAAAATTCAGTGAACCTGGTTTTATGTTGAAGTCCTTCATCCACTTGAACTTGAGGTTTGTGCAAGGTGATAAATATGGATCTATTTTTATCCCTTTATTCACAGACTACCAGTTAGACTAGCACCATTTATTGAAGATGATTTCTTTTTTTAATTGGATATTTTTAATTTACATTTCAAATGTTATTCCCTTCCCCGGTTTCCTGGACATAATCCCCACTTCCCATCTCTCCCATTCCCTGACACTGGGGTTCATCCTTGACAGGACCAAGGACTTCTCCTTCTATTGGTGCCAAACAAAGTCATTCTCTGCTACTTATGCAGCTGTAGCCATGGGTCAGTCCATGTATAGTCTTTGGGTAGTGGTTTAATACCTGGGAGCTCTGGTGGTTTGGCATTGTTATGAGATTGCAAGCCCCCTCAGCTCTTTCAATCCTTTCTCAAATGCCTCCAACAGGGGTCCCTTTCTCAGTTCAATGGTTTGCTGGTAGCATTCACCTCTGTATTTGACATGCTCTGGCTGTGTCTCACAGGAGACATCTATATCCAGTTCCTGTCAGCATGTACTTCTTTGCTTCATCAATCTTATCTAGTCTTGGTGGGTGTATACATATGGGCCACATGTGGGGCAGATTCTGAATAGCTCTTCCTTCAGTTTCTGCTCCAAACTTTGTCTCCATGTCCCCTCCTATGAATATTTTTGTTCCCTCTTTTTAGAAGGAATGAAGCATCCACACTTTGGTCGTCCTTCTCCTTGAGCTTCATGTGATCTGTGGATTGTATCTTGGGTAATTCATGCTTTTGGGCTAATATCCACTTTTCAGTGAGTGCATACCATTTCTTTTTCCATTGTATGTTTTTGTCTTCTTTGACAAAGTTCAAGTGTCCCTAAGTGGGTTGGTTTATTTCTATGTCTTTGATTCTATTTTCATTGATTGATCTGTCTGTCCAATACCATCCAGTCTTTATCCCTATTACTTTGTAGTCCAACATGAGACCCCCGGGAAGGGGAGTCCTGGTCAGGTGGGAATGCCCGCTTAGAGGCAAGGGGAGGAGCAGTGGGGTAAAGAACTGGGAGGAAGGACTGGGAGGGGAAAACAACGACCAGAAAATACATAATTAAAAATAATTATTAAAAAGAAATATAACTAAATTAAAGCTAAGATATGGGGGGGAGATATGTCTGGCTCTTAATGAGTGAGAGACAGTACCAGTATTTTCAAACATAAATTCTGGCTATTATGTCCGATGCCTTCACAGATCTGACTAATCACTTTGTTTTTCATGTTGGCTTTTGATTCCATTGGTTTGGCTTTCATTTATTTTGTGATTACACATTGAAACTGGTTTCATTAGAACTTTATGTACAGTAGGTACTTGGAGTTCATATTCACAGTGTATCCTTCCAACCTGGCTTATAAAGAAGGCTGTGATTGCTTCTGGTCTTGACCTTCTTTTAAATGAAGAGTTTTCAGACAGCAGAAATACCTGGCCAGACCCTGAGTAGACTTTTTAATTTGGTTTTATGAAAAGAGTAAAACATAAAACTGGCCTTGGCCATTGGCAAGGAACCTTTACAGAGACTATAAGCTATGACAAAAAAATCAGGTAGAGCAAGCGTGAAATGAATAATCATTGAGGCAATAATCAGAAATCTGACTCATTTTTATTTTTTTTAAATAAATCAATGTATTATGCATCATGATACAATGGCTTAAAGAACACCCTAGAAGTTGGTTAAGAGTCTTTTATGATTAAAAATGAGTAAGAGTTCTAATATCTAATCCACGTTTGCCTGGAAGTAATAGATACATCCAAATAATCTTCCAGAGGTGGACATTACCTATTTTCCCTGCCTCAAGACTTTAGGAAACTTCAAAGCAAATCTATACAGCAGAAGTCAAAAATAATTAGATTGTGTGGCCCTTTCAGACAAGACCATGGCAGTTGTCTTCAGCACAACAAAAAACACACATTTAAGTTAAAAGGATGTGGAAAAAGATTAGGAAGCATTGTTATATAAAACGACTTTGTAAAACATCCTGGGATAAACCGGAGTTCGTGAGATGGCTCAGTGTGTAACCGTACTTAATGTACAGTAAACTGAGCTCAGATACCAACATCCACATGAGAGTCAGGTCATGAACAAGTGAGCCTGCAATTGGAGTTCTGAAACTAAGGAGTGAGTGATTCAGAGGCAGGGGAGTTACTGTGATTTCATGGCCTCCTGATTAACTTTAGGTTTACTGAGAGATACTCAAAGGAATAAGGAAAAGAGTGATAAAAGGACACCTGACATCCTTCTCTGGCCCTTGATAGCACACAAATATAAATGTACATGTTTATATACTGCATACATACATACAGATATACATACAGACATATACTCATACATATATTTATATATACATGTGTACATACCTCATATACAGAGAGACAAACAGATACATACTCATAAATACATATATGCACATAGAATTATAGGCATGTATTTCTACATGTATATATTTATATATATCCATGCATACATACCTATTGACAGAGATAGACATATATCCATAAATGCCTACATACATATATTTACTCATACAGCTAGATATATATTCATATATGCATACATACAGATAAACACAGCAGATATATACTCGTGCTTGCATACATACATACACACAGACATACATGCCTATATTCATACGTACATACATTCACACACAAATACATTCATACAAACACACACATAACTAAACGAGGGTAGTGACTTTTCAGATGAGAGACTAAGAGCTTTCGAATTTCAAAATTTTATTCAGTTGATTCCGCTGTGCCACTTCCAGAATTTTTTCAAACTTTCAAAAAAAGAAAAAAATCAAAATTCTTCATAAAACGTCTAAAGGGAAAAGAATACCGGCAGGGAAGAGAGGCAAGATTTGAAGGAACATCCATTCGAGCCTGCCCCACATGTGGCCCATATTATAAGCCAAATTAGACAAGATGGATGAAGCAAAGAAGTGCAGTTCATTGAGAGACACAGCCAGAATACAGCAAATACAGACAAGAGGCCTCTGAACTTAATGTTGAAGGAATCAGAGAAAGAACTGGAAGAGCTTGAAGGGGCCTGAGACCCTATATGTACAACAATGCCAAGCCACCCTTCTAGGACTAAAATTAAAGACTATACATGACTGACCCTGAAATAGGTGCAATGAATATTAGAAGAGCACCAGTAATCTAATTTTGAACCCCTGTGAACTAGACTGTGGGGGAGTGGCAATGGGGGAGGGGTTGGGAGGGGAACACCATAAGGAAGGGGAGGGGGGGGGGATGTTTGCTGGGAAACCAGGAAAGGAATAACACCGAAATGTATAGGATTCAAGTTAATAAAAAAAAAAAAAAAAAAAAGAAATCCTAAAAAAAAAAAAAAAAAAAAAAGTTAAAAAAGTGGGGTTTGAAATTATGACTTACTTTTAACAAATTAAATGTTCATTGGTACAAGAGGCCTTAATTAATGTTAAAGTTACAGAGAAGAATCCTGCATAGCCCATGGTTCCCCTTCTAGTGCAAATTATAAGGTGAAATGTGCTATTTAGATCATTAATCATTTGACTACTCTGTGTCGTGTGTGTGTGTGTGTGTGTGTGTGTGTGTGTGTGTGTGTGTGTGTGTGTGTGTGTGTGATGTGAGACTTTTAAGGGATGATACGTATATTTGTGAGCATGACTGGTTTTTGAAAAAGGTAGATTTTTGGTTTAAATATGTTTAGGATTGTGATTATACATCAGTGTTTAGGAGCACTTGTGGGTCACAAAATATTAAAAGTTGTAAAGTTAAGACTAAATATACTGAACATTTCTTCAGTGGTAAAACTGCATGAGTGGGCTTCAGAGTCTTTTACAGGTTCCCCAATGAATCTGTTTATAAAATATATGAAATATATCCAATAATAATAAAGAAATATATACCTTTTACTCTTCTCTCTCTTCTCTGCATTTTATGCATTTTAACAAGGTAAAATAAATAAAAAAATAAAAAAATAAAATGGTAAGCTAATTAATATTTACTCAATTATTATTATTTTTAAATGAAATAGTGTCTCGCTCTGTAGTACAGGCTACTCCTGAAATCACAATACTCCTGTCTGCTCATTTTCGAATGCTGGGATTACAGGTATGAGCCATCATTCCCACCTCACATTGTGATTGTGCAGCACAGGGGTAGAATTCATTTTGTTTAAAGGAGAGCCTTCATGCTTTAGTCTGACACTAGAATAGTTTATATATTTAAACAGGTGTCACATGTTTATAAAGATTTGATGTGTTAGAATTTACTTCACAGCTTACTTAGGAAGTAGCAAGGAAGACCAGAGGTAAGCCTAATCCTCTAGAACAGAGAGTCTTTCAGATCAAGTTCGGAGACATTAATGGTACTCCGAGAAGGAAAATATATGAAGTAAATGTAATATAGTGAAATTCTATGCTCTTTTATACTCTGACTGAATTTCAATTTCCACTTGATCTTTAAAATTCTCCAGGTAAAATCCAAAGCATTAACTTTGTTTAATTCAGCATTCACCATGTATATTTGACTATGGAAGCCTTTTCTGATTTTTGTTTTTTTCCTGCAGTCACCGATTAACACGCCATGAAAATGCAATTTTATAACTTAAGGATTGACTCATTAGTACCGTGAATTAAGTTCAGTAATAGATTTCTTTACAGGTCATAGTAGTTGATATTTGTTTGCACTGTTCTTGCATGGTCAATTGATTCCGATGGTCATGGAGATAAAACTTAAATTACGTAGACAATAGTAGTTTGCCACAAGTGCATTAGTGTATATTTAAGCATTAGATGTACAAATAGCATGTATGATCATTTATATAAATCAGCTAAAATATTCCTTCTTGGATAATGAATCTGAATATTTGAAAAAGTAACTGTAGGGGGGAAATGAACCCTAAGCATCAATTGCGATTTTATTGCTGTGCAGAGTCCTGCAGATGCAATGCTGCATCTGGTCAGCATACATCTGGTTCATGTCATGCACTGTCCAGAGCAGCACATTCAATTCTGTAAGAGGCGCTAAAGGTATTAATGAGCCTTAATGTGTTAATAGCCTAATGTTAGGCCCCCCCTTCTATTCAAACTTCTCACCAGGTGTTCATACTAAACTTCAACATGGTTACACTTTGAAGATGTTTTAAGTCCTTTGGTTGTTACTGTACACGTCCAGTTAAGCAGACACCATTCATATTCTGGCTACTTCCCATGATGCAAATACTTTGATTCACATTTAACGTTTTTTTTCCCTTAGTTTGTACTTCTTTGCTAAGTGTTTTGGAGTATATGAACAGAACATTATTGTTATGTGTGGCCGTTTGATTATGCATTGAAGCGCATTAATTCTTTGCCTCTAAGTATAAGTTAGTGACCATCAAAGAACGATTCTCCATTCTTTCCTTCTTTCTCTTCTCATCCTCTTGTAACTATCAACTTCTAGAAGATCAGTATTTTTTCAGTCCCACCAATGAATGGAGTCATATGTGTTTACTTGGTCCTACTTTGTATAGAACCTAATTAACCTCACCTAAGGAAGTGACTGGATTACATTCATTTATAAGCCTACAAAGTATCTCACTGTGTTTATGTACCTCCAGAACATGATATTATATATATATATATATATATATATATATATATATATATATATATGTGTGTGGGTGTGTGTAATATTATGTGTGTGTGTGTGTGTGTGTGTGAGAGAGAGAGAGAGAGAGAGAGAGAGAGAGAGAGAGAGAGAGAGAGTTATTATATTGGGAATTGTTTTGTTTAGACTCGACTGTTGATTGGTACATGTATTTAATGTCAGCAGGTAGATCTCTGTGACTTTAAGCCCATTTTAGTTGAAAAATTGAAAAAAAACCCAACAAAACAAAACAAACAACAACAACAAAACAACCTCAACAATCCTCAGTGTCTGTTCACATGCAAATTTAATTCTTGGCCCTGCGCTTCTTCTGTGCTCTGTACATCTGTTTGAATGTTGGTACTATGCTACTTTTATTGCTCTAGCTTTTTGATATGTTCTCATATCAGTCTGTTAAATGCTTAAGACTATACCCTTTTTGTTCAAGAAAGTTTTGACTAGTGTTTTAGTGAATTCATTCAATGTTAGGATAGTTCTTTGCAGTTCTTTTTTTTTCCCCTCCATCTTATTAAATTGGGTATTTCTTATTTACATTTCAATTGTTATTATCTTTCCCGGTTTCCAGGCAAACATCTCCATAACCCCTCCCCCCCCCCCTTATTTGGGTGTTCCCCTCCCCATCCCTCCCCCATTTCCCCCCCCCCCCCCACAATCCTGTTCACTGGGGGTTCAGTCTTATCAGGGCCCATGGCTTTCCCTTCCCCTGGTGCTCTTTCTAGGGCATTCATTGCTACCTATGAGGTTGGAGTCCAGGGTCAGTCCATGTATATAGTCTTTGAGAAGTGGCTTAGTCTCTGGAAGCTCTGGTTGGTTGGCATTGCTGTTCATATAGGGTTTCAAGCGCCTTCAGCTCTTTCAGTCCTTTCTCTGATTCCTTCAACAGGGGTCCGGTTCTCAGTTCGGTGGTTTGCTGCTGGAATTTGCCTATGTATTTGCCATATTCTGTCTGTGTCTCTCAGGAGAGATCTGCATCCAGTTCCTGTCGGCCTGCACTTCTTTGCTTTATCCATCTTATCTAGTTTGGTGACTGTATATGTATAGGCCACATGTGGGGCAGGCTCTGAATGGGCGTTCCTTCAACCTCTGTTCTAAACTTTGTCTCCCTATTCCCTTCCAAGGGTATTCTTGTTCCCCTTTTAAAGAAGGAGTGAAGCATCTGCATTTTGGTCATCCTTCTTGAGTTTCATGTGTTCTGTGTGTTTAGGGTAATTCAAGCATTTGGGCTAATATCCACTTATCAATGAGTGCATACCATGTGTGCTTTTTCTGTGATTGGGTTACCTCACTCAGGATGATATTTTCCAGTTCCATCCGTTTGCCTATACAGTCATTGTTTTGATAGTAGAGTAGTATTCCATTGTATAGATGTACCACATTTTCTGGATTCATTCCATTGTTGAAGGGCATCTGGGTTCTTTCTAGCTTCTGGCTATTATAAATAAGGCTGCTATGAACATAGTGGAGCATGTGTCTTTGTTGTATGTTGGAGCATCTTTTGGGTATATGCCCAAGAGAGGTATAGCTGGGTCCTCAGGTAGTGCAATGTCCAATTTTCTAAGGAACCTCCAGACTGATTTCTAGAATGGTTGTACCAGTCTTTTGCAGTTCTTTTAAACTGTGTAAGTGGTATATTAGTGAAGATGCACTGAATCTGCAGATTGGGCTGTAGTATGTGTAATAGTTGAAAAGCATTAAACTACTAATCATAAACAAAAAAATACTTTCTATTTCTGTATATCCTTCAGTTTCCTTCATGTGAACTTTATGGTTTTCATTGGTGTTCTTCAAATTTAGTATATTTGAAAAATATTCTTTACTTTCACCTTTTTCTTTCCTTAAGAGGATACAAGCATTGCTGCATTATGCTTGTGGGTCAGACTTGGTTCCCTTCCTCCATCATATGCATCCTGAGGTTTGAATGCAGGCCAGCAGTAATTGGCCCCATGTTCCTTTACCTCCCTAGCCATCGTGCAAGCCCTTTTCTGGATTGTCCCTTTTTTTGTTTTGTTTTGTTTTGTTTTTTGGTTTTTGTTTTTATATATAAGGATTTTTTTCTCATGGATATATAGAGGAGTTTGTGGTTTGCATTTCTTTCTTAGATAATTTCTACCTTGTGCCTTGTACAAGTAGGTTGTGTGCATAAACTCAGTTCATGTTCATTTAGTGGAAATATAAATTCTTTCTATATACCTGGGTATCATTTACTCTTTGGCTAACTGTTGTTTTAATGGCTTACATGAAAGTGGAGGTGTGTCCCTATCCCATTCTTCAGATCAATACCACTTTCCGATTATCTTAGAATCATGTAGTCTCTCTCATGCACACTGCTATACATAATTTTCAAGAATCTTTTATAATTATCTGGAGTAAACTCTATAAAAATAAATTTTATGACATTTACATGCTTGCTTTCTCCACAATACTTCGTGTTCCATGAAGTGTGTAGACCCCAAATGTAGAAAGGAGGAGACAGTCACGTACATGGATGCTGTACCTAATCTGTATGAATAACAAGTTGCAGTATTGTTTTGAGAATTTATTAACTAATTTATCAAGATAAAATATAAACATGGAAGCAAAATGTGGATGCTTCAATCCCTCTTTAGAAGGGAGAACAAAATACTCACAGGAGGAAATACAGGGACAAGGGGTAGAGCAGAGACAAAATATTATATACATTTTAAAAAATAAGATAATTGTTGAATTTGATTGTATAATGAAGGGATTACTTAAATTTTATCTATTTTAAAAATTGTTACTGATGTGAAATATTGGTAAAATGGTAGGCTTCTTGTGTTGTCTTAGATTTGTTTCATGTCTAATTAGGGGAAGAGGTAAGGAAGGAGATTACATTCATGACGTGGATTTGGTGTTCATTGATGATTGTTTATAGGGAATTTAACAAATTCAACTTAAAATTTAAAATTCATTAAATTAAAAATAATAACATCCTCCAATTCTAATTGTGAATCAATTCATATCTATATTATTCTATTTCACTTTCTGAGTGCAATCCATTTGTTCACAGAGTCCCTTAAAACTCTATACCTAACTAATTTGCTTCTTTGAATTGTAGCTTGGCTATCACTTATTTAACACAAGATATGCACATAATCCCATAATCAAATAATAACATTTTGTCTTTCTTGGTCTGGGATACCCCACTCAGGATGCATTTGTTGCTTTGTTTCTTTATTTGTTTTTTGTTCCATCAAGTTACCTGCAAATTTCATGAGATCATTCTGTTAGCAGCTGAATAATTCACCATTGTGAAAATGTAGTATATTTTCTTTTTCTATTCTTCGGTTGAGGGAAATCTAGGTTGTTTCCAATTTCTGTATATTACAAATACAGCAGCAATGAACATGTTTCAGCAAAAGTTACTGTGGCATGATGAAGGATGATTTGCCTATATGACCAATAATGGTATAGGTGATTGGAGAGGTGGATTGATTCGCATCTTCTTTGGGAACCCCCACAGTGATTTATGAGGTGTGAGTTTACAGCCCTACCAGCAATGTATAAGTAGTCCTCTTCCTCCCCTTGATAGGCAGCAAGACCTGTCACTGGTTTTATTAAACTTTAGCCATTCTGCTATGTAAAAGATGAGATCTAAGTGTAGACTTGATTTGTATTTCTCCAATGGCCAAGGATGCTGAACATTTGTTACCAACTTACACTGCTTTTAATGAGAATTTTCTGTTTATGTCTGTGCCCCAATTTTTAATTGGGTTAATCATTTTTCTTTGTACTTGGTTTCTTAAGTTCTTTATATATTTTGGATGTCAGCCTTACATTGTTTGTATAGTTGCTAAAACCTTTTTCCTGTTGATAGGTTGCATTGTCCCAATGAGTTTCATTGTCTATTGTCCTTTTCATTTCTAATTTTGTTAATTTAAATCTTCTCCATCTGCCTTTTAGTTACTTTGGAGTATCTTACTGATTTTCTCAAAGAACAGATTCATTGTTTCATTGATCGTTTGTATTGTTTTTTTTTTGTTTTATTATTTCTATTTTATTGATTTCAGCCACCAGTTCCATTTTTCTTGCCATCTACTCATTTTTCATCTGATTTCTTCTTTTGTACTAGAACTTTCCAGTGTTCTATTAAATTATTAGTTTGAGAGCTCTCCTACTTTTCTTTTCACATAAGAACTTAGCTCTACAATTTGCTTCTTAGGACAGCATTCATTGTGTCCTATCAGTTTGGGTATGTTTCATATTCATCTTCATTTGATTCTAGAAAGCCTTCATTTCTTTCTTAATTACCATCCTAACAGATTTTTCATTTAGTAGAGAGTGGGTAAGTTTCTATGAGTTTGTAAGATCTGTTTATTTTGTCACTGTTGATACTCAGATTAATTCTGGTGGTCTGATAGGAAACAGGGTGTTATTTAGAATTGCTCGACTTACTTTTTTCCCATTTATGCATACAATCTCAAGAAGGTTCCATGAAATGCTGAGATGAGGATATATTCTTTTGTGTTCATATTGGGTGAAATGTTCAATAAATATAGTGGGAAGTGGAGGATATTAGGGGTTGTGGGAAAGAATATATAGAAAACTGGAACATAATACAATAGAAACTTTCTAAAATGTATAAATATGAAGGCCTTCTAAATGAAATTGCCAAATAATGAGGAAGACAGAGTCCCAGCCGGCCACTATGTTTTACCAAAAGAAGCTTGCAGTCCCAGGACTGGGCTATGTGTAATTGCATTTGTTGCCTTAAGCAGCACCAAGGGAATCCTCAAATACCCAAGTTGTTGGCAAGATCATAGTTTGCTCTCCAAGCACTGACAGCAAGTTCTGTTGCTAAAGACAACACCTATACAATTCATTGAACATTGAGTTGTATATGTACATATTTTTTTTTACCTTGGAAAATGAAAAGAAGATATTTCTTATATACATTTGCAGTCCCAGGACTGGGCTAGTTCACTGGGGGTTAATTAGTAGGCATTTGTTGCCTAGGATATTCAAGCAGCACCAAGGGAATCCTCAAATACCTGGCAAGTTGTACATTGGCAAGATCATCAAGCTCTTGTTCTTCTCCAAGCACTGATTCTCAGTTCAAGTTCTGTTGCCTCTAAGATCTACACCTATACAATTCATTGAACATTGAGTTGAATGGATTTTATAGCCTGTTTAATCTTTGTTTCTTCTGCCATAGAACATTTTGATCACTTAGTTTCATTTTATTTCTAGGCATCTGTAATTCATTTAAAAGCCACTTATCAATAGCATACCTGCACAGCTACTTGTCTCTGTTGAACAAATTGTTTGCTTATATTTTACTCTTCTTTAAATTGTCATTCCAAACAGTTTAGGTACTTCCCATTCATGTGATTTATGATTCTGTTATCCTCTTCCCCAACTCCCTATAAGTCCTCCACCTTTTTCCTGCCCCAACCAAACTGAGTTCTTTCTAATCCTCTTCCTATTTTATACTACCTCCCCACCACCAACTACAACAAATAAAAAAGAACATGAAATCAAAACAAAGGAGAAATGGATCAGAAGAGCACTGTCTGATTTTCCCAAAGTCCTGAGTTCAATTTCTAGCAACCATGGCTCACAGCCATTTATAATGTGATCTGAAGGTAGCTACCGTGTACTCATATAAAGAAAATAAAAAAGTAAAATAAAATAATAAAATAAAATAAAACAAGTAAAGAAACAGAAAGCCAAAAGACTAACAACAACAAAAAGCCCATCAATTACTGAATGCTTTTGTGTTGGTCAGATACTTCTAGGCAGTTGCCCTGCCCGGGAAAGTGATTAAGATAATTAGAGACACACCACTGTATAAAATGAAATTTAACTTTCCCAGTAGGTATTAATAACAACTTCTTGGACAGGTGTGGGTCTTTGTGTGTACTTTGTTTTTTTGTTCTGGAGTTTTGTCTAGACTACTATTATATTCCTAAATGAACATAGGAATGAAGCGACCTTTAACAGCCTGACCAAATGCAATATGCATTGATCAAAGCAGCATTGAACCCTCATCAAAGAAATACCTTCTTGCAGTAAGTTAATGGTAATTAGCACAGAGACCCACAGTTGAAAAATATGCACACACGGAGAGACTTTGGAACCCTCAGCCTAAATAGAATGTCTTTATGAAATCTCTTCCCTTAAGTCTCGAGGTACACGGAGAGGGAGAGACAACTCTGTAAAGGCAGAGGTGGGAGTTGACTTCAAAGAAATAATGTCATAACATCTCGAAAATCCTGGCGCACTGATGAACTCACAGAAACTGAAAACTATGCATAGAACTCTTGTTTTGATCTTGATGCAATGTCACATTCTAGAAAAGGAGAGATACACAATGCTTCTTCCTCCCGTCTTTATTTAGGTGAACTGTGTTTCTCCTTGTCTTTTGCTTTTCTTGTCCTGCTTTCTTTATATATCTCTGTAGTTCTTGCTGTATTATATAGTTGTATATTGACTTGTTTTAGTAAGCATATTTATCTATATATCCTTTGTTTGCTTGTTTATTTATTTACACTTTTCTTACCTTCTTGTTATGAAGATGGCCATAAAATTATTTTCTTTCATGGTCTGCTGATAGGCAAGAGTGCCTTGCCAAAGTTATCATCCTATGAATCCTATAAGCCTCATGTTAAATTGTTGCTTAAACACTTTTTCTCTTTTAAAAGCACTAAAGTCTATTTTATGATGGTCACTGTAGAGGTTTTAAGTCAGTACCTTGTTATCATGTTTAATTGGTGTGCAACAGTTTTCACAAAGAATTATTCTGTGAGCACAATAAGTATTGGTAGATTTCATGAGCATTTTCAATTGGTGCCACATTTATAAGTTTTTTTATTATTTCCATCTTTAGTCAGCAATAATTGAAATTTTAAATGTATACATTTAGTGCATGTAGTGTGAGATTTTTTATAAGTACAAAATTAGGGAATCAACTGTCATTATGTCCACCACCTCATGTAGCAGCATATGTTATGAGAAATGAGAATACCAAAGATTTATTCTCTAAGTAATTTATAGGTAGACCACACAGAATTACAAACTGTATTCCTGTACATGTCTGGATATGATAGAGTGATGCTGTTAAGTTTACTGGAAATAGGTAATAAAGTGGGTATCACAGGATCGTTTAGTCACTTTTTCTTAATATATCAGACTTTAGATAAAATGAAACAAAATAAAACATAATAACAGTCCTTCCTGTTTGTTATTTTTGTCTTTTTTTGTATTCTTAGCAACTTGCAATGTGTATTCAGGAAGTAAGAGACAGGATGCAGTGAGGGATATGAAAGCATTGATTAACCAGGAAAAAGATATTATCTGCTGTTTAGAAAACATACCATAAAACTTCTAACTTCTCTAGGAAGGTGATTTCTTTAAACCCAAGCATGATCAATTATACAAATCTTTATGTGTGTGTGTGGGGGGGAGGTGTGTGTCCTTGATTATAGTTAGTGGTGGTGCACAGAAATCCCAGCACTTAAGAGGCAGAGGCAGGCAAGTCTCTATGAATTTGAGGTTAATCTTGTCTATATAGAGAATCCCAGGACAACAGGGCTACACAGAAAAATCCTGTCTAAAAACCAATAAACAAACAGACAGGTAAATAGATAAATAAACAAATCTTAATTAAGCAATTTAACTGTATTTTCTGCTGTCCATAAATGACAATAAATAGGACTTACATTTTATTTTCTGAGTTTACGTTAAAGAGAATGCTACTGAATTGTAACTCCTTGAGATACCAGTTATCGAGAAAGAAGATGATTTGTGCCTGGCAGGCATAGATATATTAATGTAGAAGATTATTTAGATGCCACTTTAAACAAATTATCCAAGACTCTTCACCACAGGTAGGACAACCTGATAATGTACCACCTATTTTTTTGAGACATCTGCAAAATCTAATTATGAGATAATGTCAAAGAAGTTATTCTCCAAAGTAACAAGCTTCTACTTCGTTGCCAAAGTTAGTAATATAAAGAAAACTCTGGGGAGCTATTTTAGGCAAAGCTGATTAAGGTAGACTCAACAGGCAAGTTGTAATCTTGAACCGAGTTACTTTAATATTAAAAATTAAATTGTCAAAGAATAAAACTCTGATATAAAATCCACCCCTAACCTAGAAGCTACCTTCACCTGATACCCATTGGCAGAGTGAAAATCAATTTCTACCAGTAAAGTGTGACTTGGGTATATCAACCACTCTCTAGGGCAAACACCGTTCCCAGGAATAGATGCCAACACAAGAAGAATGCAACAATACTTCTGTAGACTTTTCCTGCTATATACATTTGCTTTGTTTGGGTATTTTTGCCTTGTTGATCTTTTACTTTTTTTGGTTCGGTTTTCATTGTTGCATTTTCTTTTGATTTTATTTCATCTTTGTTTCTTCTTCTTTTCTTCTTCTTCTTCTTCTTCTTCTTCTTCTTCTTCTTCTTCTTCTTCTTCTTCTTCTTCTCTTCTACTTCTTAATCTGCTTCTTCTCATTCTCCTCCTCCTCTTCCTCCTCCTCCTTCTTCTCCTTTTCTTTCTCTTTCTCCTACTTCTTCTTCTCCTTCTCGTTTCTTTCCTTCTCTTTCTCTTCTTCTTCTTCTTCTTCTTCTTCTTCTTCTTCTTCTTCTTCTTCTTCTTCTTCTTCTTCTTCTTCTTCTTCTTCTTCTTCTTCTTCTTCTTCTTCTTCTTTCTCCTCCTCTGTCTTCTTTTGAAAAGAGAGTATAAAGTTGGGTGCATAGCGAGGTGGGGAGGATCTAACCAAAATCAAGTGACAAAAGACTGCTGGTAATGTAATCTGTGGGTGATGAAGTCTGTCGATGTCATTGGTTTCTGGCAAAAAGCTTGAGAAAGTAGTGTAAAATAAATATATCACACAAAGATAACGATGAGTGGAAACTGAAAGACATAGCCTTCGTAGACAGTTGCCAAATTCAGTTGCTGTCTACTTAGAATATTCTATGTGTCATGCAGTTTTTCAAAGTTGATATTTGTGGGAATTTCTTTGGAAAGTTCAGAATAGAATAAGTGTTCACTCACTTAATGGGGCAAATAAGTCCTGGCAACATAGTCTAAGTTCTTTTTCAAGTGTTTGGGAGACTAGTATAGTGATAGTATTTGAGGTCAATGAGGAACAGGGGCTAGAAGATATCTAAGAACAGCATTATTACTTTTCTGTTAAAATGTTGAAACTCAGGGGCTACAAATTTTCCCTGAGCATTAAGTTCAAGAGTACTATTGCCATATGGCTACACCATGACGATAGTTAAGGACTGAATGCTTGAACATTTTTGTAAGAGTTAATCAAAGTATTTTCAACTCAATGAAATCCAAAAATATAAAGAAATATACACTTTCGGAAGTCCCACCCCATGGATCCTGGCCGCATCTCTCTCCCAGAACCCGTGGGGAGATACCCTTACCGCCTGGTCAGGTGGGCACTCCTGAGGCTGCAGAGCAGAAGAGACCACCAACACTGCTTACCTGCCCACATCCCTGGCCCAGAGGAAACTGTATAAGGCCCTCTGGGCTCCCGTGGGAAAGGGCCCAGGTGAGGCAGGAGCCCTGCCTGAGACACCGCCGGAACCTGAAAAAAACAGACCGGATAAACAGTTCTCTGCACCCAAATCCCGTGGGAGGGAGAGCTAAACCTTCAGAGAGGCAGACACGCCTGCGAAACCAGAAGAGGCTGCTCTCTACACACATTGCTGATTCCAGAGGAAAACACCGGAGGCCATCTGGAACCCTGGTGCACGGAGGCTCCCGGAAGAGGCGGCGCAGATCTTCCCGGTTGCTGCCACCGCAGAGAGCCCGTGGGCAGCACCCCGCGAGCGAACTTGAGCCTGGGGACCACAGGTAAGACCAACTTTTCTGCTGCAAGTGACCTGCCTGGTGAACTTAAAGACACAGGCCCACAGGAACAGCTGAAGACCTGTAGAGGACAAAACTACACACGAAAGCAGAACACTCTGTCCCATAACTGGCTGAAAGAAAACAGTAAAACAGGTCTACAGCACTCCTGACACACAGGCTTATAGGACAGTCTAGCCACTGTCAGAATTAGCAGAACAAAGTAACACTAGAGATAATCTGATGGCGAGAGGCAAGCGCAGAACACAAGCAACAAACCAAGACTACATGGCATCACCAGACCCAATTCTCCCCACCAAAACAAACATGGAATATCCAAACACACCAGAAAAGCAAGATCTAGTTTCAAAATCAGATTTGATCATGATGCTGGAGGACTTCAAGAAAGGCGTGAAGAACTCCCTTAGAGAACAAGTAGAAGCCTACAGAGAGGAATCGCAAAAAATCCCTGAAAGAATTCCAGGAAAACACAAACAAACAGTTGAAGGAATTAAAAATGGAAATAGAAGCAATCAAGAAAAGAACACATGGAAATAACCCTGGATATAGAAAACCAAAAAAGAAGAGACAAGGGCTGTAGATACAAGCTTCACCAACAGAATACAAAGAGATGGAAGAGAGAATCTCAGGGCAGAAGATTCCATAGAAATCATTGACTCAACTGTCAAAGATAATGTAAAAGCGGAAAAAGCTACTGGTCCAAAACATACAGGAAATCAGGACTCAATGGAAGATCAAACCTAAGGATAATAGGTATAGAAGAGTGAAGACTCCCAGCTCAAAGGACCAGTAAATATCTTCAACAAAATCATAGAAGAAAACTTCCTAACCTAAAAAAAGAGATACCCATAGGCATAAAAAGCCTACAGAACTCCAAATAGATTGGACCAGAAAAAAACACCTCCCGTCACATAATAGTCAAAACACTAAGCACACAAAATAAAGAAAAGAATATTAAAAGCAGTAAGGAAAAAGGTCAAGTAACATATAAAGGCAGACCTATCAGAATCACACCAGACTTCTCCTTAGAAACTATGAAGGCCAGAAGATCCTGGACTGATGTCATACAGACCCTAAGAGAACACAAATGCCAGCCCAGGCTACTGTATCCTGCAAAACTCTCAATTAACATAGATGGAGAAACCAAGATATTCCATGACAAAACCAAATTTACACAATATCTTTCTACAAATCCAGCACTACAAAGGATAATAAATGGTAAAGCCCAACATAAGGAGGCAAGCTATACCCAAGAAGAGGCAAAAACTAATCGTCTTGGCAACAAAACAAAGAGAAGAACATCACACAAACACAACCTCACATCCAAATATGAATATAACAGGAAGCAATAATCACTATTCCTTAATATCTCTCAACATCAATGGCCTCAACTCCCCAATAAAAAGACATAGATTAACAAACTGGATACATAGCGAGGACCCTGCATTCTGCTGCCTACAGGAAACACACCTCAGAGACAAAGACAGACACTACCTCAGAGTGAAAGGCTGAAACAACTTTCCAAGCAAATGGTCAGGAAGAAGCAAGCTGGAGTAGCCATTCTAATATCAAATAAAATCAATTTCCAACTAAAAGTCATCAAAAAAAGATAAGGAAGGACACTTTATATTCATCAAAGGAAAAATCCACCAAGATGAACTCTCAATCCTAAATATCTATGCCCCAAATACAAGGGCACCTACATACGTAAAAGAAACCTTACTAAAGCTCAAAACACACATTGCACCTCACACAATAATAGTAGGAGATTTCAACTTACTCTCATCAATGGACAGATCATGAAACAGAAATTAAACAGAGACGTAGACAGACTAAGAGAAGTCATGAGCCAAATGGACTTAACGGATATTTATAGAACGTTCTACCCTAAAGCAAAAGGATATACCTTCTTCTCAGCTCCTCATGGTACTTTCTCCAAAATTGACCATATAATTGGTCAAAAAACAGGCCTCAACAGATACAGAAAGATAGAAATAATCCCATGCGTGCTATCGGACCACCACGGCCTAAAGCTGGTCTTCAATAACAATAAGGGAAGAATGCCAACATATACGTGGAAACTGAACAATGCTCTACTCAATGATAACCTGGTCAAGGAAGAAATAAAGAAAAAAATTAAAAACTTTTTAGAATTTAATGAAAATGAAGGTACAACATACCCAAACTTATGGGACACAATGAAAGCTGTGCTAAGAGGAAAACTCATAGCGCTGAGTGCCTGCAGAAAGAAACAGGAAAGAGCATATGTCAGCAGCTTGACAGCACACCTAAAAGCTCTAGAACAAAAAAAGAAGCAAACACCCAGGAGGGTAGAAGGCAGGAAATAATCAAACTCAGAGCTGAAATCAGCAAGTAGAAAAAAAAAGGACCATAGAAAGAATCAACAGAACCAAAAGTTGGTTCTTTGAGAAAATCAACAAGATAGATAAACCCTAGCCAGACTAACGAGAGGACACAGAAGTGTGTCCAAATTAACAAAATCAGAAATGAAAAGGAGACATAACTACAGATTCAGAGGAAATTCAAAAAATCATCAGATCTTACTATAAAAGCCTATATTCAACAAACTTGAAAATCTACAGGAAATGGACAATTTCCTAGACAGATACCAGGTACCGAAGTTAAATCAGGAACAGATAAACCAGTTAAACAACCCCATAACTCCTAAGGAAATACAAGCAGTCATTAAGGTCTCCCAACCAAAAAGAGCCCAGGTCAGACAGGTTTAGTGCAGAATTCTATCAGACCTTCATAGAAGACCTCATACCAATATTATCCAAACTATTCCACAAAATTGAAACAGATGGAGCACTACCGAATTCCTTCTATGAAGCCACAATTACTCTTATACCTAAACCACAAAGACCCAACAAAGAAAAGAACTTCAGACCAATTTCCCTTATGAACATTGACAAAAAATACTCAACAAAATTCTGGCAAACCCGAATCCAAGAGCACATCAAAACAATCATCCACCATGATCAAGTAGGCTTCATCCCAGGCATGCAGGGATGGTTTAATATCGGAAAACCATCAACGTGATCCATTATATAAACAAACTGAAAGAACAAAACCACATGATCATTTCATTAGATGCTGAGAAAGCATTTGACAAAATTCAACACCCTTCATGATAAAAGTCCTGGAAAGAATAGGAATACAAGGCCCATACCTAAACATAGTAAAAGCCATATACAGCAAACCAGTTGCTAACATTAAACTAAATGGAAGAAACTTGAAGCAATCCCACTAAAATCAGGGACTAGACAAGGCTGCCCTCTCTCCCTACTTATTCAATATAGTTCTTGAAGTTCTAGCCAGAGCAATCAGACAACAAAAAGGAGGTCAAGGGGATACAGATCGGAAAAGAAGAAGTCAAAATATCACTATTTGCAGATGATATGATAGTATATTTAAGTGATGCCAAAAGTTCCACCGAGAGAACTACTAAAGCTGATAAACAACTTCAGCAAAGTGGCTGGGTATAAAATTAACTCAAATAAATCAGTAGCCTTCCTCTACACAAAGAGAAACAAGCCGAGAAAGAAATTAGGAAGCGACACCCTTCATAATAGACCCAAATAATATAAAATACCTCGAATTGTGACTTTAACCAAGCAAAAAAAGATCTGTACAATAAGAACTTCAAGACACTGAAGAAAGAAATTGAAGAAGACCTCAGAAGGTGGAAAGATCTCCCATGCTCATGGATTGGCAGGATTAATATAGTAAAAATGGCCATTTTACCAAAAGCGATCTACAGATTCAATGCAATCCCCATCAAAATACCAATCCAATTCTTCAAAGAGTTAGACAGAACAATTTGCAAATTCATCTGGAATAACAAAAAACCCAGGATAGCTAAAACTATCCTCAACAATAAAAAAGGACTTCAGGGGAATCACTATCCCTGAACTCAAGCAGTATTACAGAGCAATAGTGATAAAAACTGCATGGTATTGGTACAGAGACAGACAGATAGACCAATGGAACAGAATTGAAGACCCAGAAATGAACCCACACACCTATGGTCACTTGATTTTTGACAAAGGAGCCAAATCCATCCAATGGAAAAAAGATAGCATTTTCAGCAAATGGTGCTGGTTCAACTGGAGGTCAACATGTAGAAGAATGCAGATCGATCCATGCTTATCACCCTGTACAAAGCTTAAGTCCAAGTGGATCAGGGACCTCCACATCAAACCAGACACACTCAAACTAATAAGAGAAAAACTAGGGAAGCATCTGGAACACATGGGCACTGGAAAAATTTCCTGAACAAAACACCAATGGCTTTTGCTCTAAGATCAAGAATGGAACAAATGGGATCTCATAAAACTGCAAAGCTTCTGTAAGGCAAAGGACACTGTGGTTAGGACAAAGCGGCAACCAACAGATTGGGAAAAGATCTTTACCAATCCTACAACAGATAGAGGCCTTATATCCAAAATATACAAAGAACTCAAAAAGTTAGACGCAGGGAGACAAATAACCCTATTAAAAAATGGGGTTCAGAGCTAAACAAAGAATTCACAGCTGAGGAATGCCGAATGGCTGAGAAACACCTAAAAAAATGTTCAACATCTTTAGTCATCAGGGAAATGCAAATCAAAACAACCCTGAGATTTCACCTCACACCAGTGAGAATGGCTAAGATCAAAAACTCAGGTGACATCAAATGCTGGAGAGGATGTGGAGAAAGAGGAACACTCCTCCATTGTTGGTGGGATTGCAGACTGGTACAACCATTCTGGAAATCAGTCTGGAGGTTCCTCAGAAAATTGGACATTAAACTGCCTGAGGATCCAGCTATCCCTCTCTTGGGCATATACCCAAAAGATGCCCCAACATATAAAAAAGACACGTGCTCCACTATGTTCATCGCAGCCTTATTTATAATAGCCAGAAGCTGGAAAGAACCCAGATGCCCTTCAACAGAGGAATGGATACAGAAAATGTGGTATATCTACACAATGGAATATTACTCAGCTATCAAAAACAACGAGTTTATGAAATTTGTAGGCAAATGGTTGGAACTGGAAAATATCATCCTGGTGAGCTAACCCAATCACAGAAAGACATACATGGTATGCACTCATTGATAAGTGGCTATTAGCCCAAATGCCTGAATTACCCTAGATGCCTAGAACAAATGAAACTCAAGCGGATGATCAAAATGTGAATGCTTCACTCCTTCTTTAAAAGGGAACAAGAATACCCTTGGCAGGGGGAAGAGGCAAAAGATTAAAACAGAGACTGAAGGAACATCCATTCAGAGCCTGCCCCACATGTGGCCCATATATATACAGCCACCCAATTAGACAAGATGGATGAAGCAAAGAAGTGCAGAAGTGTAGATCGCTCTTGAGAGACACAGCCAGAATACAGCAAATACAGAGGCGAATGTCAGCAGCAAACCTCTGAACTGAGAATAGGACCCCCGTTGAAGGAATCAGAGAAAGAACTGGAAGAGCTTGAAGGGGCTCGAGACCCTATATGTACAACAATGCCAAGCCACCAGAGCTTCCAGGGACTAAGCCACTACCTAAAGACTATACATGGACTGACCCTGGACTCTGACCTCATAGGTAGCAATGAATATCCTAGTAAGAGCACCAGTGGAAGGGGAAGCCCTGGGTCCTGCTAATACTGAACCCCCAGTGAACTAGACTGTTGTGGGGGGGGGCGGCAATGGGGGGAGGGTCGGGAGGGGAACACCCATAAGGAAGGGGAGGGGGGAGGGGGATGTTTGCCCGGAAACGGGAAAGGGAATAACACTCGAAATGTATATAAGAAATATTCAAGTTAATAAAAAAAAAAAAAAAAAAAAAAAAAAAAAAAAAAAAAATTGATATTGAAAAACAAAAAAAAAAAAAAAGAAATATACACTCATAAAATTGACTTATCCATTTCACAATGTATAGAATATTCTTAAACATCAAAGTACAGAGTTTAACTCTATTTATTCATTTTAAAATTCATTATTTAAAGTAAGTTATGAGTCACGAGAAAGTGTTTCTCAAAAGTTAAGGAATCTGTAGGTCCTATTCTAATGCTAAGGAAAGGGTGAGTCTAGAGAAACAATCATCTGGCCTGCTGTAAGTGTTGACTTTTGAATGAGAATAAGAGGAAAGTCTACATTTCTAATACCTCTATGCTTTGATTTGGGGCAGTGGGGTAGTTTGATTTTCTCACATGACTATACTAATACTGATGATATTTGTCTTCACTGAGAGCCAGAAAATATTGAAGTGAAATTCAGTTTCTACTCTGGCTGCTGTGAGGTATCTATGGAGACACAAAGTAGATGGAAATAGTGGATGGAAAATATGAGAAACATTTCTGGAGCCCTAGAGAGGGAGTTCACCTGAAATTACAGTAAGAGAACTTTCTCTAATTCTCAACATATTTAGATCACAAAGATGAGCCATTTCAAATTTTAGTTTGCTTTATTTATTAAGTAAATATGTCATATTAAATTAATCACTAATGAGCTTCACCTAAGTGTGCATGTAGAGAGGCTTACCCTCTGATGACATTGCTATAAAAATACAGAGCTCATCATGATTAATCAGTACATAAACAGTCCTGTAGGTTGTAGAGCACATTGTTTTAAGCTGTCTTTGACATCTCTGTGAAAATCCTATTTGTATAAAATATTGACTTTAAGCCAACTTTCTAGTCATAATTCCATGAACAAAATTTCAGCAATGCTTCTAAGACATTCAAAAACAAAAGCACAATATTTAATCATTGAATTTATCACCAGCTTATCACACAGAACTCAGAGTTGAGAAGACTAAACTTCTCATCAGAAGCATCTCACTCATTCAAGCATCCTCCATCATATTGACTTTATGGTGAAAATATTGACTGCGTTCATTTATTATGTACTCTTTGACCCACAGGGAGATGTACTATGTTTGATTAAATGTACAACTGAGGACATGGTCCTTTTCATTGCAGTGAGCCAAAAATCAGGATTGTGCCTGACATATGTTTATACATCCTGGCATATTCTTATTAAATGTAACAAATGTAAACAAAGTCTTAAGCCTATAAAAGTTAATACTAAAGAGTGAATTTCTGTTACCCTTTAACTCTACTTCCTTTTGTTAGCTGAACTTAATAATTCCTCAAGTAACATACAGACTTTTTATGTACCATCAAATACATAATAAATAGTTTTTGCACATGTATTCAACCAACAATGTTTTATGTGTGTCTTTTCATATTGGTCCATTTTCATTGGCTGTTGAGGAATAGGAAGGACTTATACATGAAAAGATACACTCCCAAATATTTCTGCATGACCTTCTCAGATGACGTGGTAGCAGAGAAATGATTTGTCTGTTTGAAATCTTAATATAGAAACTATGGATATTTTGTCTAGAAACTTAACATATATTACCGAAACTTGCCAATTGTACTAGCAATATAAATGCTGATTTATGTTTCATACCACTATTGTTGAGATTTTCTGGGCTGTGTTATGTTATAAAGATCATTATCTTTATCCAATTATTGTTTTCTATCCAATTATCACTGAGTGAGTATTGTCCTTAACACCATTAATTTGTGCTCTATTCATAAATACCAGTATCTATACCTCTTATAACTTCGTTAAGCACTTTGAGACCTACCCACATACTAAGAGCTATGAGAGACTAGGGAAGAAATTACAGACATAAGAAGACCTCAGGGAGAATAGGATATGTCAGCCAAGGCATGTTAGTACATGTAAGGCAATGACAGGGTGAGCCAGAATGAAAACAGGTGGTCCAGAGACAGCCCAGAGACTCTCTAGTTAATTTAATTTTTAGAAAAAAAAGTTAGTTTGCAAATTTTGGCATGTAGAAGTTTTTGAGTCTATTACATTTAGGAATAAAGTATTTTAAGCAACTTTAATAAGTGATGACAGTAATCATGATGCAAATAACAGGTATATTAAGTAAAGTACAAAATCTTTTAGGAAACTTTCTATTTCTAGACTAAGAATAGATCAAGGTTGAAAGAATCCAGAGCCAGGTCAGCTAATTAGGCACTTAGAAAAATATCACAATAATAAAGTGTCAGGAAAAGACTGCTTAATGTAAGAGGTCAGTTGGAAAATGTGAAGATTGGCGACTGTTCAAACTTCTTATATATTAACATTTGACATACGTTTTCAGTTGCTTTTAACAGTCCTTCTCTGACTACACTCACTGACAAAACACCTGCCCTATGTAGGGTGGGTGCCCTGCTATTTTGCATTTAGAGCACTTGTTTAAGCTGTATGTTCCATTGTTTCTGAAGGTTGTGCTGTGAAGTTAATATCAATATACCTTGCTATTTACTTAGTCCCCTAAACTCTATGCCTCAAATATGTAATTAGGATAAACACAGTGATGATTTTGTTGCTTACACTGTTACTCTAACTACCTATAAAATGATTCATGAATTGAACTAACACTTCTTCAACTATCATCGGAATAGGATTTTCTTTTTCACCATGGTAGTGGTGAATTAGTTAAACCACTTTGGCTCTGGTAGGTCACATGCTGTACCCAGCCAAGAGCTCTCTGGATACAAGAATCGCACGCACACGCACACACACACACACACACACACACACACACACACACACACACACACACACACACCAGCTAATTTTGATAGCCTTTGACTAGCTCAATAGCTGGGCATTTCTAATCCTCCCTGTGGCTAGCATACATTCTTCCATCCAACTTTGCTGAGTCAAGATGCTAAATCAACATTCCATCTCTGCTACCCCAGACCCAATCAGGTCTTACAATGTGCCTTTCTTTCTTTCCTGTAGCTCTTATCACTAATTCCTCTGCTTCTGAGTCATGGTGATTCTTTCCCTCTCCTGGTTCCTGGCCCACACAATCTAAAAGCCCAGCCTCTTTCATTCTGCCCAACCATTGGCCAATGTAACTTTATTTCCCAATTGGAAGCAACTGGGAGCAGGCTATCTTTAGTATCTGAATTCACAGATTTCTGTATGGTTCTGGTGGTCAAATTAAGACAAAAACATTGGAACCAATCCTCAACACCCTACCTTTGTATAGTTTGCCATCCATTTCCCTCAGACCAGGGTGAATGGTATTTTTCTAATGCACCTCTGAGCATCAAACCATCAAATGAGTAAGGAACTCTCCTTTTGTGTCATTCTGACTCATAAAATTTGTACAAGGGTAAACCACGTAGCTGCTGCTGCTGCTGCTTCTTCTTCTTCTTCTTCTTCTTCTTCTTCTTCTTCTTCTTCTTCTTCTTCTTCTTCTTCTTCTTCTTCTTCTTCTTCTTCTTCTCCTCCTCCTCCTCCTCCTCCTCCTCCTCCTCCTCCTCCTCCTCCTCCTCCTCCTCCTCCTCCTCCTCCTCCTCCTCCTCCTCCTCCTCCTCCTCCTCCTCCTTCTTCTTCTTCTTCTTCTTCTTCTTCTTCTTCTGGTCTTAATCCCATGTACTTATTTTTTTTTCAGTTTTTTAAAAGATACAGAATTATTTCAAGCTATTTCTCCTATCTATTGCAATGCAATAATTTACAGAAATACATACAGTGACATTTTGTTTGTAATGTGCATAGGCTTGTAATATCACCAGTGCTCACTGAGATCATAATGATCTATGCTTGAGTTTCCCAAAGGCTGGTACATAGGCTTCCCAAGGTCACACAGAATACGCTAGTCTGGAAGTCACATCAGGAGAATTGGTCATGATTATTCTCTTCCTTTATGTCAAAACTATCTTTAAAATTTAGTGTTGCATTGCAACAATGTATAATGAAGGGCATTACCCTTAGTATTTTTTATTGACCATTGGACAGTTAGACACAGCACATTTCTCTGGTGTCTTCAGAATAGCATACTTTTGTGAAGGACAGTCAAGTGCTTTAGAGAACAGACATATTCACGCTTTGAGGACATATCTCTATCTTGTTAAATGCTTATTGTTAGAATATGTTGCTGGCTAAGCATCCAGGTAACCATTGCCATGCATTTTGTTTTGTTTTAATTGTTGCTTTTTATTTTTATTTTGTTTGTTTATCAAAATGGTCCTCTTGTCACTTATGAATTTCAGACAAGAAAAACTAAGACATAAAATTTTGACCTAAAAAGGCCTTAGCAGATATAATAGAAAATTTGATGACAAAGGTGAGGTTTTTCCAAAGACTTACTGTTTTCCTAGGGTAGACTAATTTCAGTCAGACATTTTATACTCCTTTAAAATCTACTTGCTCTGTGGGCCTGTTCATGTTGATTACCCTTTCCTATCTTATTTGTTCATGTATAAGATGAATATGTAATAACAAACTATCAGATTTATGGTGTTAATTATATATGTATATATACATATGTATGTATATATATGCAAATTACAGCTTAATGAATGTTAGTGCTGAGCATATCATTCACACAGAATTTCAAAAATTGTCATAAGTAATTTACAAATACTAAAGCACATTTTATGCTGAAATCCTAATGTAATTTAATATTATATTTTATTGGATAGTCATGATTTTATGTATTTTTGTTATAACCCAGTGCTGAATGTATGTCAATATATATTTGCCTATGTGTTATAAACCTCTTTTGAGGTGCCTAGATGTTTGAATGTAGGTTTGTGTAAATAATTCCACATGCCAAGCTCAGAATTCCAACATATTCTATCAATGTTGAGATTAGCATTATCAATAAATCATATAATGAAAAAATTCGCATATTAAAAATAACCATGTCATCAAGGGCACAATTAGAACATTACAGCATTAAACATGCCACATAATGTCAGCAGCCAACAAAATCTTCTTTGAAGTGCTCTAATTAAATTTTATTTTAAAGGATGAGAAAGAAAGTTTTGTATCTTTTATGTAGAAAAGTAAATGAAATGCCCAAGGCAGGGGGGGATTTAACTTGTTTCGGAAATAACTATAAAAGGAATCTGTACTTGGAATATCAATAGAAGGCTCCATATGAAGAGGCTGAGAATTTTATAGTGACTCTCACTCACCATGTACCGTAATAGTTACCTTTAAGATTAAGTTGAGAAACTGCTGATACATTCTAATATAGTTATGTGTCATATCCACTAAAACATCCACAGTTCCAAAAAAGATTAAGTAGAAATGAGAGTTGGCAAGAATTTAATATATTCCTATACTTTGTATACCAAAGTGAACTAGAATAGACAATGCCTTAGTTAACTCAGCTATTATATGAAACTACTATATTGTGGGTTGTTAACAAATGGTATTGCAGATAGTTCTGGGGACAGAAATATTTGGATTTGAAGATGAAGGTTCTTCTTCCTAACCTTGCGTAGGTGCTCAGAGAGTAGAAAGAAGGACCATAGAACCATCTTCATTGTTATTCATTATGCTACTCACCCAACTGCTCCAATGATACAATCTCATTGGAGTAGGATTTCAAGATTTACAAATTACAGGGATACAGACAGTCATTTAGTTCATAACATGCATTAATGAATCACTGAATAAGAAAATTGTAAAATAGCCATGCATTGGGCATATTTAGTGTTAAGTGGCTATATGCTGCCCTATAGATAAACCTTTAAAATATAGTTGTACACGAATAAGTTGGTTGCAGGAGTATTGATTGCATGATGCCATTTATATGAGGTGCAGGGAATCATCACATTTACAAAGAGCAGAAGAGAAATAGCTAGAAACAGAGATAAGGAGAAATGATAGTCTAATAAGTGCAGTGAATCGGTTTGGGGTAATGAAAAACAGGGATGAATGTTGGAGTAGGCTGCTATGACAGTGAAATGTAATGTTGAAAACCATTAATCTGGTAAAACTTGAGTTATGTGCATTTTTTAAGACAATAACCAATTTATGTTAGTTTTGAAACAAGAAAACATGGTAACAATTTGAAGAAACACAAAAGACATCTTCAAAATATTGGAGTGTCTGATTCGATTTAATAGGAACAATGCGTGGTAATGGATGGTGTCATTTGTTATGAAACTTTCTTTACCATGAGATTTCCAGCCCAGGGAGTGGTATTATTTAAAACTGTGGCCCTGTTGGAATAGGTGTGTCACTGTAGTTGTAAACTTTAAGACACTCATCCTAGCTGCCTTAGAGCCAGTATTCTACTAGCAGCTTTCAGATGAAGATATAGAACTCTCAGCTCCTCCTGTATCATGCTTGCCTAGATGCTGTCATGTTCTCAACTTGCGGATAATGAGCTGAATATCTGAACCAGTAAGCCAGCCCCAATTAAATGACTTGTCTTGGTCATAGTATCTGTTTATAGCAATAAAACCGTAACTAAAACAACCATCAAAATCTAGTTCCCTAATTGCCTCTGAATTGGGTCAATAAAAATGGCAGAAGCTAATTGCTAGGGGAAGGATAAGGTGGGACTTCTGGGTTGGATAGGAAGGGAATGTGAGAGAGAGGCCTGGGAGTTGGACCAGGCTGTGGAGCAGATAGCAAGCTGCAGATATGTACGTCTCCAGGGGTACTGATAGTTTGTAGTCTGTGCAGATGATTGTGGAGGCTAGGAAGGATGGGGTCGGATATTCTTCACCCAGCCTTTGAGATATCTGATCAGTTTTAAAATGTAAAAGTCTCTAGAGTTTTCCTTCCATGGGGATAAAGGGAGCTGGACGAGAAGGCTGTCCAGCATCATGTAAAGAGGAACAGGAATGGGCAGCACTCTCAGAAATGCAGGTGGAGGCTGCTCTCAGAGCATAGCCAGGATCTCATGAAAGTGTGAGCTAGACATAGGGTCTGACTAGAAGGTAGGTGAGTAATGTTGTTCCACAGAGCCTAGCCAGAACAAGTGTGATTTTTTTTAAAGATTACTGGCAACAGGTTTTGTTTAACCACCATCCATATGGAATTTATACTGAGAAACCAAATCTTAAGTTCAGACGCCATTTTAGAGGACTTGACCTAAGTTTAAACTTAGGTAAACTAACAGGAGGGTACCTAATATTAGTTTCCAAGTTGACCCCAACATAACGTGAGCCTATTTCCAGTCTCTAGCCTAATCCTCAACAAGACCTGAGTCTCCAGGTTATACCCTGAACAAGAACAGCATCTCCAGATTATTTCTTCAACCAACCTACACTCCCAGGTTACAAACCCACCCCCTGCCTAAAGACCACCAAAACAGAGGGGAACAGAAATTAAGTTTATGATGTGACTCACAACAGCAGACAATTATGTTAAAGGTCACAGTAGCTTTCCAATTAGATGCTTACACACTTAACCACCCCCTGCTTGCTGCTTACTATAAAGCCTTGCACTGATTGATATTCAGGGCTCCCCGACCACCAAAATCATCCTATATGAGGACAGTACATTGGCAGGTCCCAAGCTAGCTCAAATAGAATAAAGACCTTGCTGTGAGTTACATTTTTTTTTTTTGTGGAGGAAGGCGAGGTTACGCTACACTTTACTGCTACTACACTACTATTGAAATAGTTTAGTCCTCAAACCCACATACCCTGGCATTCTTAGGTAAACTTTTCTATCAACTTGACACAGCCCAGAACTGTCTGAAGGAATCTCAGTTAGAGGGTTCCCTAATCTAGTTGGTCTGTGGTCATGCCTGTGGAGGATTAAATGGTCTTAAACAACACATGGTTTTCGTTTTGTAGAATGGCCTTCAACCTTATTCAGTTGTCCCTCAAGATAGATCAGACCCAAAGTAAATGAGTCATACCCTATCGACATTACCGTTCCTATGCACGTGGGTCCGGACTGCATAAGCCCAGTAGATGCCCATGAGTCAGGAACAAACCAGTAAGCAGTATTTGTCTGTAGTTTCTGCTTCATTTCCTTCTTGAATTAACTATATAAAACAGTGTTTTTTATTGTTAA
Source organism: Rattus rattus (assembly GCF_011064425.1). NCBI lineage: Eukaryota > Metazoa > Chordata > Mammalia > Rodentia > Muridae > Rattus > Rattus rattus. Next base: position 125,518,834 of record NC_046154.1, on the reverse strand, counting down.
ATTTTTTTGTATGTTTTCTATGTACTTTTAACAATCTCAGCCTAACCCATTCCTCTCTCTTGCCCACTTCCCCTCATAATGATCATGGCATTTATGTCAATATCTCTACACTGTGGACTTTCATGCCCTTTCTTACACAGCTATTGAAACCCAGACAATGCATCTGTAAAGACTAGTCACAGTGAGGGCAGATCAACCTATGATTTAAAAGTTGCTTTTTCTTACTTTGTCTTGTACAGGATGCTTATATAACCATACATGACTGTGTAAAAAAAGTGTTCCTATATTGAATGGGAAATTTTGTAGAGAGTGGTTACTTTATGGGTCCTGAAGGAGATGGATTAATTATATCATTTTTCTAGTGTTAGTGAAAGTGACTGTGCTTCCTGAACATGAATGGAAACGGAGATCCTCATGCACATGACTCACACTCTGCATATGCTTTCTAGAAAATTCACATGCTACATTGTTTAGCACTTCTCTTCCCTCGTCTATAGAAAGAAAATCTCATGGGGATTTCCTTGCTTGGGATTTGTGAAGCAACTGCGATATAATGTGTAATAATGTCAGCATGGGTTATGGCTGCAGATTCATGTTTGTCATGCTGGTCATTCTGGTCATGGTGGTTTTGTTTGAGTTTGAGACAAATATGTTTGTGTGTGTGTGTGTGTGTGTGTGTGTGTGTGTGTGTGTGTGTATGTGTGTAAATATAGAAGTATGCCCACTAACAGTCATCAAGGAGTATAAATAGATTTCAGAGATAGGAATACAACTCTGTTAATTCCCCTAACAATATCTACCAGATGATGGGATCCCAATTAAGGGAGTTTAAAAGCTTTGTCCCTGGAGATCAGACATTAGTGATTGGTGGGCTTTGCTCCCATGGCTGCCAAGTAAACAGTACAACTCACTTATGTAAAAAAGGAAAAACTCTTCTCACATTAATGTATTGAGTTTTATGTTCTATCATAGAGGAGAGAGTTTCAAGTTGATATAAAATATATAGCCTTGAGTTTCATTACAATTTACAGTAATAAGCTGTTTTTCTGAATTCATCTGACAGTTTTCAGTCTATGAAGGGAAGTCATATCTCAAAGCAGAATCATGAAAGCAGAAACTGAAAAATAGACAGTGAGGTACGACTGCTTACTACCTTGAATTCCTCTTCTTGCTCAGTGTGCTTTCTTATAGCTCCTGGGACCATCTGCTTAGGAGTGGCCCAACCTATAGTTGCTGTGCCCATCTGCATCAATCAGTCACACAAAATATGTCCTCAGACTTACATACAGGTCAGTTGGAGATGGGATAGTTTCTCAATTTTTACCTGTGTTCATAGCTTGAGACAAGTTGAGAACAAACCAGAACCAGTTCTTCCTTTATTCCAATCATGTAAGATGTATAGATGTGTATGTACACACACACACACACACACACACACACACACACACACACACACACACACACACACACAGTGTATATATACATATGTACATATAGATGGTAAAATTATCAGTAAAATTGAATTCTATATCTGAAATGAAATCTAATGATTCATTTATGGTGGAATAGTGTTATGGAAACCATTTATATTTTTGAATGAAGGAAAAACAAGACCTATTTCTGCCTGATTAACTTACTCTACCAATTTTCAACCTGACCAATTCTGAATGAAGTCACATCCATCATTTTAATATTTTCATTACTAGTCAGTTATAATTCATGTTTATTGCCACTTCTCAAGGTAGAAAATACAAACTAAAATTTGCCATTGCTTATGCCTTATGAATAATGGAATTTCACAGGGAAACATTCTGCAGCTTCTGTGACTTTGTTGATGACACCATAAACTATAGAGTTAATCGCCTAGATGTTAATTTTAGTTTATATGAGACCTTTCCTTAGTGCATCTATATGGACTGTTCAAACAAGGTAAGGTAATTACTTTGGGAGCTTGTCTGATAAAAATCAGTTTTGTTTTTAGAAGAGCAGTTATATTAGAATATACCTTCAACATTGCAATATCTATACTAGTATGATGATGTTTGGTGTCAACTCAGATATGTTTACAAATAAATTTTCAAAATAGTAAAAATATTTATATAGAAATAGAGTTTTACTTAAAACCTCTATAAAGTATGTTTATCAACAGTGGCCTTCCCATTTATGGGGTAGTACTGTAATTTGGATTATAGGAAATAAAAGAGGAGAATGCATGTGCGATGGTGAATGCTGAATAGAAATTATTATTATTTAACATAAGTGGGAGTATGAGGTCATCCTCAAATTGGTCTTGGATGCTAGCAAAATCTTAAACCCACTCCTTTTTATGTACCCTCTGAGGATTTTTCCAATTCCTTAAGCATATTGCTCTTAACACTAATAAATTCAAAAATTCGTAAACCTATATACACATTTTACTTTATAATTAAGAAGGTGTGAGCAACTTACAAATATTCAGGACTGTCACTATTTGATTACTTATTATTATAACCTATCAGAAGAAATGTTTTTAATTATTCTGGCATCAGCAATTTGCCATGTCTTGCTTTTCACAGAGGCATTGAGAGATTCATTATCTTTCAACAATAAAGGAAATCATATTTCATAAGAGTATATTGCTACACTAAGCAATAAGTGAATTAAGAAAAAGAATTAAAAAGGAAAGGAAGAATATGACTGCTCCTAGGCATGGTGAAGGAGAAAGTTTATTGTGGATAAAGGGGAGAACATAGCCAGAGGCAGGAACATCTGGGAGAGTCTAGAGTTCTCATCATCTGAGCCATGTGAGAGGGAAAGAGGAAGGAAGAAGGGAGAGAGGGGCAGAAGAATTTTTTGATAGATCCCATTCATCAGAGAGAATCGTTGTTCTAGTTGTGCCTCCTATAAGATAAACCACTAATTGTATAAAATATGCTGTATCTGAAAGGTGGAATAAACATGGATAAAATATGACACATTTAATATACTGAAGGTGATGTCACATAGATTCTCTTCAATTCTATGGTTGTTCTAGTGGCAATGACTAGAATTACTGGGAGTAGGCAGGTCAATTTTCCTTGAACAACCTTTCTACTTTTAATATTTTCGATGCTCGGAAATTGACTTTATCTACTGACAGCAGTAAAATAAAATGAATGAAACATAACAGTAGCTGTCACCAAAGCCCAGTTTTGCAAATATTTTACATTCCAGTTGTTTTAAGATATGGGTAATTTCCAACATTTGTGATTCTTCCAAAGGCTCTTTAAAATCCTTCTAGGTTTCACTCTTATCCTATTTTAAGGCAAATGTAAACTTGAACAGACACAATTTTAATAGTAAGAGGCATAAATTATATGCCTTACTGAACACAGATTTTACTGCGAGCTTTATATACTCTGACTTCAGCCCCGTGTTGGCCTCAAGTGCACACTTGAACATATTCCCTAAGTTCCCATAATGTGCATTAGGGCCCTGAATGTGCACTGAAAAGATTCAAAGGCACAAAATGTATCTCAGGAGACAATTTGGTGTTCTTGGTAATATAGGACTGGTAGGAGATTAACTCTAAATTAAAAAGAGGAGTGTACTGCTAGTAGTACCATATGAAGACAGATGTCTGTGTTACAGTCTGTTAAATGTAATGTGTACTCTGTGTGTGTGTGTGTGTGTGAGTGTGTGTGTGTGTGTGTGTGTGTACTAATCTATAGACAAACATGTAAGATTAGTGCAAAAGGTATAAGAGCAGATACTATTCTATTAGACATGGATATTATTAAGAATAAGATATAAGTTAGATCTTCAAATATCTGTGAGTCGATGTTTTAAAAACATTTTTTGTAATTTCATTTCCTACTCAGTTGACAAAGCATAATAGTGACATCACTCACAGTAAACTTTAAATGTTTATAATTAAAAAGAACTACTCACTTGTCACTCAATGGGCAAAGCAGCACTTCATGCCAAACAGCAAAATGTAAGAGAAAAATTGGAGGAAAATAAATTTTCATTTTTACATTATTTGAAATAATGTAAAATTTCACTTCTTTTAGAAGGCTAAGGCATAAGTCAAATGTGCATTTTATAGATATTTTTATTACATACTTTATATTTATTTTTAATATTTTTTCTATTTCTATACAAATCATAGGCTTTTATATTAATGACCTTCTCTTTGCTGTTGTTATAAATCTAATTGCCAGTAGCTTAGCACCAGGAGTAACCTAGCAACAATCTGCTTCCTAGCATGTAGCACATAAGACACGCATGCTGTACTACGGAAAAACTACTGAACTTAAAATTTTGCCCATGTATATTATCAAGGGCTTATTTTTGAGCTATTGAATGAAAACATTGAATTTCATAGTAGGTAATTTTATTGGCTGCCTACTCCATTCAGAAAATACTGAAACTTTCTCGGCTTGCACCACTACCAAATAGGTGATAGGATTGTTCTCCCTGCAGCCTGTTCATACAGATTAGGTGAGGAGCTTCGTGACACACTTTTGTCATTTAGGAGGCAGCTCACGGATACTGACTTTCCCCAGTCACCTCCTTGACAGCAATGCGGCACTCATCTTTCAATAGCTTTTATCAAGCTGACGATGGTCACTGTAGTTTTACGAATGTCAATTTTGGGGAGTCCACATAAAATTTGATTTTCACATTTTAAGTCTGGCATATTTAGTATACCTTTTACGAAGTTAAATTTCCATACTTGCCAGTTCTCTTCATTTGGAATGTGAATGTCCTGGGCTTTGTTTTTAGCAGACACAATGGCAGTCGTTACAGGAATCATTGCCTTTCCATGGCATCACTTCCAGTGTAACTAGACCGAGTTAGGGGGACAAACATTCACAGCTGAATGCCTTTAAGTACTTATGCGATTATATAAGACGGAGCAATTTGCCAAGTAGTTCACTTATGGTAAAGAAAACTTGCAACCTCTGGGAGGACTGAGATTACAAAAAACAAAACAAAACAAAACCAAACAAAACAAAAAACCGCAGAATGTTTGTATCCAGATGGACACAAGGAATGAATGAATGAGGCTGCGGGAAGTGTGAAAGTGCTTGTAGATGGTGGCTGCAGCGTGCGTGCATGCGTACGCGTGTGTATTTGTTTGTGTGGGGGGGAGGTGAACACTTACTTTTCACAGATGCCCTGAGGGGCTTTTTTTTTTTTTTCTGTTTTCTGTGACTTCAAATGGTTCTTAATTGTTGCACAAACCAAGATGAAGAAATTTGATCCAGGCTAATGCCTTCTATCACTGTCTTTCTAAGTCATTTCATTAGGGAGACGATTAGAACCATGAGACCTTTAAATCAAGAACTAAACACAAAAATAATAAGACAATTGAATATTATATATCTGCTTCGTTTTATGAATTACCTTAAGTAATGATTATATGTTGTGGTTTGCCCTGGAGTTATCTGTATTTTGACGCTAATGCCACTGCACCAAGGACAGCTGCCTAGTCATGTGCTCAGGAATCAGGTGACTTCACCAGAAACTTCTCCCCATTGAATTTGTAAAATACAGGTGAGGGGCAGGTACAGGAGAGAAGGAGGCCTGTCATTGGAGGATAAGGAAGGATGGGCGGGAGAGAAGTTTGAAGGAAGAGGAGGAGCCAAGAAAGGAAGGGGGGGGAGCCATGGCAGGATAATGGAGGCTGATGTTAAGATTCTGCTCTGTGTATTCACAGGTTGTTAATTAATGTTCTTAAGGACTGGATGGCACCAGGCTTTGTATGTTTAGGTGGGCAATTATATCTTATCAGTGGGTCAAAGATTATTGTGTTGTGTTTTCTTTTATGTGACGGTTTGAGTGTAGGAAAGAGTGTGGCAGCAGTAGGCACTGGGCCGCCACAGAGTTGGGATGTGTTTCTGCCAAGATCTCTAGCACATGTCTTGCGGCACTGAGGTGCTGGATCAAGCAGGATAAAAGACGACAATACTTTTTTTTTTTAATGTTTTTACAGCAACAATTATATTTCATATGAAAATGTTACACACTCCTGAGAATATCCAGTTACAGTTGGGTAAATTGTTTATATGAATACTATACTATGTTTACATGAATACTATACTATGCTATAAGTACTATATACAAAATGTACATCATGACTCCTCTGTAACAGTCTCCATCCCAGTTGAGCCACTGCCTAACTGCCAGATGAAAAGCTCTATAGATTGATGTTGTGCACAATTCTTACACTTTCCAGCACTGGTGTCTTCATAGATTACTGGAAAGTATGATTTTTGTAGCTGGGATCCTGGAGAACATGTGGAATCCTACTTGAATATTTATGTTATATTAAGCACACAAATGATGTATAATCAACTTCTATGTCGTCATTAATCACACTTTTTACTAATTCACATTTATAAATATGGTGTAAATAATGATAACCACTACTGAAATTATAAATAAAAGTCAGAGTATATGGTACAAAGAAATAAAATAAATTCATGCTATGAGTATAAATTAATTTCCAGAACATTAATGTTTAATTGCAAAGTTGATCTAAAGGAGCTGTATTTATGATTCCAGGTTTGGTTACAGAAATACGGCTACCTTCCACCGACTGACCCCAGAATGTCTGTGCTGCGCTCTGTGGAGACCATGCAGTCAGCCTTAGCTGCCATGCAGCAGTTCTATGGCATTAACATGACAGGAAAAGTGGACAGAAACACAATTGAGTAAGTAATGCTCTTGAAATTCCTTCTGCCATTGTTCTTTGAGTCCAGTGAAACCTGAAAAGCTACACAGATGTCAACAACCATTATTGGGATATTGGTCTTCATGAACTTTTCTTTGAATATATCCTTTCAAACATCTTCTGAGGGTTCTCATACCATGTTATATCCAAGGTCATGGTTTTAAGAACACGTTTTGAAGCAAGAGACAAAATATGATCAAAAATCAAAACACTTTCGCCTTTAAAGTTGCTGTATGGAGTGGCAGTGGCTGATGGCTGCTTTGTGTTGTTTGTGACAGTCTGCTTATCACATCTCTGCAAAGTGGTATCATGTTAGCAGTTTCACATTGGATGTCATGCAAGTGGAAAATACTACAAATTATGTTTTGCAATGTACTGGATAGGAAGATTTAGAAGTATAGTATTTGCTAGGTACCCAATAGAGACAGTTTTCTAAGTTGACTATTTTAAAATTCTCAGTGACAAAGAGCTCATTTATTCCTTGTAATATTTGTTAATTTATTGTTTTACCCATTATTCTTCACAATAGCTTCAACAAGTGATTCAAGTAATACTTCCTGAAAGACTAGCAATGTAACTTTATGTATTAATATGTAATGGCATATTATTTTTATCACAAGCTCCTAGTAGGTTTAACAATATAGTGAAGAATTAGTATTGTTTCTAGACTACATAGGACAAATTGTTTTTTCCCCCTGTGAAGGAAGGCACAAATCATTGTGTGTGTGTGTGTGTGTGTGTGTGTGTGTGTGTGTGAGTGTGTGTGTGTGTGTGTGTGTGTGTGTGTGTGTGTGTTCTTAGAACCCTTGGTGCTCACAAAGTCAATATTTCTCTGTTATTTGTTGATCATACATTACTCTTCACAATAGATGAAAATACAAATTTCTTTCCATCCCACCATCACATACACAAAAACCTTGAATATCAAAGGCAAAATGAAGTGTAAGGGAGTTTCTGAACTCTGGCTTTTTGGTATTAAGCTTGGGGAGGTTAACTTGCTGGATGGGTCAAGAAATAGCATTCATTTTCCTTTTTATGAATGAAATATCATTCTTCTCATGTTAATTGCACCTAAAATTAGGTTCAGAGTTGCATACTAAAATTCTATGTTCCTTTCTAATGCTCACATAAGGTTGTTAGTCATAGTATCTTTATATCACCAAGACAGGAGCACACATGATTTAGCCTTTAAAATAAAACTTCTGATTAGGTTTTAAAAGTAAGATCTTAAATCCCTTAGTGATTCTAATAAAGGTATAAGAAATTACTTGTCTGGACCTTGGAAAACAAAAGTCAATATTAAATTAACTGCATTCTGCAACAATTATAATTCTTATATAAATATTGGTGGTAGATTTTCAAAAACATCTCATACCTGAGCAACTCTGGTCATTGTCATTACCTTTCATAGAGAGAGACATTAGACATTTCTTAACTATAAGCATCCATCCTCATAAATATAGGCTTTGTTAATAAAAAAAAACTAGTCTTGTGCTTTGTTTCTGCTTGTTAAACAATATTATTGCACCGAAGCTCCACTCTTCATCTCAAAAGTGTGCTGCTCTTGACTTTTGCTGGTTGCCTGATGCAAAACCATTAGTTTCTGTTTCATTTTTCTTGGAACTTCAAACACAACATTTTTAAAGTGCAAGTAAATTGAGGATTTGGAAAACAAATTACATTTCTGAGTATTCTAATGCTAGAGAAAAATGAAGAAGTATCTACTTCTCACTAGATATGGAAGTTAAGAAGGATAAAACAAGTGTTTTAGGGCCTGGACAGATGGTTCAGTGTTGAGAGTGTTTACTGTGATGTAGGAGACCTGCACTCAGTTTCCAGCTTACACATCAGGAAGCTCACAACCACCTGTAACACCAGCTCCAGAGAATCAGACTTCTTTATAAAAACACATACTTAGTGTAACACCCCCTTCTCTATCTCTCTGCCACACACATGTAAATAAAAAGTAATGTCTATCCTTTAAAGGATTAAGATAGTAGAGTCCTATTAGCTCCTCATCTGCTTCTTACAGCTGTAAGAAACTGGTCTTTAAGAGGATGAAGATGAATGGATAGATTTAATTTCCTTCTGTGACTAGAGAAAGAGAGATTATCACAATGGGCTTTGATGGTAGCTGTTTTGTGGAAAGAGATTTTTTTTTGGTATGGCAGGAGGGTCTAAAAATTATGGGTGTGTAGAAAGGAATACGAATGTAGCACAGGTATTCAGTGATTTAAGGTTCCACACTAAGTGAAATGAGCTAGTCAGTGCATAGGAGCTATTCAGACTTTCTCTGTGGTACAGAACTAGAGATTAAGAATAGCTACTGCTTAGATCAACAAGTCTTTCGGCTTGCCTTCAGTTTGTTTGCTTATTTGCTTCTGTGACTTATTTTAAACAACTCTATTCTTACTGAGTTTTAATGATATATTTATTTTTGTTTCTATTGTTTAAATTACCAATGCACCTTTGCCTTTGGCAGTGGTAACTTTGCAGTTATTTATTTTCAGATGAAGGTGCAGTAGCACCATTACCCTGTATATTGTTTCTTAACCTCCCTCTCTTTCAGGAAGCCCCTCCCTACCTCCAACACCTCCCCACATATACCTGCGCTAGAGACTTTGGCATTTATCTTTATTGTTGTCTATGTTCATAATGAAATAGCTACTACTGAACTGTTATGGCTCAAGTGCATTATACCAAATATTTTTAATTATTAGGTCTCCAAACATGCGAGAAAAGCACTGTCCTGTGCTTTTGAAAATTCAAATTTATGTATAGTGACAATCATACTGAAACAGCAATCTACTACTTTCATATAAATTATAAAGCATGAAATCCATCGGCACAGTGGTCCACACCTGTAATGCACCACCTATGACATAGAAGCAAGCCTCATTGACACATGTCTGAGGCCAGATTGGCATACACAGTGAGTTTCCTGCAAGTCTCCGAGAAAGTGAACATTATCACAGAAAAACAACAAACAAATAATTCAAATCATAGGCTGGTTTGAATTGCACGCTGCTCTCTTAGTTTGTTTTCAATTTCAAAGCCCCATATCTGGCTTCTCTCAGCAAGCCCTTATTGACATCAGCTATAGTGCCTGGGTTTGGTGGCAACATATGGGATGGATTCTTAGGTGGGCAGTCTCTGGATGACCCTTTCTTCAGTCCCTGCTCCACTCTTTGCCCTGTATTTCCTCCCATGAGTATTTTGTTCTCCCTTCTAAGCAGGAATGAAGAATCCACATTTTGGTCTTCCTTCTTCTTGGGCTTCCTATGAACTGTGAATTTTTTCTTAAGTATTCTAAGCTTTTGGGCTAACATCTACTTATTTGTGTTCTTTTGTTACTGGGTTACCTTACTCAGGATGATAGCTTCTAGTTCCACTCATTTGCTTAAGAATTTCCTGTAGTCATTGTTTTTAATAGCTGAGTAGTACTCCATTGTGTAAATGTACCACATTTTCTGTATCCATTCTTCTGTTGAGGGACATCTGGGTCCTTTGCAGCTTCTGGCTATTATAAATAAGGCTGCTATGAACATAGGGGTGATTGTGTCATTGTTATATGTTGGAGCATCTTTTGGGGATATGCCCAAGAGTCCTTATTCATCAGGGAAATGCAAATCAAAACAAAACAACCCTGGGATACCACCTCACACCAGTCAGAATAGCTAAGATCAAAAACTCAGGTGACAGCAGATGTGGAACACTCCTCTACTTTTCATTGGATCTCAAGCTGTAGAACTCTGGAAATCAGTCTCGTGTTTCCTCAGAAAATTTGACCTAGTACTAGTTGAGGACCCAGCTATACTCCTGGGAGACCTTGCATCTTTATACACAACCAAGAGGCACAGAGAAAACTGGGAATGCCCTGGGTTTTTGAAACCTTGATTGCCAACTCCAGGGACACAACTTTTCCAACAAGTCTACCTTTCCACATAGTTCACAACCTGTCCCAGCCCATGTAGACCAGGCATCAAATATATGAGCTATGGAGGCCATTCTCATCCATATCCCCACACTAAATAATGATGATATGAAATCAGCTTCAGCATCCACAGAAGTGTTTGAAACCATCCTAAGCTTAATAGAGCCTATCTCAAAACAGCAAAAGAATAAAATATGTCCTACAATTCTAGCCTTACTAAAACACTGCCTTTCAGTTCTTTGAGCAGCAATCAATAGAGGTTAAATTTAGACTATTCATAGTCATTTCTTCAATTCATATATATCGTGGTCATATTCATTTCATTATTATTTATTCATGTTTGCTTGTTCATTTGAAATCACATTCCTTTAGACTCCAGGCTGCCTCCCACAGGTTAGGACCCACGCTCTCTCTTAACTCAACCATCCAACCTCTTTTAAATTCTCATTTGGTTAACTAATTCATTAAGTAAGGTACCTTAAATTCCTTAATGAATAGAGAATAGGTATAAAAACATCATTCATCAAATTGAGAAATAGAAAGCTCATTCTTACAGCATGCCTGGTGTTTTGTAGTTCTTTATTTTTGTTTGTTTGTTTGTTTTTTGGGTTTTTTTGTTGTTGTTTTGTTTTCTTTCTATTTTATATGTAATTGGAGGTGGTCTTATTTAATTTGCCCATAATAGTGTATTGTGAAGAATGATTGAGGAATATGTTATTTCTGAGAGTAGTTAATATTTCCTTGGAAATTCTTTCCAATTTTCTATATATGACAAGCATGTGCATACTGATATATATGTGTGCATGTTTGAAGAGTTTGGATAGTCTAAATAATGCCACACAATTCATCAAATGTTGATATTTTTTATTTAAACTGTTTTAAATCTATCTATTATTTCCAAAGCTTTACTAGGAAATTGTAGTATGATTTTAAATCCTAACTTGTTAATTGGGATGATTAATGAGATATTCCATCAACCATTATATTTTATACACTTATCAATAGTCTGCATTTTTCTTCTTTTATCCATATGTCACGTAAATGCACTAATACTAATAAGTTTTCAATTTAGAAAAAAATGCTGCCTTCAGTAGCTACTTATTTTGCTTTTACTGGTAATATGGTGCTGTCTTTCACACATTTTGCATTAGAGGATGTGTCTGACTTCACTCTGGTAGCTGCTGATGCTGGTAGCTAAAGCAGAAGGGGCTTAGATCTCATCTGAAGGCTATCACAATCATAAGAGCAATCAAAAACTGACATTTTCCTTTGAAGATTGTGGTGACTAAAACACTCTTCTCTGTCCCTTGCCCTTCAGCTTCTTCTCTTTGCACTTTGTCTTGTGGCTTGCACATATATCCAGGCAAGCAGTTAGTAGGCTGATATAAAAAACAATATGCTCTCAAAGTTTGAGCCATTTGTAAATTTCCTTTAAGAACTCTCTGTATACCTGGTGGACCTAGTCCTTCCTGTACAGGTGAAGCCTGTGAATGGTTGAAGATATTAAAAGCATTTTTTAAGCATCTCTAGAAAAATCTGTGGACAACTCTAAGTAACATGTATACCTCTTTCATTTCAATAAAATTTGGGAAGTTTGAATGATGAAAGCCTGTCTAGCCTCTTGCAATATCTGTTTTTGGAAGCAATTTTTCCTTTAGTCATTTTAAGTACCAATGTGATGTTCAGTTCCGCCTGTGATTGCTGGCATTCCCGTTCAGGGTTGCTTCTTACAGAATCTGTGCAGCGTCACCAGACAAAAGGACCACACCTGTGTTGAGCAGAACATGCCTGCGCACAACCAAAATCACAGACATTTGAAAAGTTGAACCTCCAGAGATGCTTGAGTTGAGGATTCTGAGAGTAGCCTAGCCCCAGCAATATTACAAATCTTTTCTCAATAACCCCGTGACAGAGTACTGACTAGTGTTCACAGTTTGGAGTGTTCAACCTGATCTAATTCTAAAACCAAATTTTGGTAAATTTAGTGAACACTGCTGTGTGTGGAGATTAAGATATATTACCTATTCATGTACAAATGTGATATTTCTGAGCGGGTCACTATGAAACATTTGAGAACAAATCACTGTTGTAATATTTGCTAACCAAGAACCAGAAATATCTCTGAGTTGAATGAGATGTTCTCCTGAACATAACACCAGACATCATATAGACTGAAAAAAGCATTCCATTTCTACTAGATTTAGTCCTGAAGGATAGTGTTGCCTCCAAGAAGTTAGTACTTTGGAATGTATCTAATTTGCTTTGAAAAGGGAATGACTTTCCTTATGTCCAAGGTATTTAGACGAGGCTGAGATTGGTTATATTTTAAAACTGCTGATAATTGTGTTGTCCACACTATTATAAGTATACTGCTGCTGCTGCTGCTACTACTACTACTACTACCACTACTACCACCACCACCACCACCACCACTACTACTACTACTACTACTACTACGAATACTAATAATAATGCACAAAGTGTTAATGTTTTCTTTGAAGGTATTTTCTTTCTTGCAAAAAACTAATTCCCTTGCTGCGTTTTGTTATTTCATATACTTACAGTATAAGAATATGTGACTTAATCAAGTTAGTTCTAAAAAGTTAACTCACTTTCAAAATCAAAAGGTTTTTGTTTGTTTTAATTTTGAGGCCACTCAAAATGCATTAGTTTTATAATAAAATGACAGTAAAAGCAATAGAATTGCATACTAAAAATAAATGAATGAGTACATTTCCAAACAAATATTGTGTTTCTTTGTCTGACCTAGAATGATTGTGATCATAGGCTTTTGTTCTCATAAACCTCTTTAGCGTTCCCTCTAGGGTCCATGTTTTTTAGTGTACATAAAAGTACCCACTCTTACAATGAATATTTATAGGCAGCCATTTTTAAAATCGAGTCTACTTGAAATATATATGTTAAGTGACTTTTTAAAAAAATCGCACTCATGATGAACATAAGAAAATGAAATTATCTTCATTTGCTTTTTGATTCATGTAGCCACTCAAAGTTCAAGGATTATTTTGTTATTTAGTAGAAGAGTATGATGAGAAAAACAAATCAAAAACAAAAACAAACAAAAAACCAGATAGGTAGTTTAAGGTAAACTATGGAAAATCTGTAACAACTTTGTGCTGAGACAAGTTTCAAGGACAGACATCACAGTGATCAAGTATAATAACCAGGAAAACAAGTTAGACATATGACTACACATTAAAATTACCACAAAGATAACAGTGTCTCATTTCAATATCAAGCTTCATTTAGTGATACTGAACTACTTATTCTTAAAAATCCATTTTATGATTTAACTTGTTATAATGTAGCATGTTGAAAAGTATTTTATAATTATTGAATTTGATTAACATTGAGAATAGAAATAATGATTAAAAGTAACAGAGAATTGGAAAAATGCCAAAAAAAACATGTGAACGAACAATGTACTGTTCTCAAGGCTAGATGAGTGCTTCTTTGCCCTAGCAAACACTGCCATTTGAAGGAGCAAGACTGACTGCAGAGCTACTGGACAGGTGGTGCAATGGTTACAGCACAGGCTGCTCTTCCAGGGTACCTGATTCAATATCCCGTACCCTTATGATGGGTTCACAATCACCTGTCTAGTTCCAAAACATCCAGCACCCCATTCTAACCTTGTATACACCAAGCAAACTGATGGCACGCAGACATATATGAAGATAAAGCAGCCATATACATAAATAAAATTTATAAATATTAAATTTTAAAAATAAGTTACATTTGTAATACATTTATAGATAAAATGTAATTTAAAAAAGTGTTATGTCATTATCCTATGCAATAATATGCTGAATGTGTAAAATCAAATCTTAAGACCATAGAATAGCTTCCATCAATCATATTATAATGATATGATATAATGAAATATTATAAATATAAATATATAGGAAAATATTATGAATTATTATATTGGAATATTATAATCAGAGTTATAATGGAAATTCATATAAAAACACTAAATGTTAGCACTGGATGATTCCTTAGTGTCATTCATATATGGCATGAGGAAGTGAAGATTTGCACAATATTACACACTTTTTCACCCGTATTTATTTTTTAACATATTTTTATTTTTATTACTTTTTTTTTGTTTTATACACATCGGTGTTTTGATTGCATATCTGTATCTTTGAGGGTGTTGTATCCCCTAGAACAGGTGTTAAAGAACAGTGTGAGCTCTAGGTGTGTTCTGGGAATTGAACCTGGGTCTTTGGGAAGAGGAGCCAGTGCTCTTCACTGTTGAGTCGTATCTCCAGCCCTCAGCAGGATATTTCATATAGAAATTGCAAGTTTCTTCTTTCTTCAGTTATCTCAAAATACATCAGAGAAAGTAAATGTTCTAAAGGATTCTAGTAGTAGCATAGTAATCTTAACTCATTCTGGAAATGCAGGGTATCTATTTAGATTTATATCGCAACAGCATTGAACATGGACCGTTCACTTTATGGGTTACTGTCTGTCTTTGTTTTGCAATCATTAATAAGAGTTCCTGAAAAAATACTCAATTTCTGTTTTTTGTTTGTTTGTTTGTTTGTTTTTCAAAAAGCTGGATGAAGAAGCCTCGATGTGGTGTACCAGACCAGACAAGAGGCAGCTCTAAATTCAACATCCGACGAAAGCGCTATGCATTAACTGGGCAGAAGTGGCAACACAAGCATATCACTTACAGGTACACGCGCGCAGCCCACCCCCACACCTTCCTTCATTGCTATTGGTTTTGACATTGTGTTTGATATATGCTATTTTATGAATGAGAACAACATGGACTATTCAGTGGTATTATATTGTCCTAATTAATTGACAAATGCAGTAAGAAGGGAATAAAATGGCCATTAAGGGACATTTGCAGACATTCCTTGACAATATTGGTCTCTTTGATTTTTGTGCCTCACAGCTTCTGAAGGTTGACAATGTTCTGAGGGATTTGATATGCATGCTTTAATACAATATAATCTTTGACAAGTATTTATAGACTAAGAAATAAACGAATGATAAAGTCTCTAAATCTCTCTTTTAAATGAAATGCCTTTGAAATGGTTAGTAACTGTGGTAAGCACTATAACCACTTGATCTTGTTTTTCTTTGATAGTTATTGAAGTTGACATCCTTCTATGTTATCTTCAGTGACACAAATTGATGTCCGACCTAGGGTGACAGTTACTTTATTGGAATATGTTATGGTTTCTTATTTACCCACTGAAGTACTAGCTCTTAAAGAGTTGCAGTCTGAACAAAACAGAGTGTTCATCTCTGTGAGATAACAACAAATAAAACACAGGATTCTGTTCCCAGGTAATACATGGCAGTGTAAAGGTTAAACAATTATATAGATATAATAACTTTATGAACAGAAATGAAAAAGACATGCATTCAAAAGTAAATCAGAATTTTCTAGGCCATTCTAGAAAACTAGTGAGTGTTGTTAATGAGATGATCCTTGTAGCCAAGACCTGTAAGGAGATTTGAAAGAAATTACTAAGCCAAGATAGAAGATGGAAGGTACTTCAGGAAGAAGATGTGCCAGAAATACTTCAATCAAGTTATAATACTAGAAGAGGAATTTTATAAGACTTGCTATTTTCATAAAAAGGCATTAATGAAATCGTTAAAGCTAACTTTAAGTGATTTGGTTTGGTTTTCTTTATATGTGTAGGATATGGCATTTGTACTTATTAACTTATAGTCTCATAGTATCCTCCCAGATAGAATGACACCAGATAATTGTTTTATGCAAGTTATGTCAATTGCTACTCAGATAAGTTAAAGACAAAATAAACTTGATTTTCTTCCTATGAAGCTCATATTCACAGTAATTTTCATTTTTTGTGGGGTTATTCATTTAGCTTCAGAAACATTTCATAATAATTATAATATTTGTGTTTTCAAAAGAAAATTAAACTTTACTTTAAGAAATTAGTATGAAATGCTGTTTCCATTCCAGTGAAGGCAGTAGTAACTCCTGATGTCAAATGGGCCTTCTTTCTGCATTCAACTTTGTTATCAAGTAGTGCATAGTGAGAAAATAAGAGACTTTTTGAAAAGAACGTATATACTTTATGCAAGATTGATTAATAGGTAGAGGAAGGACTAAAGGAGCTGAAGGGGTTTGCAACCCCATAGATAGAACAATATCAATCAACCAGACGCCCCAGAGCTCTCAGGGACTAAACCACCAACCAAAGAGAGCTGAAGGGGCTTGCTGTCCCTTAAGAACAGCAATGCCAATGAACCAGAACTCCCAGGGACTAAACTACTACCCAAAGAGTACACTTGAACAGACCATGGCTCCAGCTGCATATGTAACATAGGATCGCCTCGTTGGGCACCAATAGGAAGAGAAGCCCTTGGTCCTGCCAAGGTTAGACCCCCAGTGTAGGGGAATGTCAAGGCAGGGAGGTGGGAAGAAGGACTTGTTCTGGAGGGGGAACACCCTTAAAGGAGAAGGGGGAGAGGGAGAGGATAGGGAGCTTATGGACAGCAAATCAGGAAAGAAAATAACATTTGAAATGTAAATAAAAATATCTAATTTTAAAAAAAAAAAGACAGTGCACCAGGAGGAATTCATGGCTCCAGGTGCATGTGTACCAAAGGATGGCCTTATATGGCATCAATGGGAGGGGAACCCATTGGTCCTATGGAGGCTCAATGATCCAATGAAGGAGTGGGTGGCCAGGTGGGGGAGCTCCCTCATAGAAACAGGGGGAGGAGAGATGGTATAGTGGTTTGTGGAGGGGAAACTGGGAACATGAATAACCCTGGAAGTGTAAATAAATAACCAATAAAAATAAAGCAAAAAGATTGATTGATAGCAATTCTTTTCCTGGTGAGGTGACATACAAAATTTATAAATATAACAAAATATTAGAAAATATAAGCATTTGTAAAAATTAAAGGTATTGTCATTTATTCTGTACACATTTCTATTCATAAAGTCTAGAGTAATTCTACACAATTACAAAGCAATAAAATATATGGCCATCTTAAATAATATGAGAATTCATTGTTATACCAATTTTCCACCAGTGCATCCTGTATAGTGCAGTTTTTGCTCCTATGAATATTTTCTTCAGTGTGCCTCATGGGCAAATTCTGATGATCCAGAATTACAAGTGATTCCTGATGGGGACCTATCATTTACACTCCTGTTCACTCTGGTTCTACGTCTCAAATGATTGCTGAGAGTCACCTAAGACTTTTTTCATACCTTTTTGTGACTTGAGAAATCATTTATTTTTTATTCCTGAATAATATTCCATTGTAAAGTTTATTTATCCACCAACTGAAGCATTCCAGCTGTGTTCATGTTTTCTCGTGGATATGGCTTTATAAAGATTTTTGTGCCAGTTCTATGTGCATATAAATTTCTAGATAATTTGGATAAGTATCAAGGAGAATAATGGTTTAGTCTACATTGAAATTGGGGTGAGCTCTGTATGAAAGTGCCAATATAGCCTTCCAAGTGGCTAGATGTTCTATTTGGAATGATCATACTGCTACTTGAAAACTATGTTGCGTATCGTCTCTTCAGCATTTAGCAATGTAAGTATTTGGAATTATAATTGCTTTTGATAGCATGTCTTAGTCAGGATTATTATTACTAGGAAGAAACACCAGAACCAACAATAACTTGGGGAAGAAGGGGTTTATTTGGCTTACATATCCTTAATGATATTCCAATGACGGAATCAAAGAACAGGAACTCAAATCTGATTGGAATCTGGAGGCGGGAGCTTATGCAGAAGCCATAAAGAATGGCCACATACTGGCTTGCTCCTCATGGCATCCTCAGTCTGCCTTCCTACAGAACTCATGACCGACAGCTCAGGATTGGCTTCAAGGACAGTGGGCCAAGTCCTCTCACACAAATTGCTAATTAAGAACAAGCTTTACAGGTTTCCTTACACCTTGATTAGTATGAGGCATTTTTGAAATTGAGAATTCTTTTCTTCATTTGATTTTTTATTCGTTATTTTATTTATTTACATTTCAAATTTCCTTTCCCAGTTTCCTATCTTTGAACCCCCTACTTCTTCCCCCTCCTCCCTGCTTCTGTGAGGGTGCCCCACCATCCACATACACACACCTGTCTCCCTGCCCAAGCATTCCCTTACACTGGGGCATCAAACCTTCACAGGACCAAGGGCCTCCCCTCCCATAGATGCCAGAAAAGGCCATCCTCTGCTACATATGCATCTGGAGCCCTGGGTCCCTCCATGTGTACTCTTTGGTGGTTTAGTCCCTGGGAGCTGTAACAGGTCTGGCTGGTTGATATTGTTCTTCCTATGGTGTTGCAAACCCTTCAGCTCCTTGAGTTCTTCACCTAACTCCTTTGTGCTCAGTCCAATGGTTGGATGCAAGCATCTGCATCTGTATTGGTCAGGCTTTGACAGGGCCTTTCAGGATACAGCTGTGTCAGGCTCCTGTCAATAAGCATTTCTTGGCATCAGAAATAGTGCCTGGGTTTGGTGGCTGCATGTGGGATAAATCCCTAGGTGGGGCACTCTCTGGATAGCCTTTCCTTCAGAGAATCATTCTCACCAAATGCCTCTGGCTTGTTTCAGGTTAAATCTAGCCAAAACAGAGTGGTACAGTTCTCATATGTACGTGGAGATACATATGGATTAAATCTAGATGGATTATTTAGTAAATCATAATGTTTAGCATTGTCTTTGCATGTTGTCCTAAGAGTATTTTCTTTGCAGAGGTGTCTGCTCATATTTTCTGGAAGATGTGTACAAATTATATTGAACACTCTTTCGTCAATTATATCCTCAAGTGTTTTCTCTTGTTTTGTGGCATACACTTTCCTTATCTTTATGATATCTTTTTACAGTAGTTTTATTAATAATAATAATAATATCTGCCTCACATTCCTGCCTTTGTTGATATATATAGTATCCAAAACTATGCCATCAAAAACAGCTAGATTTGTGGGAGAGGGTGATGGGTGTTATCTTCTAGTAAATGCAAATCTTTCTTCTCCATGTCTTGAGGGCTGGAATTAGAGATGTGTACTACTGTGCCTGTTAATGTGGTGGTGGGCAAAACCAGGCACACTGCATGCTAGTTAAACACTCTAGCAATTGAGCTACATTCCCAAATACAATTTCAGTAACTTGAAATAATATGGAAAACTTTCCACATTAATTTAACATGTATTCATTTATGTAGAAACTTGCTGTCTCCTGGCACCATTGCTGAAAAGATCTCCATTTTTTAAAACTGTATTCCTGTTGTGTCTTTGTTTCCTTTCTTTATGTGGATCTGAATTTCTGATCTTATCTCTGAAAAAGTCCTAAAAATTCTTGTCAAGAGAGCCTCCTGACAAGAGTGCCTTAGTTTTTCTTTGAAGAAATTAGTTTTTATACTTCACTTTTGAATTCTAATTACACTGGATGCTGGTTTCTAGTTTGGTGGTTTTATTACCTATCATCTGAACACTTCATACATTCTGTAGTGCTCTCTTGTTGCATGTTCTTTTTAAAGATCACTGTAATTACAATCGTTTCGTTTGTTCCTCTACAGATATGAATTTGGCATGGTGGGGTCCTCTTCCATGCATTCTGAGTTTCGTGAATCTATAGATTGGTTTCTGTCATTAATATTGTAATGTTTTCACACATGATAATATCCACTATCCTTCCTTTGAGGTAATCTTTACAACTCTTTCCCCATAATTCCTGGATTATCCATAATGATTTTCATTCTTTCCTGTGCTTTGCAGTTTAGGTACTTCCTGAAATGTTTCAGCAGTCATTGATATTATTTCTTTACTATAATAAGGAATGGCCATTCAGAGCCTGCCCCAGCCATCCAGCCCATTTATACACAGCCACCAAAACTAGACAATATTGATGAAGCCAAGAAATGCATGCTGACAGGAGCCTGATATAGCTGTCTCCTGAGATGCTCAGCCAGAGCATGTTAAGATAGAGGCAAATGGGGGTTGGGGATTTAGCTCAGCGGTAGAGCGCTTGCCTAGGAAGCGCAAGGCCCTGGGTTCGGTCCCCAGCTCCAAAAAAAAAAAAAAAAAAAAAAAAAAAAAAAAAACAAAAAGATAGAGGCAAATGCTAGCAACAAACCATTGATCTGAGAACGGAGTCCCATTAGAGGAATTAGAGAAAGGATTGAAGGAACAGAAGGGGCCTGCAACCCCATAAGAACAACAATGCCAGCTAACCAGAGCTCTCAGGGACTAAATCATTACCCAAGACTACACATCTACACATGGACAGATCCATGGCTCCAGCTGCATATGTAGTAGAGGATGGCCTTGTTGGGCACCAATGGGAGGAGAAGCCCTTGGTCCTGACAAGGCTGGATCCCCTAGTGCAGGAAAATGCCAGGGAAGGTAGGAATGGGGGGTTGTTGGGGAGGGGAAACACCCTCATAGAAAGGGAGGGGGATGAGATAGGGGGTTTATGGCCAGGAAGCTGGGAATGGAAATAACATTTGAAATGTAAATAAAAAATATCTAATAAAAAATGAAAAAAGGAATATCAGAGTTATTCATTTGTTTCCTGTGGAATTTAATATGTTCTCTGTCCTTTTCTTACAGTTTCTACCACTTTGCTCTCAATGTCTCCTCTTTTTCTCTCTTTCTGACTCACTCACTCTCTCTCTCTCTCTCTCTCTCTCTCTCTCTCTCTCTATATATATATATATATATATATATATATATATCACCCAGTTTGATAATTCGAGATTTTCAGCTCTTTCTGAATCTCTTGTGGCTGGCTGTCACTGGTTGACGGTATATGTTCTTGTATGGAGATCATGCAATGATGAAGTTTTGACTATCTACTATATTCAGTAAATATATAGTAGTCTAAAAGTTATGTATAAGTCTAGAAAATAATGAAGACTTATTGAACATCATAATAAGAAACCAAGCCTAATACAGAGGGTGTTTTTCTCTTAGTTTAAACTTGCTGTAATAAAACTTTACACTTACTAGAATGTTATTGTACTTTTAATAAAAACACCTCATAGTGTTTTTTTTTCTTAAATGAATCAATATTATCTAAGGAAGAAACCTATTAGATAGAGGATGTAGGGCAGCTTCTGTGAAAGGTACCCTGATTTCAGGTCCAGATAGGTCGAATCCCCAGGGACCCTAAAAGGGATGCCATGCACATTTCCAATCTCCTAGGAGATCAGGGCCTTCTCAGCACCAACAGACTCCTGTAGAAATGTTTGAGACAGATCAGTCATATAGGGCAACTCACCAAGCTCCCCACATGTCATGGAAGCTCAAGACAGATCAGTCATAGAAGCAGGACCACACCCCTGAATATGTAGATGAGTTCTTCCCAAGCTCTCTGGCCAAACCATGCTGTCAGACATGGACCCATCCAAAAACTGTATTCAAGAATGGTGTTCAGAAGGATTAAAGATGTGTAGGAATTATTCCATTGTCTTAGAGTTTCTGTCTTAAGAGCTGCAACACCACTGCTTGGGGAAGAGATTTGCTCTCCTGAAATCACTGCCAGAAGCTCCCCTGTACCCCTCTCTGGTGAGTCAGTCTCCCGCTGTCTCAGCCAGACCAAGCAACTGACCAAAGTGGCAGTGGAGGAAAGACCTGCATCAGCAGTGGAGGAGTGGAGGCAGTGGAAGCAGTCCCCCCACCCAGCCACAGCTCTGCCCCCTTTGTCTGAACCCACACACTAGCTGGGCCAGAGTTCTCTGTGGGGAGCCCCCAGCACGCAGCCCCACAAGAAGGTCCTATTCAAAATCAATATTAATAAATAGTGTATAATATTACCACAGAGATAAATAGACCAGTAATATAGAGAAAAATATTACAAAATTATGGAAATTAATTTATGTCTAGGAAGTCTTTTCCTTGCCATAATTGATTTAACCCTGTCATGATCTTGAGAGAAGAGTATTACAAAGGCTCTATGTTTTAATTAAACTCCAAGGACTCTTACTTTTTTCTGACCTCTGATAACAAAATTGAGGTCTAACTTTGAACTTTTTTTTTCAAATTGGAAAGGTACAAGTGATTATTTTCAATTAAATTAGCTTCACTACAGTTGCCAAAATATTTGAGTCTTCTTCATTTAATTGCACTACCCTTATATGTGGCTGTGGCCAACAATTATTTATTTTTCATTACGCATTAGAAATTTTGAGGCTAAACACTTTATTGTACATTTATGACCCCATGATCTCTTTGTGCCTCTGTTATCTCATTTATCAGTTAATACAAAGGCTGCATTGAGTAGTACAACTTTTATGTGGCATTTGTGTGTGTGTGTGTGTGTGTGTGTGTGTGTGTGTGTGTTTGTGTATCTATACTGAATTCTTACCTTGGCTCTGAATTACACATAGGAGGATTATATTTATTCATAAATAGCATCTCCTATAGAACAGGAAAGCATGTATCAGAAAGTCCTTGGTGTATGGCTTTGGGAAACTGAGAGCCATAGTTAAGCTTAAGGAGTTTTTGTCTGTGTTAGTCTGTATTGTCTTTACTGCTCTATATCATTCATAGTCACCATGTATGTACCCAAAAGCTCATTCTACGATAACTTCATTTGCTTCATCATTTAAGATTATTCTTGACTTGAAATAAAACTGATATTCTCATTATATGTTAAACCACAAATCTCCACTCCTAGTTCTCTCAGAATGTGTAGTAAAATATATTCCCTGTGTCTACAGGACCATGACAGTGAACCGATCTCTCTCTCTCTCCTCTGCTTGTTAATGAAAGTGTATTTACTGCCACTCTTTCCCTCCTACCTGTTTTTGATAACATATAGTCATATTTATAATGAAAGTAACATCAGAGTGGTTCTGTGGTTATACCTTTTCAGACTCTTCCCTCTATAGAAATTATCTGACTTTCAGAGAGCTACTTCATTTTATGACCTTCTCTTTAATGTTGAGTTTATTACACTTCCCTTCAGCTCTTCTTTAAATGGACAAAGTTAGTTTGTCCTGTACTGGCTGTTACTTTGTCTAGACAATCAGTGTTAAGTGTCTATGGTCTATCCTGCCAGTGAAGCAACATTTACCATCTGCTTAGCTTGCTGCCTCACCCACTCAATTGCTTCCCGAGATTACCACTAGTTTTGTTCTTTTAATTTCCCAGGCATTGTTGCAAAACAATACAAGTTCCTTTGGTGTATAGTCTAACATCTAGATTAGTGCTCTTTTTGCAGTAAGTCTTTTCAAATAACATGCTATTAGCACTTTTGCAGTCCCATAATGCATAAGAGGATAAATGCCTCCTAGTAATTTAATTTACACAAAATTCAGAATTGTGCCTTCAGTTGGCATGCCTCTTCTGGCTTAAGATGGAAAATTTAGTTCTAACAAGCTATAAAGATCTCGATGGCTCCAAAAGATGCTTTTTCGTTCTCAAAATAGAGAACAGGACACCAGGCTGAATCGAGAATAGGATTCACACAAACCCGTAAGCAACCATCCCTGAGCAGGCAGAAATTAGTGTCTTTTATTCATCCTTTCAGTGATGTTAAACTTAGTATATGCATTCTCAAGAATGTGGAATGTTTCTACTGGCACCACCTGATCTCCTAGCCCACCATCTTCCATTTGTGGTTTTGCACATGTCTTTAAATTATTTCATTTCAGCGTTTTCTCCACTATAATATACATTACTTACAGTGGCTCAAATTACTTATTGTACAAACCCAATGTCAAAAATCATTCTAAAACTACAGTTGTTCTTCCTGTATTCGAAACAAAATAAAAGAAGTAAAGGGAAGGGCATTGATGAAACCAGTTTAAAAATGATGGGGAAAATAATCATACAAATGATTTTAATGTAACATTAAATAGTTTCCGTCAACTCTTAGTGGGGGTCCAAAATTTTGTTCCAAAAATTCAACAATCACTTCCATCATGAGAATTAAGAAAATTAAAAAATTACATGAACAACAACAACAACAACAACAAACCAAACAAACCAAAAAGCAAATGAAAACATCATGAACAACAAAAAAATCTTATGGCACTAACTTCCTTGTTGTGCATACACTAGTTTTTGGCTCTTGGAATCTGCTGGTACATCTCCACTCAAAGGCTTTTTATGTCCTAGATCTTTTTTTTTTTGTCAAATTCATCACCTATTTTGCTTATTGTTATGTAAAGGTAACTTTCATTCCCTGATGTAATTGTTGTCTCAATGGCTTCTTATGAATAGACTCACCCTGTCTAGTTCTTTCTGAACTATGGCTGTCTATTCACTCAGCAGTTAGGGCTTATGCTCCTTTCCAAGCTGACTAATTTGAACTCGCTTTTCTTGGCTTCTAACTGAATTGTTCTTGGAAAAACTGATTATGAATTGCAGGATATGAATTGCACTGACTGCACTGACCCCATGAACTGAACAGAACTGCAGGAACTCAACTGCATTCAACAGAACTGAGCCGAATTGCATTGACCTGAACTCAAATGAACTCCACCCATTGCATGATTTCAATAGAACTCCCTTCCCTCAATTAGACATTAGTTTCACACATGATTGCTAAAACCTAATCTCTTCTACATTGTTTGGGACTACATCTGTGTACTCCAAGAGTTTTTGTCATCAAGAGCATGTATGCATTCCCACCAAATCACATAGATCTAAAAGGACGTGATCTCTTGCCCGAGCAGCCATGATGCTGGATTAAAATTCCTCTACAGTCCTTTTATATATAAAAAACAATGTCAACAACAAATTAAAATGTAAACAATGTCTGGACTCCTTTGTATTAAGGAATGGAAATCATAATTTTATGTTCATGTAGTTGTACAGATTCCAAAACAAAGAATTTTCAGAATGATTAAGAAAATGCTTGTCAGAACATTGCCATCTCTGCCACAAATACGTTTCACTTGAGGTTTTATAAATTGTAAAAGTTTTAAGGTGGGTATAAATTCTCACTTCCATTTATTGCTTGTGGGATTAAATAAGGTATATTACGTGTTTGTCACACTCATGATGCTCACATAATGTTATCTTTAGAGTAGCATTTGTAATGATTATATACAACTCAGTTATATATAGTTAAATTGTTACTTTTCAAATGTTACCTTTTCTACTGGAAAGTACCTCTTCAGATGTTTTTCATGTTGAGAAATATTAAAGAAAAATAAATTGTAGTCCTATAAAAGGAGACCTATGCCCGTTAGACAGTTGTAACACTGTCATTACAATTTGTAGCTCTCCCCATTCTCTTTGATGTCTGTAAAGCAAGGCATTTTGAGGCATATATTATATTTTGTATTACGGTTTTACTTAATGTAATCTTAAGAAATATTACCAATTGAATGTTCTTGAAACTTATGAACCCTGTAGCATTCATCTGTTAATTCTTAAAATATATAGTATGAATAATATGTAAAATTTATAGTGTTGCACTCTATAAACTTAGCTATATTAGATTTGCGTATGTTATATTTTAAAGAGTGTATCAGGAAATGCATATTTTCATATACTAATTAATGTTAAGTGAATCAGTAGTACTTTGCCTTCATCAATTTGCATTAATATCAGAAAAAGTTGCCAATAAAAAAGTAATAATAATTTCCAGGTTACATTTTTATTCTCTTTCTCGTTAGATTTAAATTCACAGAAATGTGTTAGCATTTTTTAGTAAGTAGCTACTTTTTTACATTTTTTAAACTGAAGAATCTTATTTAAGCAGAGCAGAATATCAGAGACCACAATAACTGAGAGATTTGTTTTAAGAAATAAACAAACAAACATACAGCTTGCTTCAATCTCCCTGAATTGGTAAGAATTCACCAAGAAGTGAGTAAAAATGTTATTACCTGATTGCATAATTACAGTGGCAGAGCTTTACCATGATGGACCGAAAAAAGGAAATTTTTTGAACTTTGCTCAAAGCTGCTGCATGTGCTTGTTCACTTGGCAAATCCTCTATCCTGCTCTTGTCCAGGAGGCAAACTGATTGATCCATCGTCCTGTCTCCCTTTTACCATTCTGCACAGATCTTGTCCCTAAAAGCCTTGGCACATGGGTGTCTCATTGATGATAATGAAATAAACCAGTGTAATGAACAGTGTCTAGAGACTTAATGAAAGTGTATAAATTCTATGTCTATATAATTGTCATTTTCTCTGATAATTCTAAACCAAATAGATGAAAAAAGTTTGCAGCAATTCGAATTGCATATGATAAGCCGCGCTGATTATCATCTTTTCCAACTTTCAGTATAAAGAACGTAACTCCCAAGGTTGGAGATCCTGAGACCCGGAGAGCAATTCGCCGTGCCTTTGATGTGTGGCAGAATGTAACTCCTCTAACGTTTGAAGAAGTTCCCTACAGTGAACTAGAAAATGGCAAACGTGATGTGGATATAACCATCATTTTTGCTTCTGGTTTCCATGGAGACAGTTCCCCCTTTGATGGGGAGGGAGGATTTTTGGCCCATGCTTATTTCCCTGGGCCAGGAATTGGAGGCGATACTCATTTTGATTCTGATGAGCCATGGACGCTGGGAAATCCCAATCATGATGGTAAGTCCCATCATTTCTTTCCAAGATTAATGATCCCTCTTTCATTTTAGGTTGCTCAAGTTTGTATACTTAAGGTGGAGAGATTATATATTATTGTTTCTAGGAAAAGGATCATTGTTTTATTTTAATTGGGCCATGCTCTGAGTTTGCCTCTCAGTCGACTGTGTGTCTATGGCCCCGAACATGAAGAGAAAAGATAATGCTCTGAGAGCAGACATGCGTAGAAACATAGGCAAAGGTACTGATTGACTCCTCCTTGGCCCTGGGGCTTGCCAAGTGCGTCTGGATCTCATTGCCAGAAACCTGGGACGACATGATGGGGAAGAAAATGAAGATCAGTGATGGATAGTGGCCATGTGCACTCAGAGCAATTTACAGGTTCAGGGACACTTGGGGCTGTTCCATTTGTCTCACTTTGCTATCCTTGCGACAACATGAAAGTTAATTGTGGTGTTTCATGGACGAAGTACATTTCTGTCCATCAAACAAGCTGCTGCTTCCAATTAATTCAGATAGTTAAATATTAACATATTTAAGGGAATGAGTGTGAAACTGTGAGACCTTCTGACATGTGCTCTAGTAAGAAAGTTCACCACCATTCCAGGTGGGCCTGTAAGCAGATGGGTACATGCGTATTAGTACTTTATGTACTCTGAGCTAAAATACAGATACACCAAGTTATATAATCAGGATGAGGTATTTTGATGATTGTTTATTTCCAGGAAGAGCACTTTGGTTTTTGTCTATTTTGTTGTTGTTTTTTTTTAGTAGTTACTCTTTTTATTATTTTTTTGCATTCACTTTTTATTTATTTATTTTATAGTTCGAATGCTGCTCCCACATCCTTCTCCATCATGTAGGAGTCTTTCCACTTCTCCTCTGAAAGGGTTAGGTCTCCCTGGGTTATCTTCCCACCCTGGCATATCAATTCTCTTCAGTGTTAGAAGATCTTTCCCACTGATGCCAGTTGAGGAAGGGCTTCCACAGACAATCTACAGCTTTAGGGCTAGCCCTTGCTCTACCTGTATAAAAGCAGTTTGAAAAATATATTTTAGGAAAATAATTGATGAAATTATTACATTGGGTAGATATGTATGTGCTCTTAGAAGGTTATATGTAAGTGTATCTCTAAATTGCACATTTCTCTGTAAATCATTACTTCATGAAAGGATTTATAGTTTAACATTAAAGTCATGAGATATTCACCATATATGCTGTATGCCATTTTCCCATGTGAAATATAGCTGTTTGACATTTATATTGTGGTGCACTGTATATTTTCTATTATATTCAGACATACTATCAGCACCAATTTCTTATTTACACACTTTTCTCCTTGTGTTTTGTCTTTCCTCTATTTCATGAGCAGTAGGACAGGGTTATGTGATCATTTGTCTTGATGTCATCTACATTGCCTTAGAAGCCAACTTCCTGCAATTTTTTTCTCTAACATATCTGTGGGGTGTCTAAATACGTGAGGTGTCTAATTGCTCTCATTGTCTTCTAATACACAGAGCAGTTTGACTGCCAGAAAATACAAGGGAAGAATGAGTTACCATTGTTAAAAAAAAATTAGATATGCCAGACCCATGGGTTCTATGATTCCTTATTCTTCAAAGACCTCAGTTTTATACCCCAGACTTAAACATTCTCCCTTTTCACTCTTGTAAATGGTGGGTCTTCTACAATGGCAATTGCTTCAGTGGCAACTGATAAGCCAATCAAACTCTTACTTAACTCCTCTGATGAATTTATCCTAGCTATGGAATTAAGATTTGTTAATTCATGATAACGCTGAGTTGGATGGATTTTTAAATTTATTTTTCTCTTTTGAGGGCATATAGAGGTTAGAAAGGACATGGATAATGTAAAGTTTGGAAATATGAAACTTACCATCAATTTCAAAGGACAAATATAATCTACATGTTTTTGACAATAAAATATATTATACTGGCTTAAACTTCTAAGTGAATAGCTCTGTATTTTATAGTATTAAATTGAGCTTTCTTTATTAGTAACTTGTTTGAAGACAGTTGGGGTTATGTCCCAGACTTTTATAGAGAGAAATGAAAAGTCCAAACGTTAGAGTCAAACAGATTTGTGTTTAAATGTTAGTTAACTAATCTCAAATGGCCTACAACAAGTTCATTTTAATCTTTATTTTGTAGTTTAGGCTGTAATTGTGAACATTGGGAGTAGAAGTCTTTTCAATGTAAGCTGTGTGTAGAGTATATTTAACTTATTTATAGCACTCTACTTCTAATACTAAAACATTGGCAGGCATAGTCGAGTGTTGCCAGTTGCATTTATTTAGTTTGTGGTCCCATAAATTTAAATTATATAAATATTGCATAAAGATTATGTCTTTCAAGCTGTCTATACTTTCTCTGAAATTGCTAAAATCCTCAATAAAAGCAGAAGTAAATTTTAGGTCTCTGCAGCCCCAGGTAACAGAACATTTCAAAATAAACATGTTTACTCAAATTTCCAAATGAGGTTTTGATTATATGGGGAAGGAACATGTTTACACTAATTGAAGTGATCCCAATATTATAAATGCTTATGTGTTTCATTTGATTTAAAAAGTTTTCCAAGGAACTTGTCAGTATAACAAAAAAAAAATGTGAAATATAGCATAACTAACACTTTCCTGTTAGGTCAGAACATATTTGAACAAAATTATTTAAGAATACAACTTATTTTCTTAACTTATAATATGTATGGTAACTTAAAGTATAATTACAATTTTGTTTTGACATAACCATTCAACTGCAAACTTATACAATATAATTATTTGATATCTGTACATTTAGTTTGAGACAAATACCTTTGCCAGTCAAGTAAGAATTTTGTGCTCTGTTAAAGCCTGAGGGAAGAACTCTGCAAAATAATAATGTTTCAGAATTGCTAGAGATTAAGGACATGTTAATAGGCAGTTGAAAATCAAATTCCATAACGATTTACTGCTTAATTGAAATGCAGGTTCTTAAGCCGTAAGAGCAGAGAAGCTAGGTGGTGTCAGTCTAACGTATTGATCATTTATCATAAGAGCAGCCTTTAGCTTTACCTGTGGTGTCAGTGGATGTGAGAAGAATTCATACAGTTTTGCCTCCTCCCTCCTAACAGCCCATAAGACCATCATGTTGTATCACGGATAACACAAGGAACAATTCTGACATCTTTATTGATAAACTGTCTTTTCTTAAATGCCCTGGCTCCCTTGCCTGGGTTGCTTTCTTTCACTCATTCATAGCTCTTGAGCAGCTACTTGGTTTTGCCTTGGAAAATATGCAAATGAAGAAGCCGTTTGACAAGTGCCTTGCTCATTTTCCACATCATACTGCTCGGCTAATGAAGGCAATTTGAATTCTTTCTACCTGAAAGAGATAAACACTGTCTCTGGCTTCCAGACACTGTAGACCATTGTCTCCTACTTTCTTACCAATTTGTTTATAGTCATGATACCTTTTAAAACACACGGGTCATTAATCGTATTACCCAATAATTTTATTAGAACATAAAAGGACATTCACATGTGTATGCATTTTTAATAAAATTTGTTGTCATTTTCAAATTCACATTGTGCGTCTGAAAAAGCTGAGCAGAGGCATACTAATTTAAAGGAGAAAATATTTATCTAGATAGGATTTTTAAAATCTATTTATTGCCTAGTATGTCAGGAAATTTAACTCTAGCCGAAAGTTAAAATTTATTTAAAAAATATTAACCTACTCTTTTTGAAACTATTATTAATAATAAAGATTTGGGTACAGTAGTCAACCTAAAATCAAACACTATACCAATCACTTCTGAATAACCAATTATCTAGTCCAATAAGAAGATATCAAATCAATCACTCTCAGGAGAAATTAATCATGCATGTAAAATTATATATTATCTCATTATGGAAATTGTCTAGAGACAGGCAGGATTTCATTGTGAACAAAGATTCAAATCTGATAACATGAAAGCACATTGCAACTGCCAAAGAAGGAAGACTTGTTTGGCATTAAAAAGGCTCGACTTTGATATCCATCACAGTGTTTTTGGGTGTGTGTTCGCGTGTGCGTGTGTTACAATAACAGTTTATTGTTCGTAAGCACAGTGTCCATTTTAAGAGTAATCATGATGATCAGCATTGACCAACAAAAATGGAGCGGGCATAATTGTAATAATTAAAATTCATTGAAGATCAAAACTCTTAAATCTTTTGTTATTAGATAGAAAATGAGTAATTTCTCTTTCTAACCCTGCCCACTGATGAATTTACCTTCTTCTTTGAGTTTGCTTACATGGGTGTCTTCATGATTTGATATGTCTTTTTGATTGGTTGATTTTATGAGTATACTGTAGCTGTCTTCAGGCATACCAGATGAGGGCATCTGATCCCATTCCAGATGGTTGTGACAGTGCTCTTAACCACTGAGCCATCTCTCCATGGTATAGTCTTATACTGACCACAGACGTCAATGAGGCATTGCTTTACAGGCCATACAGAGACACAAGTTCTTTACCAGAAGCAAACCAAGACTTTAAATCTCTTTGTGATTTTGTGTGTTCACTTCTGAACTGCTACTTCTATTTTTTCATTTCTCAGAAGACTGTAAGCTTTTGACTCTGTTGATGAAGAAAATGTCATGTGACAAATGAGCATGTATGAGGACGCTTGTCAGTCAGTCTTCAGTTTGTGAGAATGTTATCCAGCGTTGTCTGTCCTTATATTTCCGTGGACAAGGAAAACAGTTTCTGTAACTATGTGGTAAAAGATCGTAAACCATCCTTAACATGGGACTACTTACTGACCTGTTAAATTCTAAAATTAACATATGAACACAGTTTTTAAGTATGGTTTACTAAAATATGAAAAGTTTTTCATTTACGAAGGTGCTTCTCAGCCTTGTTTATAATAACCAGAAGCTGGGAAGAACCCAGATGCTCTTCAACAGAGGAATGGATACAGAAAATGTGGTACATCTACACAGCGGAATCAGCTACTAAAAATAATGGCATCATGGAATTCTTAGGGCATTATTTGTTTATAAAAGTCTCTTCCTCATTGCTAGAATTAAATTTATTATGTCATGTCTACCTCAATTAATATACTTATAAACTTATACTTACATTGCATTTGTGAGATAAGAAGCAGGTATTCTGTCAAAATATTTCATCAAAAACAAAGAAAGACTGAGGCTCAAACACTAATGTAATGTAATTTATTTTCCAAAGTTGACTTGGATGCCCACATTCACACAATTCTTGTGAAAACTATGTGTCTTCATGAAGAGCTTTACATGTCAGATCTATAAATGACATAGTTAATATTTCTGTGCAAGTACCACAAACTACCTGTAAATCCAAAGTCATTCACATTGCAGAAGCATTTCAGAAAGCTCACAGGTTTAGAATCTGATATTAAATACTAAATCTGATATTCACAGAACCTTTGGTTAATTAATTAACCAAATTGCTTAACTAAGCAATTAACTAAGTTGCTTAATTACAATAAATCTTCATTTAAATGTTGTCATTTTAACAAGGACTTTGCTTCCATCAAACCCCCTATGAAAACTTCTTTAAGCTTGGCTTTAAATGGAGTCTTTATCCTTAAGTATAGGTGATAATCAATAAAGTAAAGAAAATTTTCCAATTTAGTCATGATTAATGACTAAAATAATAACACAAAAATAATATTTTCTTTGGGACAATAATGTAACTGTTTTATGTTCTTAATGATTAAGAATCAAGACTGGATGTATAGCTACATTGAATTTGCTTGCCTAGAAAAAACAAGGCTCTGGGTTTTTTCCCCAACACTGCCAAAAATATCAAAAATGCAAACAGACTTCTATCTTATTTTTAACCTTTACTTTTTCACTATTATAAATTTTATACACTTCTGTTTTAGTAAATCATTTTCAGAGTATCCCATAAAATCTATCTTTGGAACAGAAATTATTAACCTGGTAATATTATAAACCTCAATCAATCATGCAGATGTTCTTAGCCAGTACTTTCCAAAATATCCACTGAGATGAAACAATATGAAGACAAGAATAAAAACTATGATAAAAAGACCAGGTTGAGTCTCACATAGTGCTGTCAAAATAGAAGGGCAGAAGCATGAAACCAAAGAAACTGTGTGTTAAAAATAAAATCCTTAAGATAGGTTTAATTTAGAATGAAACAAATTAATAAAGCAACAATAAAGTACCATTCACTAAGTCAGAAGTTGCCCCTGCTTTTCATATGAGAGTACTTATTGTCCTAATACTATTATAAAAGTTGGAAAAGATAATGGGAAAAAAATAAATTTTTGTACGTATAACTACTTGGATATTCTTCTTTGAATCAAATTACCTGTCAACTTAATGCTGCAAGCTCTCTTTTTTGTTTAATTCTATTTTTTATTGGATTTTTTAATTTACATTTCATTTACATTCCCTTTCCTGGTTTACCATCCATAAAGCCCCTATTCCATCCCTCCTCCCACTTCTTCTATGAGGGTGTTAACCTCCCCAACCAACCCCTTCCTGCCCTGTCATTCCCCTACACTGGGGGAGGGAGAGTCCAGCCTTGGCAGAACCAAGGGCTTCTCCTCCCATTGGTGCCCAACAAGGCCATCTTCTGCTACATATGCAGCTGGAGACATGGGTCAGTCTTTGGGTAGTGGTTTAGTTCCTGTGAGCTCTGGCTGGTATTGTTGTTCTTATGGGGTTGCAAGCCCCTTCAGCTTCTTTAAACATTTCTCTAACTCCTCTAATGGGGATCTGGTTCTCAATTCAATGTATTTAAATATCTTCAGAAGATATCTTAATCACACATGAATCTTCTACCCTTGAAATCTTGGTACTTAAGGATCCCTCAAGTCCATATATTTAAAACTTGCTTACCAGATAAAAATCAATGGAAGATTATAGGACGTTGAAGAGGTAGGCAGTTTTTATTGTCCTGTAAGTCACTATAAACTGGGACATGGATGGTTTCCTAAATAAACAGTGCCATCTGCTCGATCATTTGTTTCATAGCCATGGAGTGGATGTTTTTATTCTTTCAAAAACTCCACCTGGATGTATGGAAACAAGAAGGCTAATCAGTCACAGGCTGACACATCCAAAATGTGATGCAAAACTTTCTGTATAAGTTCATTACCTTAAATAGCTGTACTGTTAACAGAACACTGAATAACATAATAGTTATATAAGTCTGGGTGTACATGTTATCTTTAGTATAATGTTTATGGTTTTAAAAGTTCTTCCCTTCTCCTGAATGACTTTTATTTATTTTGAATAATTTAGTACAAGTAATTCAAAGCACTGACTTTCCCATCATTTCCTATGTCTTTTAAGACTACAATTATCGGTTTTTCTTTCTAGTTTGTCTGGATTTGTTTTGAGCAACGGTCTCTGTATGCAGTCCAAACTTGTTTGTACTTTATTGTTTAATCCCAGTTGGCTTTGATATTGTTACCATTCTGACTCAGCTTTCAAACTGATAGAATTATACGATTTAACACCATGCTCATTATTGGAACATCTTTAAGCATAGTATAAATTATTCTTCCTCTTTATCTAATATAGTGTAGTATCATTTGATGGCCAGCTCACTATTTGTCATTATAGCAAGTTAACCTGTCTATGAATAGAATTCTGTTTGACACTCTTTGTTTAAAACAGAGTCATAGAAGTATTTGTCTAATGAATGTGAATATTTTAATAGAGCTTGACACGTGGCTAGATAAGTTTTAAAAACTCTGCAACCAGTTTGCACTTTGCTACTATATATGGGTAGGGATTAATTTACTTTGATGATATTAATAACTATGGAGTTATAGCAAGCATAAGAAGTCATCATAGTAACAGTGTTCCTGAATACCAAGAGCAGTTAGGTACCATAATGAACGTAATGCCCCTGGGTTAGGGAGATTGTTGTTGTCTCTATGTGGCTGCAAACAACAGAAACTTAATCATTCAAAACTACCTAGCAGCTTATTAAAACACTTTTTCCTGTTTTTACTTTGACTGACATGTTTAAATATAAATCTAATTTTGCTTAATTCCATATTTTTTAGTACTGAAAAAGATAACATTAGTGTGCAATATTCATGTACATATGTATTTTCTTTAGTGTTTATTAGCTAATTTTTTCTTTGTTTCTGTTGGGCAGTAATACTAAATTATTTTTATTAGGTTAAAGGAAATCATCAAACAGAAATGAGTATGAGCTGTGAATCTCTTACTTCCCCTCTGAGTCACTTGCAGGCAAAGAGAGAGGGCAGACTGTGGATTTTCACGGTGAAGAGTGGGGATGTTCCTTTCCATTAGACTAGGGGGTTATCCTCCACTCTCCGTGGAACTCTATTTTCATTCATATGTTATTTTCTTCAGCATTGCAGTGCATTTTATTCTGCACCATTAATGATTTTAGAATAATTGGGTGGAGCTGGTATGCAGCTTTGATTCACGTTATTTTTTGGTGACTTTTCAAATATATATTCTCTTAAAAAGTCAGAGTCCTTAGTTTTCCCTATTATAGTATATAGAACAAAATCCTTAAATTGTTCAAATCCAGATGCTTGTTTAACAGACTATATTTTATCTATTATCTTTCTTAAAATTCTACGATGTGTGATAGTTCAATTCCTGAATTCTTGTAGCAACAATGATTTCTAATCAAACTGTTATGAAGTAATCTTAGTAAGGTAAAGAAGTTTGTAATAGATACTAAAATACTTTCAGTATTTTAGTTATATATTCAATATCTCAAAAATTAATTAAGAAAAATTACATCTATAGTAGAGGCAGAGGCCAGATTTATTTGATGTTCTAGGTGACCATAATTTACTAAATTATAATTTGAGTTTAAGACACAGAACTTTAGTGATAGTTCAAAAATATGTGTCAATTAGATATTTGGCTATATTCAGGTATCTCCTTTAATTTTCTAACTTATTTGTTTAGAATTTCATACATGTATACAATGAAATATGATCATTCACTCTCATTACTCCCTCCATATCCCTGTGGATTATTCCCAATATATAACCCCATGATCTTCATGTCTTTCTCTTTGTGTTGATATGTTTACTATTTTTATAACTTACCAAGTCCAATCATTGCTGACCATAAAACATATTCGTTGACATCTTGTACATTAGATACTATCTATGATGTTTTAATTGTTTCAGAGTTTACCATCTTTTGTAGGAAACATTGGAAAATATTTGTACTATATCTCTCTAAACAACGAGCTATTCTGCTTACTCCTCCATAATGAGTATAACACCTTCCTGTACAACAGTTAAATCATGTCCATTTTTATCCTTGAGAACACTTAGATACTTAACAAAGAATGTTTCTTTAATGCGGCACATGGTGACTATGTAGCTGAGACCATACTCATGAACCTCAGCAGAAATGAAATAAAGTCATAGTCAAACCAGTGTCCTGATGCCCATGACACTTGCTCAACTATGAATAGTTAGGTCCTGTTTCAGATGTAGGTATCCTATGTCTTAAAGTCTCATGAATGATAGAAAGCTAACCTCTAGCACAATTAGAAACTGCTCTGTTCAGGTTAGTTGACAACCTCAGCCTTGGGAGCTCACAGAGACTGAGCCACTAAACAGGCACACACACAGAGTGCACAGGCTTCTCTGAGGCACCCTCACATCCGTTTGTATAACAAAGGACTGTCTTGTCTAACCTCAGTAGCAGAGGATGCCTAATCTTGCAGAGACTTGATAAACCAGGGGGAGGAAATAAAGGAGGGGCCTGTACTCTCAGAGGAGAAGTAGAGGGAGGATGGGGGAGAAACTCTGGGAAGGAGGACCTGGAGGGGATGCAGATAGATAGATAGATAGATAGATAGATAGATAGATAGATAGATAGATAGATAGATAGATAGATAGATAATTATTTTTCAAAAAGAGCTCTGACTCCTCATGAACCTTCCAGTTTATAAATACCTTTCAACATGTAAATGGGGAAAAGGCAACTCAATATAAAACCATGTAAACAAACAAGCATGAGGGAAAAGATGTGTATATATAATCAGACAGTTTTAAATATTAGTCATCTGGGGCATATACATAAAATGATTGCCTATAGTAATTATTCTCTAGAATAATTTGAAGTGATCGAAGCCCAATACTGTTCTGGACAAATTGCACATTGCTACATATATTGTATCAAAATTTTATAAAGTATTTCACTATTTTTGACTGTGAGAGATACCATTTTTTCTCCTGAATTACTCTTTATGCCTCTTAACAATCTAATTAAATTTTTATTTATTTAAATACCTTTTAGTAAAATCTCCAGCTGGGCTTCATTAAAAAAGAATACTAACATTTTGAGCAGCATACAGACAGACATATTCAATAATCAGGTATTTCTTGTGTGGTGTGTGTGTGTGTGTGTGTGTGTGTGTGTGTGTGTGTGTGTGTGTGTGTGAGCGCACATGCATGCAGTGTTGGTTCTTGATTGGTACAAAGATACAGTATATATAGTAAAATTCTTCTTCCCATTCTTGAAAGGCTCCAATTTATTTCAATAACAAAAAAGTTTCTCACCATTAGGCTGTGGTCAGGATGTATTATTTGAGAGAATAATAAATAAAAAATAAAATAAGTATAATTATAGACCACCCTGAAATTGAATACGTTTTGCAAAAAAAAATCTAGGTACAGTCACATGGTTACTTAAATGTATTCAGGAAATGAGCACATAGATTTCTGTTCATGATTACCAACAAGAATCCTGCTGTTCAATCATAGTAATATGATAAAATTTTATCTAAGGCAGCTATGACAAAGGAATTAAATTGCTCTATTGTTATCATTGCCCTATGTTTATGTATTACGTACACTTATATGATTGTATGAATGTATATATATTTGTATTTAAAAGTGTGCCTGTTTGTATGTTCACCACATATATGCAGTACCAATGGAAGCAAAAGAAGTCATTAGGACCCATTCAACTTAAGTTACAGACCATTGTTAGATGCAGTATGGGGCTGGGAATCGAGCCCAGGTCCTTTGGAAAAACAGTAACTTCTAGCTGTTGAGCCACCTCTTTAGCCCACTTACTATATTTTTAACCTGGGCATAAGATTAAATATATTTTCATTGTTTAATGGTCATCAGTGATATGTCTTCAAGAATTATACAGTTTAATTTCATATATTTTACATTACTTAGATGTTTCCATAAATGTATTCATGAAATTCAGTTGAAGAGCATGGTAGTAGCTTAAAATAGCTAGCCATCCCCCATGGTTGAACTCTCCCAAAGTTCTCTCCCATTCTTTCTACAAAGAGAGAAAAATGTTTATGTAGTGTAATAGAAAGAGAGCAGTGAGCATGGTAGTAACAAAGAATTGTCTGCTCTTTATTATTATTATTATTTATTAATTAATTTGTATGTGTGTCCAGTGTATCTATGCCATGTTTATCATGGACTCTAACCCTCCTCCTACCCTGCCCAAGATATCTGCCATTGTCTTCAAATTTTATAACTTCTCTTTTTATAACCAACTGGGCCCAAAATGAATACAGCCCATATGTGTGTATCTCTGCCTTTCTCCCTTCTTCAGATGAAAATTTTCTCTTCTTTGTTAGTAATCATGATTATCACTCAGGTGCTAAACCCAAGAACATTTTAAGGTCATTTCTCTTGTGATATCAGTTTTTCTTAGTTTCTGTTGTTAAATATGTAGTTCTTGTAAGTTCTCTCTACTTATACTTTGTTATGTTATTTCAACTGCTGCACATATCTTTTTATGAATTCTTTCCCTAATGTGCATGTTTGAATGTCTCTCATAGGCTCATATATATGAATCTTGGCAAGGTTGGCATAACTCTCTGGGAAGGTTTATTAGGTGTAGGTTTGTTAGAGAAGATGGGCTACCAGGGGTGAGTCTGAGATTTCACAATGCATGCCATTCCCATTTCCTTGCTCTCTTCCT
The DNA here is from genome assembly GCF_011064425.1 of Rattus rattus. Classification (NCBI taxonomy): domain Eukaryota; kingdom Metazoa; phylum Chordata; class Mammalia; order Rodentia; family Muridae; genus Rattus; species Rattus rattus. Next base: position 125,479,695 of record NC_046154.1, on the reverse strand, counting down.
TGTCTCAACATGTAAGGTCTCAGTCACTGTTCTAGTAGACACATGCCTGCCTGAGTAATGCCATGTTCCCAACCATTGTGATAATGGACTCTACTCCCCTTTGGAACCATGAATACCCAAGCTAAGTGCTTTCTTTTATAAGTTGCACATGTCAAGGTATTTTGTCACAGTCATAGAAAAGTAATAAAAAGATCTTCCACACTTCCCTAAATATTGAGTGACTAGATTTATTTTGTTTTATACTTTTGTCTAATTTTTCTGGTTTTGGTTACATAGTACATTTTTGCCAGCTTTATACCACGCATTTGGATCATATTCACCTACTCTCCCAACTCCTTTGAAATCCACCTCCCTACACTGCCTACCCATGGTTGTGTCTTCTTTAGATACCCATCATTTCCAATTTATGTTTCCCATATACGTGGTTGTTCACCCTTTGGCTTAAGCACAGTTGACTTACTTGTCATCTTAAAGAAAACTGCCTAGGCCTTTCATAACAGCTATGAGTTTCCAATAGCACCTTAGATAAAGGGTGGAACTTTGTACTGACCTCAGCTCATCCAGCTGGGATTTTGTCTGGGTTGAGTTTCCATCATTCTTTAAAATACTCTCAAGGTGACTGTTAGTTTGAGTGTGCAGCTGTTAATTGTTTCTAAGGGACACACTTGCCTTGTAGTCTTCCACTGCCAATGCCACTTTCCACTCTTCCTACCACCTATTCTAATTTATAATACGATTCTAATATATTTGTAATATAATATTCATAGTCTACAATAATCTCTGAACCTTGAGAAGGGAGAGGTATGATGTATATGTTCTATTTTGGACTGAGCATTCCATTGTCGGTTTCTCTCATTGCTAGTCATGAGTCTCTGTGCTAATCGTCACCTACAACAAAAGAAGCGTCTCTGTTGAATGTTTAGAGATGCATTAATTTATGGGTATAAGTCATTTAGCTTTAGCTTAGTATTATATCTGTAATATTATATCAATTTATAATATTGGCATGTGACTTGGTTAGCCACAGGTTCTTGGCCCAGTAATTATATCAAGGATGGATTTAATCTTGTATAAATAGACTTAAATACAACCAGAATCAGAACCAGAACCTGTAAAATTATTCCCAAAATGTTCATGCAACAGAAGCACGATGAACATGTCTTGCTAGAGCAATCATTATTGTAGATCAAAGAGTACATATGATTGACCTCCTCTAATAGCATATCTAGTATCTTCCATTACTACAAAGCTACCCAGGATATCGGTACAAGTTTAAAATAATTATGTTTTGTGACTCTAATATGTTCTATTTCTAGCAATAGGGCTTTATTTTCATGTCCTGAACAATAACCAATAAATAGCATTAATAATAGCGTGTAATGGTTGGGGACTTTATGGATCTCCCTGCCAATACTTAAAAAGTAGCCACCCATTTGTGTCATTGGAGATTCTCATATGACTTTTATGAAAAGCTTTCATTTTATTTATCATTTCCCCATATACCCTTCTCTATCATTCCTTCTTTTGCTATCTTTTCATCCACTGATATGGCATAAGTTGCTTCTACAATAAGAATTTATTGAAACCTGTATTTTTTTCACTTGTTCTTTTGAACTCCAAATTTAATTTCTACTTCACTAACCCCATATGATTCTTAAAAGGTATAATTTTTAAAGTAAATTCACCATGTAATTATAGCAGATAGATTTCATCTTTTCTCTATATATATTTTAAATGTACCACCATCACTCTCATTTCCAGAGCAAAAATTGGATCTTTATCTGAGCTATTTATTTGTGATTGGCACATTTTCATAGTCCTTATCTTAGTACTTGGCAGCAAATTGGTCTAAAATTCCTCTCTCTATCTCCAATGATGTTCACCACATACCACCTATGCTATTCTACAGTGGATCAGCCTTATTCTCTCTTTAATTGGTATTTTTCTTAGGTTATACCTGCTTAACATACTACTACTTTGAAACAAGACTCATTCTCACTATAAGTTCATTTTAAAAACGTGTGTGGGGGTCCTAATCTGAGACTTCACTGACTTATTCAAACTTTTATTTTAGAGAGTGGAACCATCTTAAAACTTAACTGTGTATCTTTTTGTTCTGAGAAATGTAGGCTGATCCTGGGAGCTTAACAGAAGACATTATGCCTCCTTCTGGTGATAGGATTGGCATCTCTGATTTAGCACTTTGGGCTTTTTATTCTGTTTATCACTCTGCTGTGTCAGAGTAAGCTCATTGACAATCAAGGCTGTGTGCTTAATCTGACTCTCAATAGACTTTTGCTTAATGAATAAATGCATGTAATGGAATTCAGTGTGATTGAAATAAACTTTGATTGGAAACTTGTAAGGGACAAGAAAAGATTAATAAAAAGAACTTTACAAGGATACAAAAGAAGAGAGTTCTATAAAGAGGCAGTGAAACCATAGTGAGATAAGCTGTACGCTCATTGTTGAAAAAGGAAAGTCTTTAATTCTTTTTTATAATAGAAAAGTTTATTTGGAGGAAATTCTATTCATATAATCACCCAGACAGGAGCAGGCTAAGACGAAAGAATAGCATATAACAGAACTATCAATATTATTATATTACAGGAGCAGTCATCAGCATAAGCCTACATGTAGTATCTGCATTAGATCTGCAGATCTGTGGGGCGGGTGATATACACATTTAGATGGAATATTTAGCCAGGTTTTTGTTAGAAAGAAAATAAGGCTGAATGTCAATAATATATTAAAAGTATATTATTTAGAAATAACAATATTGTCTCTAGAAAGAGCAATGTCTAATTGGAATTTATTAGGAGTGTACTTTAACAAATATAGGGGAGATGAGTTATATCTTTTTTTAGATAGTCACAGGCTTCAATAGTTTTCTGACTTCTGCAGCTTGTCTGTTTTCATCCGATCTAAAGACTCAAAGCTATCATCCCTGCAAAAGAAAGAATATACAATATCTGTCTTTCTGGGTCTAGGTTACCAAACTCAGAATGGTTAGTTCAAGCCCAATCTTTTTACCTATGGATTTCCTAATTTCATTAACTACAACTGAATAATCCTGGATTATATATGTAGGACATTTTCATTATCCATTTGCCAGTTTGTGAGCTATTATAAATAGAACAACAATAAAGATTGCTAAATACCTCCAAAGTAGAATGGAGAGTCCTCTGTGAATATTCCTGACTGATATACAGCTATGTTGTATGATAAATGTGTTTCTCAGTTTGTGGAGAACAAATGATTTCCATAGATACTTCACCAGTTTGCACTCTTATCAGCACAGATTGAGTTCCACTTCCCTCCTATCCTTGCCAACATTCTGAGAACTACTTCAATATTTATTTAATTCCAATAATCACTACCAAAATGGGGATATTTATGTCTTATGCTTTCCATTATAGTAAACTGAGAAAAAGAATCATTTTATATCCATACCAGGAAAATGTCAATAGTTTTCCTTTCAATTATTTACTAAAACAGTAAATTTAGAAATTGAATTTTTAGCCTCCCAAACAAGATCTAATGAACATTAACCAAATGCTTGTAAATTTGACTCCAGGGAGAATTTTGTGAGAGATGAGGTGTTACATTTATTATTAATCTCTTTGTTTATAAGTTTAAAGTGTTTAAAGTGTTTATAAGTGTTAAAATGTTTAACATTTTAAATGATTTTTAAATAAAAATTCCAACATTATTTGTTTCTCCTTAGAGGAAACTAAATTTTCATTTGCAAGTGGTTTTCAATTAGTGATAGCTTCTGTGTTAGTAATTGGGGCATCTTTCCACTTCTTCATCTCTAGGGCACCATATGGTGCATAGCCTTGTAGGCACCATGCATACTATCCCAGTCTCTGTGAATTCATATGTTCCTTGATCTTGTTGGTTTAGAGGTCCTCATTTCCCTGGTCTCTTTCATACCCTCTGGCTTTTAGAGTCTTTTTCTACCACTATTATGGGGTCTCTGGGAATTGAGAGGAGGGAATTGATGGAAATAATGGAATATTCCACGGTCTTGTACTTCCTGTGTAATGTTTGGCTGTGTGCTTCTACATTTGTTCTCGTCTGCTGTAGGAAGACTTTTCTCTGATGTGATGGCTCATGAAGGTACTGACATGTGAGTATGCCAATATATTAAGAGGATGCATTTTATTGACATATATAAATTGGGTTTTCCCTTAGGGCTGTGAGCTCTATAGTCTCTGGTTCTAATCACCCTCAGCAGAATCAGGTTTTAGTTCCATGTCATGGAATGGACCTTAAGTCAAATCAGATATTGGTTGGTTAATATTACAAATAGTGTATGTAACACACACACACACACACACACACACACACACACACAAAATATACTCATATACATAGACACAGACGCAAAAGCACACACTCACACACATAGCATATCTTACAGTCAGGACAAGACTGCAGATCAAACACTTGGTGGCTGAAATGGTGTTTATATTTTTTTGGTAGGTTTCAGAGTTCCTTCGTGAACCAAAGATACCATAATGTGGGGTAAAAACTGTAGATAGGCAACTCTAGAAGTTGGTTGACTTCTCCATATTCAATACAATGGGTACGTGTAGTCTTCAGCAACAAACCCTTGCCAGGAGACTGTGTAGAATTATGTATAGTCTTGGGAGCAGCCCGAGTTGCTTGGGATTCCTGCACAATGCCTTTGTCCAACAACTCATTTAGAATTGAGCCAGTCCCAGTAGTGGGAGTTTAATTTAGTGGCAAGCGAAGACTCTCAGTTATGGGTTCTGTCTCAGCCACTGTTTGTTGATTATTTTAGATTCCCTTCATATACATCTGTATTTTTGGAAGCGTCTACCATATTAAGTTTCATATTAACTTTCAAATTTCTCTTAATTTTATATCTTACCCCCAATATTCTTTCCATTGTGCCCTTCTCCTCTGCCTGCCACTTGATACCTTCATTCCCCACACCCCATACATCCAAAACTATTTATTCTCCTTTCCTAGGGAATTTATTGTACCTTTCCCCTGCAAAGCACATACTCCAGTTTCTTACTCTCTCCCTATCTTCTGTGTCTCTATGTGTTGTAGCATGATTGCCATTTAAATAATAGCTAATGTCGACTTACTAGTGAATACTATATTTGTGTTTCTGGGTCTGATTTGCCTAATTAAGGTTCATTTTGTCTAGCTCCATCTATTAATTTGGCAAATTTCAGGATTTCATTTCTTTTAATGGCTAAGTAATATTCCATTGTACAGATGAGTCATGTATTCATTGTCCTGTTGAACATTTAGAGTATTTTCAATATGGGGCTATTGTAAATAGAACTGAAATGAACATGGTTCAGTAAGTGTCTCTGTGGTAAACTGTTCATTGTCTATATGCCCAGGAGTGGTATGATATAGGTACATCATGAAATAGGTCAATTTTCATCCTACTGAAGAATGATAACATGGATTTTCATGGTCTTGAAAGTATTTTGACTTTTCTTTTTGTAATTTGTTTTTATTGGTTATTTTATGTATTTACATTTCAAATGTGGTCCCCTTTTTCCCCTCTCCCATCCCAACTTCCCCCTATTCCTGCTTCTATGAGGAGATTCTCACTCCCACCCACCCATTCCTACCTCAACAACCTGGCATTTCCCAACACAGGGGAAATAAGCTTGCACAAGACCAAGGACTTATTCTCCTATTGATGCCAGACAACGCCATTGTCTGCAACAAATGAGACTGGTGCATGGTTTCTTCTATGTGTATTCTTTGATTGTAGGTTTAGTCCTCGGGAGCTCTGCGGGTTCTGGTTGATTACTGTTGTTCTTCCTATGTGATAGCAAACTCCTTTAGCAACTTCAGTTCCTTTTCAAACTCCTCCATTAGGGTCCTCATGCTCAATCCCATGGCTAGCTGCAAGCATCCCCATTTGTTTAAGTAAGGCTCTGGCAGAAACTCTAAGGAGATATCTAAATCAGGCTCCTGTCCGACAGCACTTCTTGGCATTAGTAGTAGTGACTAGGTTTGGTGGTTGCACATGGAATTGATCCTCAGGTCGGGCAGTCTCTGGATTACCTTTCCTTTAGGTCTTGCTCTACTTTTTGTCCCTGGATTTCCTCCCATGAGTATTTTGCTCCCCCTTCTAAGAAGGACTGAAGAATACACATTTTGGTCTTCCTTCTTCTTGAACTTCATATGGTCTGTGAATTGTTTCTTCAGTGTTCCGAGCTTTTAGGCTAATATCCACTTATCAGTGAGTACATACCATGCGTGTTCTTTTGTGACTTGGTTACCTCATTCAGGATGATATTTTCTAATTCTACCCATTTGCTTAAGAATTTCATGCAGCCATTGTTTTTAATAGCTAAGCAGTACTCTTATTTTGAAATGTACCATATTTTCTGTATCCATTCCTTTGTTGAAGGACATCTGAGTTCTTCACAGCTTCTGGCTATTATTAATAAGGCTATGAACATAGTGGAGCATGTCTCTTTGTTATATGTTGGAGCATATTTTGGGTGTATGCCCAGGAGTGGTATAGCTGGGTCCTCAGATAGCACTATGTCCAGTTTTCTGAGGAATCGCCAGACTGATTTCCAGAGTGGTTATACCAGCTTGCAATTCCACCAAAAATGGAGAAGTGTTCCTCTTTCTCTACATCCTCGCCAGCCTCTGGTATCACCTGAGTTTTTGATCTTAGCCATTCTAACTAGTGTGAGGTGGTATCTTAGGGTTCTTTTGACTTGCATTTCCCTGATAACTAAGGATGTTGAACATTTTTTGGCACTTCTCGGCCACTTGAGATTCCTCAGTTGAGAATTCTCTGTTTAGCTATGTACCCCACTTTTAATAGGGTTATTTAGTTCTCTGGAGTCTAACTTTTTGAGTTCTTTGTATACTTTGGATATTAACCCTATATTAGACATAGGATTTGTAAAGATCTTTGCCCAATCTGTTGGTTGCTATTTTGTCCTATTGACAGTGTCCTTTGCCTTCCAGATTATTTGTAATTTTATGAGATCCCATTTGTCAATTCTTGATCTTAGAGCATAAGCCATTGGTGTTCTGTTCAGCAAATTTTCCCCTGTGCCTATGTGTTTTAGGCTCTTCCCCAGTTTCTCTCCTATTAGTTTGAGTGTATCTGGTTTTATGTAGAAGTGTTTGATCTACTTGGACTTAAGCTTTGTATAGGGCGATGAGAATGGATCGATATGCATTCTTATACATGCTGACCTTCAGTTGAACCAGCACCATTTCTTGAAAATGTTGTCTTTTTCCATTGGATGATTTTAGCTCCTTTGTCAAAGGTCAAGTGACCATAGGTGTGTGGGTTCATTTCTGGGTCTTCAGTTCTATTCCATTGATGTACCTACCTGTCTCTGTATCAATACCATGAAGTTTTTCCTCATTGTAATTCAGCTTGAGGTCAGGGATGGTGATTTTCCCAGAAGTTCTTTTATGGTTGGGAATAGTTTTTGCTATCCTGTTTTTTTTGTTGTTGTTGTTGTTGTTCCAAATGAATTTGAAAATTGTTCTTTCCAACTCTATGAAGAATTGAGTTGGAATCTTGATGGGGATGACATTGAATATATAGATTGCTTTCTTTTTCTACTTTTTTCTTTTGCTTAGGCCTTCTATGTTCTAGGCATATGGAATTTTAAAATAATTACATTCATGGTATAAAGTAGCCAATATGAAGTGACAGTTAGCTGAACTTGGCATGCACATTACTGGTCTAACCAATAGTCAGTCATATGTAGGGAAGAAGTACATACACTCCTATTCCATCCTGCTGAATTATTTCACATTGCTGGATTCTGGGGTACACACACTCTTTGTCTTTAATTTGTCTTTTAATTTGTCTTTTCAGTGTACCCACTGAAAAGCTCCTATGGTAAAATGATACCCCTGGCTGCAGAGAGACCATCATTAAGCTCAGTGGGTTATTTTACAAATGTATAAATGTGTAGAGGCATTTATAATGAGGAGGTTACGGTATGATAAAGGTAGGAGAAAGAAAAATGTGGACGGTGACAATAATCAAATGCATTATATAAATGTGGTAAAGTAGTTCTTTTTCATTTTTTTTAAAATGAAAGTGGCAAATATTGATGTGTTATACCAAGTTGGGTCAGAGGGGATAGAAATTAGATGAGAAAGTGCTGGTCACCTGAAGAAAAGAATCTGAGTTTAGTTATCAGCATCTGCCTAAAATAATAAGGCATGCTCATGTGTACTTGTAGTCTCAGTGCTTGGCAGCTTGGCAGTGGAGACAGATAGATTCAGTAGTTCTTGGTAGCCCAGAATTGTTGTTAAGTTCCAGACCTTAGAGAACCTCTACTTAAGTAAGTAGGGTGTGTGGATCCAGAGGGATATAACAGGAGTTGACCTCTGACCTCTATTTGTATAAACACAAATATGTGTGCTAATATGCATGAGTATGCCAAATAACAGTTTAATAATAGCAAATTAATAAAATAACTGAATGCACATTGTCATAAAAAGGAAGATGGATGAACCAATGCTAGTATGTGTAAAATATAAACACCGCCTTGATTAGAAATAACGTGTCTTAGATGTTACACACTTATATTCACATTATTCTGTATTCAGTAGACAGAAGCAGAAGAAACAATATCAGCTCTACTCTGGAATGCAGAGGTAGCCTCTTGTCAGAAAAGGTAGAAGCACATATGGTTTGTTTGGGAAGATGTGTTTCATACAAACAACTTATATTGTGTGTGTGCAAGGAATTTAAAAATATCCTGTGGATGTATGTAAGTGAGATTAATGTGATACTAAGAATCTAGAAGTCCCATGCCCCTACTAGATTAGCGCTAGAGTAAAATCTGGACTTTTGTAAAACATTTTATAGGACTTTCTACTTGTAAAACATCCTCTTTTTAGATCTCAGTACCTTTACAAACTCTTAGATACCTTTGTTTTTTCTTATGCAAGCTTTTTAAAAATTAATCATTCCATTCATTTGCATCTCAAATGATATCCAGCTTCCTGGTTAGCACCTCTATAATCCCTCCATCTGATGATATCCCACTTCCCACAAAGGTTTTTAAAAACATTTTGCTGTTGTTATTCTTGTGCTATAAATTTTGCTTGTTTGTGGTGTACTAACGAAGTGTTAAAGTTTACTCTTTTTTTAAAAGAATTTTTATTGATCTTGCTTAATAATCATATTACATCAAGAACATAAATATGTTTACAAACTAACATAACATGCTGAATGATGGTATATTTTTTCTAATTATGAGAACATGAAAAATATATTGATTTTGTAATGATTGCTGTCAAATCATTAAATTTTCAAGGGTCATTTTTGATTTTGAAATGCTATTTAATATTGTAATTTTTTGTTTTAAAAATTAGCTGTTGGCCTGAAGAGTCATTAATCTAAAAGAATTTCTATATAATTTCTTCATCAGCAATAGTAAGGGAAATTTTTGCAATTCTTTTTATTTGTAACACGTGAATTATGTGGCAGAATTGAATAGAATGTAGAAGTTTAAGAAATAACTTAATTAGTGAGGCTGCATTTCTTCACCCATCTGCATCTTCTGGGAGAGAACAGGAATGGGCAAGGCACTTGCATAGTCCCAATGTACCAGACAAATTAATTTGCATTATTTTCCACTTTTCTCAGGAGAGCAACTCTGGGGAGAAATATTTTATTTCAGAATTTAGGAACTCAGATGTGCTCTAATTTTTCTCTAAGTCATGCTGGAAAGTGTCAGATTCTGAAAACTATAATATTTTTCTAGAACAATATTCATTAAATTTAACAGCAAGAGGGGTTGGGGATTTGGCTCAGTGGTAGAGCACTTACCTAGGAAGCGCAAGGTCCTGGGTTCGGTCCTCAGCCCCAGGGGGGAAAAAAATTAACAGCAAGATAGCTCAGTGAGACTCTCCCTTTTGTGCTAAAGCAAAGCGAATTCTCCAGAAATTTGTGGAATCAACTTAGGTTTTTTTTATAGTTATTTTTGGACATTTTAAAAGTCAAAGTGCGGAAGAAGAGGAGGAAACAGTGATTTTGAAGAATAAGAAGAATTTGGATTGGTTTGTCTTTTACAGGTTTCCTTGTTACTTATTTAATATATTTGTTGTATTACAGTTTTTTCTTTAAAATCAAGTTTTATATTTAAATGTAACTTTACCACATTATCCCTTACCTTTGTTTTCTCCATTAATACCCTTGTAATCCTCCCCACATCTCCGTACCCTCAAGTTTATTACCTCTTTTTCTTTGATTGTTTAGTATACACATATGTATGTATATGTATACACACACATACACACAGACAACTTACAGTGTCCATTTTTGTTTTATGTGTATATATGAAAGTTCTGAATCGCACAAGTAGTTATTGGTCTTAACCGCTCTCCAGTTAGACTTAAGGCACACTCAGCTGGAGGGAAATCATGCTTGGTACTGGAAACTTAGACAAATCCCCTGGGCTTGTATATTTTCTTTCCTATAGATTATATGTTGTTGGAGGAGGAGCTGTCAAATAATAACTGAAGTTAGTGTGACTAGATAGTGCACGTATAAAGCATAGAAACTACTCCAAACTAGAAGTCCTTATTATTTCTGCACAATTAGTCAGTTTCAAAGATTCTGACCAGTGATCCAAGCCTTACTTGTGGTATCCCAGGTAATTTCCCCTGCCTCACTGTATGCAAGACAATATGGTGAGAGAGAGAGAGAGAGAGAGAGAGAGAGAGAGAGAGAGAGAGAGAGAGAGAGAGAGAGAGAGAAAGGAAAATTATGATAAATAACTCTCAGGATGCAGTAATAAATGACTATTTCTAGCTCAGGTAACCTTTGACTTATCAGTCACTTTGAAAGAAGTCATCTGTCATGATAAAAGGGTCACCTGTGGAACAAGAAAATAAAAAGCCTAGGGACTACTCCTCCATCAGAAAGCAGGATTCAAGCAAGTCTCCTCAGACTCTTAACTGGAGCTTATGCCATTATTGTACCTATTTAAACATTTTGATAGCTCTGACCTAAAATCTCATTAGAACAGCAGTAGACCATCAACTTGAGCTATATACTTTAAGCTGTCCTTACATTCTTGACCCTGGAAATTGCAAAATAATAAATGGAATTTCCACTAACCTGGTAATTTCGTATTTAGAAATGGCTAAATAAGCCCTTTACCATTATTGTCTGTTTTCAAAGAATGATTGAAAATTTATATCTGAGTGATTTCTCAATATTTTTCAGCACTAAAACTGAATTTCTACCCCAAACCAAGATCTGTGACTTTTCCTGTTAAAACAAAAACAACAAAATATAAACAAAACAGGCTGTTTATATAATTTACTGACACATACAAACCACTCATGCTTCTCTATAGCTAACAGATCCTAGTAAGTAGTGTTTTGCTATCAAATGAACTCTGGAAACAGAATAGGCAAAGGCCCTAGAGCATTTTCAGATATTGAAGGGAATTTCAGAGGTAAATTCTGCTTCTGAAGAACACAGATCTCTCAAAGGAACCTCCACAGTGTTACATAAAGAATGGCAATCAGATATAGTTCCCTTTTCTTCTATAAAACAGACTGAGCAAATTTTATTTGATCAGAGAGAACATACTAAAACAGATCTACATGCTTTATAGGATTAATATATTATTGTATAAACATAAAACCTAAATATAAAAATGTAAAACAAACAAACAAAAAAAACCTTGACATATTACTGTAGTAGGAACATGCTGAGAGGTAAGTTACAAGATAGGAAATACTAGAAAGTTGTTTGAAAGGCAGAGTTTGGACTAGAATATTTGTAATTTTACTGTCCTTTTAAAACTGGCAAAAACTGTCAGAAGATTTTGAATAAATGAATGTGATAAGGAGTATGTTGATTCGTTTAGCTGCCGCTGCAGACTGGGTTGCAGATATCACCTTGGGTGATGCAGACAGTTACCCAGAGACCCATGTCCACTAAACAACATAAGTTACTGGGCAGGGCTACTGTAAAATATAGATTTTCCTACTTCGTTATGAATGCTCTTGGGAGCCAGCTGCTGTGTTCCAGCAGCAATCCTTAAAGAAAGTGCTATGACTTTTAGCATCAGTACGTTTTCCTCCTTTATAGTGGTTGCATTAGTGACTTTGAAATGAGTTGATGTGACTTTTAATTCTGTTCTGTGCCTACTATGTATAATAAATCGAGTCATGTTTTCTATTAGGAAAAGACTGCTTTCAAAGAAACCTACATTAAAAAATAAACTGCCGGTATTGTTTAACCCCTTGAGTTATTTATTATAAACTTTTGTTTCTTTGGGTACTGTATGTGGGAAATTATATATACCTGAAGAGATTTTAAAGAGAATTCATTTCTGGGGCATAATGAGTAATACATGGATATTAACTTTCATTTCCGTTTAGCAAATGAGAAAACTACTACCCAATGTAATTAGGGTCCTCGAAATTAAGGGAGCACAAAACATGCAGAGAAAACCAAAATCTACATTTTTGTGACTCCTCCGTTTCTGAATCACTACTACACTTATGGTATAATTCCTATATGGTCTTAATCTACCTGGTTGTGGAAGACATTTTCCACGATTAAAGTAAAGATATTATAGGAGATATTTTAATTAGGTCTGTGAATATAATGAAACATAGATGCATCATTCATTACTTAAAAATGCACATGAATAGCACCAAAAATTGACAACATATGTGTATATAAATACACATTTAAGCTATGCCTTCCTCCTAATTCATAAATCCTAGAAAGAAGACATTATTCAGAACATTTGAAATTCTTAACTGTGCTGCCAACAGAATATTCTGCCAAATCTCAAGCTATAATTTTGGCTTTTAATATCATTGTTTATTTGGAAGAGAAGAAGGTATTTTCTTATTTTATTTGCAGTGTTACTTCCCTAATATGTTGTATAAATCACAACCTGACAAAGTAAATGTATTATTTTACAAAAAGAAATATCTTTCACTTCCATTTTTATCCTGCTGTTTCAGTTTCAATGTTCTAAAGACAGATAAGTATGGCACATAGTGACATCATATCCTATTCCAAGATCCTGAAATAGTGTGTAAAAATTGCTTGGTGAATACCAAGGCTGGGTAAAGCTTATGGTTTTATGCATATTTTCTACATGCATTTATATTTTAAAGTCTATCACTGTACTGAAATACTTTTGATAAATATCCAATCTGATGTCCATTGACCCTGAGTATCCAAACACTCTCAACTTTGTGATCTTTAATTCCAACTTTTTTATTATTGCATAAAGCATAATTTAATATTCAAACTTTCACTCATTTTTGGAACCTTATTTTTAGCTTAAATCATTATTCGTTAATGAGAAATTCACCATGGCAAATGCTTTCCAAAGCTGCTTAGACTGTTGATTTCCAGATCTAGGTAATCATTTTACATACAAGTTCAGGGGAGTATTGAGAACTTTCCTACAGGTAGGAACATATGATGGAAAGATACACACCAAATGTAAATGAATAAAAATATTACATGTACACATACTTGAGAGGAGGAGGAGGAGGTGGAGGGACAGGAAGAGGGAGAAAGGGGTAGAGAGAGAAGGAGAGGGAGAGCGACAAGGACAGGGATAAAGAAAGGGACAGGAAATCTCTTTGAAATGTGTGACTTCAAGTCCAATTGGACAACATAGCAAGACCCAGTCTGTCGAAGGAAACAAACTATAAAGGGGTGAAAAAATGTCTTCTTATGATCTTTGGAGTATGTGATACTCAAATTTTCTGGCATAAGATATAAAAATCCATTATGTATTATGATAAATTGTTTTAGTTTGCTAATTCTATAAATATTTCCTTGTATATGCTAGGTGATTAATAGGTTTAATGGGGGGCATCTGTTTTATTTTATTTTACTTTATTTTTATTACTTTTATTTTACTACAGTCTGGTCATTAGCGTCTCTCTGTCTGCCCTGTCACAGTTCCACATCCAGCTCCTTCTCCATTCATCTTCCGAGAGGATATCCCTAAATCACACCCCACAGCCAAGCCAGGCCTCTCCAATCCTTAGGGCCTCAAGTCTCTCCATGATTAGACACATTTTCTGTCACTGAGACCAGAGTAGGCAGTCCTCTTTTGTATATGTGTCCGGGTCCTTGGCTGCTTGTATGCTGCCTCCACTTGATACCCTGTCTTTCTACTGGACCTTGTAGAGAAACATCCATTATCTAAAGTCCCTCCCTTTGAATCCTAAGGGTCTGTCACTTCCCAGGTCTCTAGAACATTATAAAAGGTCACTCCACCTCCCACCCCTTGAGGTTGCAGATTTCCATTCTTTTGCTAGACCTCGGGGCTTCTCTCCTGTTCCCCAACATAATACCTGATCATGTTTTCCCTTTTCCTTCCCGCTTCTTTCTCTGCCCAGATCTCTCCTTCCCTCTGCCTTCCCTGATTGCTCTTTTCTCACTCACAAGTGAGATTGAAGCATCTTCACTTAGGCCCTTTGGCCTTTTACCCTTCTTGAGTTCTGTGGATTGTAACCTGTGTGTTCTGTCCTTTTTTGTTGGCTAATATCCACTTATTAATGAGTACATACCATGCATGTTCTTTTGTGTCTAAATTATCTCATTATCATATTTTCAAGTTCCATTCATTTGCTTGCAAAATTCATGATGACCTCATTTTCTTTTCTTTCTTTTTTCTTCTGATTTGTTTGTGTTTTACTTTTAGTCCTCTCTCTATTTTTTATTGGATTTCTTTTTACTTATTTACATTTCAAATGTTATCCCCTTTCCCAGTTTCCTGTTCATAAGCTCTCTTTCTCATTCCCCTATTCCCCTGCTTCTTTGAAGGTGTTTCCCCACCCCCACTCCTTCTCACCTCCCCAACCTGACATTCCCCTGCATTGAGGGATCCAGCCTTGGCAGGACTAAGGGTTTCTCCTCCCATTGGTGCCCAACAAGGCTATTCTCTGCTACATGTGCAGCTGGAGCCATGGGTCAGTCCATGTGTATTCTTTGGTTGGTGGTTTAGTCTCTGAGAGCTTTGCTTGGTTGGCACTCTTATTCTTAGGGGGTTAAAAGCCCCTTCAGCTCCTTTATTCCTTCTCTAACTTCTCCAATGGGGACCCTGTTCTCAGTTCAATGGTTGCCTGCGAGTATCCACCTGTGGTAGAGCTTCTCAGGAGACAGCTATATCAGGCTCCTGTCAGCTTGCACTTCCTCTAAACAGATCTCAGAAGATGGAAAGATCTCCCATCCTCATGGATTTGGAGGATTAATATTGTAAAAATGACCATCTTGTCAAGGGCATGTAGCAGTCTTCAGGTGATATCAAAGGATAGACAGGCAGAGAAAGAAATTAGGAAAATGACACCCTTCACAATAGTCACAGATAATATAAAATACATCAGTGTGACTCTGACCAGGCAAATGATGTCCTCATTCTTAATAGCCAAATGGCAATCCATTGTATAAATAAACTATATTTTCTGTGTCCATTTTTCCATTGTGAGACATCTAGGTTGTTTCCAGCTTCTGGCAATCACAAATAAGGCCATTATGAACATAGTGGAGCACAGGTGGGAATGGTAGGGCATCTTTTGTGTATATGGTCAAGAGTAGTTTATCTAGTTGGATCTTCAGGTAGATCTCTTCCCAACTTTCTGCATGACCTCCAGATTAATTTCCAAAGTGGTTGTACCAGTTTGCAATCACACTAGCAATGGAGGTGTGTTCCCCTTTTCCTCACCCTTGCCAACATGTTTCTTAAGGGATGTTGTATTGTGGCTACTGGTGTGGAAATTGTAGCACATAGCAGCAGGATTGCTATTTAGATAATAATTGGTATTATTCAAATTGTGATATACAAAATAATACAGATTTGGTCATGAAAAGCAGCCTCTATGATTTATTATGATTGCTGTGGTCTAAATAATCATGAATATTGATTTGCTTTGTACTAGCCACAGAGAGGTGAATAATCCTTTGTAATGGTCCTCACCAATCTACAAATCAGACTAAGATACCCTGGGGAAAACAGAGCACAAATAGCTTCCATGTGAATAAATAAGATGTCACATTAACCGAGAATGTTTCTAGAAGTTGAACTGAACTCAGTAGAGAGGAAAATGACAACTCATATTTCTTCCAATATTGTGCTGCAATTAACTATATTTTTTCCTATTAAGTCTTTTCTGAAATAAAATACTAAAACCGTCACTACAGACTTCATGACCAAACTATAACCTAAAGAATAATAAATGTACTTATAGCCTTTAGACCCAAATGTTTTTATAGTTTCCACTAGTTGCTTACCATAGACCTTAGTTGCTTTAATTGTATTTATTTACTTTACCATGTCTATTTAATATAGAATTCTAAGTAATTATTAGTTTGTATAGGTTTGGAAACTACTTCCTGGTTTTCGTAAGTTTATTACATGGTGATTTATTTGCCTCATATTTTAATAACCAATATTGGATTTTGCCTAATTTGTACATACGTGGAGCAGGCTAAATGTCACATAGACAGCCTGCAATTTCTCAGGAAACCACCCTCAATATCATCGTTATCCTTATCTCCTCCTCCTCTTCCTCTTCTTCCTCCTCCTCTTTCGCATGAAGCCTCTGTTATATGCCTCCATCAGTTTTCTGTGTTGGCTTAGATTTTTCTACATCTACTTTACTTGGGGTTCTAGAATGCTTCATTGTCCCTTCTTGCCCACCAATCTAAGGTAGAGGATAAAGATAGCTAATAGGAAAAGAGTGTTGTAGACATGTTTAGAAGTAGTTATTTGGGGCAGTACCAATCTTCCTGGTCAGGATATCAGCAGTCCAGTCCAAAACACCAAACAGGAATCATTAGTGGCAGTCCAATCCAATTGGCACGCACCAAACACCAATCAATAGCATCGACTTGATCCAGAAGTAATCGTGAGGCTCCACTGAATTGGCAAGAGTCCGAGGAAATGGCAAGAGTTCAGTCTCACTATGGGTCCAGAATTAATCAAGCTGAGGATACAAATACCAGAGACACTATTATCTGATGAACTGCACCTATATGATTTAACTAGTTATCTGGACACTAGAAAGTGAGAAGTGTAAACCTCTGGTAGATACTTACTTACATTTGAAGGTAACACAGCACCAACTGATGGAATGAAACAGGAGAATAGATCAAATGGTGCCAGCACTTCAATGTTTAAGAAGGTCTATAAATGTGTGCTTTCTACAAATTGGTATGTAGGAAGTGCTTCAAAATCATTCACTTGTATTCAGGACATGTCATCAGTGGAAATAGTTTATAAAAACGGATGGAGTTGTGCAATAACTTTGGATAAAATAAAGACATAATTAAGACAGGGAAATTACAAACAATTCATTGTCTCTCATAATACCCAGTTCTGCATTCCATAGGGTGTTGGAATACACAAAAGAAAGGAGATTAGAGACGCAAGTGAAAGGCACACACAAAACTCACAATTTTGCAAGAGCAGCAAATGCTATTTCCGCACTCAGAACGCAGAGACTGATTTCTCCTTTGTTGATAAGATCAGGCATATTACAATTGAGAAGCCTAAATAGCATGAATGAAAGGGACACTGCAGAAGCAGTTACTATTTTTGGCATTAGGGAAGAGGTCTGGTTGCATTCTGATTACCTAAACCTCATTATGTGCCAACAACTTTTGTTCCTGGTAGAATTCAAATCACAGGGTGGTGGTCTATTTAACAACTTATCCTTCTAGACTATTGTGAGGCTGCAAGTGACTAATTACATTATTGCCAATCATCTGAGGAATGGTAATTACTTGGAACCCTTGGCAAATGGTTCTGATTAAGGCAGCATCCTTTTACAACAGGTCATAAGTTCATATCCTAATCCTGCTAACTTTCTTCTAAAATCTTACATATTCCTTTTGCAAGGGGATAGTTCTACCATTGGAAATAATTATTGTTAAAAACTTGAATAATTTCATGACCGATTCATGCAGTGAATTGATTTTGGCCGTTATGACCTGGTTGCTGGTCTGTGTGATTTATTTTTGCAAGCCAAGGGAAAAAGTGACCAGGAGACTCCTTTCCTGTGAGATCTGAAGTGCTTTTAATAATTTAGCTAGGCCACTGGCCAACAACTTAGAGGGATGGCTGAAAGCAGTATTTATCTGCCTAAGTGCAGGACGGTTGGTTCCAACAAGTTTACTTAGGCACTGGACTCCTGGTATTTCATTTGCAAGTAAAGGCCAGTTGCTGCACAAGGTGAAAAGCAGTGAAGATTGAATATTTTTCCTTTTAAAGTATAAAATCAAGAGTCTTCTTGGGAAACCATTGGGATTTTGGCTAAGATGACATATCTGTCTTACCACACGAAGACAAGGAAAGTCCAGTATCATAAGAAGCAGCCTTGACCCCCTGCTGAACTCACATTTAACTGAGAGTTTGCTATAAAATTTAGATCCTGTTTTGAGTTTTCTGCTCTTGGATTGATGGCTTTTATTTTATTTATTTTAATTTATTTTCTTTTATTTGCTACTCTGTTTATTTTTGTCTTCGTTTAGTTAAATGTTCTTCCCCTTGTGAAGAGTTTTCTTTAAATATACTACTTAGTTAGGACTCAAGCCGAAGTTCCTCCATGTAGCCTGGCTGTGCATGTGTGAAAGCTGCTTTACCTCGCCTACCACTAGGTACAACTGCTTAATATTGCTTGGACAAACAAACTCACTGTTTTCAGATTTTGCGGATTTTAACTATTAAGGTGTTTACAATTGGAGTTAGATTTTTTTTTTGTCCAAAATGATGGGGTTTTTGGTTGTTCCTTTGTTTGTTTTGTTTCTTTAAAGCCTGACACTAGCCTGTAAATAATTACTGCTGGCGCAAGTTAGGAGTCTGTCCAAATTACATACCTGTAAACATACTCTCATACCTCTTCAGAAGTATCTCTCTTTCTTTTTCTTTTACTTTCTTTTTCTCTACTTAGAGTACCCCTCCCCCAAAGTCCTAGTTGAATTCTATACAGCTTCTATTTTTTCTTTTATTGGATATTTTTTCATTTACATTTTAAATGTCATTCCCTTTCCCGATTTTCACTCCAGAAACCCATCATCCCATCCTCCCTCCATCTGCTTCTATGGGGTGATCCCTCAACCACTCACTTCCAACTTCCCTTCCCCCAACATTCCCCTTCACTGGATCATTGAGCCTTGACAGAACTAAGGGCCTCTTCTCCCATTGATCCCCTACAAGTCCATCCTCTGCTACATATGTGGATGGAGCCATAGATCCATCCCTGTGTACTCTTAGGATGGTGGTTTAGCCCCTTGGAGCTCTGGAAAGTTTGGTTGGTTGATACTGTTACTCTTACGGGGTTGCAAACCCCTTCAGCTCCTTCAGTCCTTTCTCTAACTCCTCTACTGGGGACCCCATTCTCAGTTCAATGGTTGGCTGCAAGCATCCACCTCTGTATCTGTCAGGTTCTGGCAGAGCTTTTCAGGAACTGCTATATCAGGTTCCTGTCAGCATGCACTTCTTGGCATCCACAATACTCTCTGGGTTTTGTGTCTGTTTATGGATGGATCCCCAGGTGCAGAAGTCTCTGGGTGGCCTTTCCTTCAGTCTCTGATCTGCAGTTTGTCGCCATATTTCCTCCTGTGAATGTTTTTGTTCCCCCTTCAGTCTTCCTTCTTCATGAGCTTCATATGGTTTGTGAATTGTATCTTGGGTATTTTGAGCTTTTGGGCTAATATCCATTTATCAGTGATGGCATACCTTGTGTGTTCTTTTGTGATTGGGTTACCTCACTCAAGATCTTTCTAATTCCATCCATTTGCCTAAGAATTTCATGAAGTCGTTGTTTCTAATAGGTGAGTAGTATTCCATTGTGTAAATGTACCACATTTTCTATATCCATTCCTCTGTCGAAGCCATCAGCTTCTGGGTATTATAAAAAAGGTTGAAAATCACCTAAAGAAATGTTCAACATCCTTAGTCATCAGGGAAATGCAAATCAAAACAACTCTGAAATTTCACCTCGCACCAGTCAGAATCACTAAATCTAAAACTCAGGGGACAGCAGATGCTGATGAGGTACACGCCTCCATTGTTGGCGGGATTGCAAGCTGGTACAACCACTCTGGAAACCAATCTGGTATTTCCTCAGAAAGTTGGACATAGTACTCCCTGAGGACCCAAATATACAACTCTTGGACAATTACCCAAAAGATGCTCCAATATCTAACAATGACACATACTCCACTATGTACATTACTTCTATTTTTATAACCACCTTTCTCTCCTAACCATGCAGACACTTGTCTCTCATTCTTTGTACCCTGCAATGGCTATTAATCTTGTACAAAAATGAAACTCATTCTTCATAACATATAGATTTCTTTTACTCCATGACCCCTGTATATTATGTGGAAACACAAGCTTTTGCTGCCATTCCTTGAGCAACAGAAAGTAGTGGGTCCTTTTGTTCCACTGTCTAAAGTTTCCTAAGAACAATGGCCTTTCTGGCCTTTGTCCTAGTGTTGCCATTCCCTTCATGTTCTTTACAAGGTATCTAGAGAAGCATGCCAAACCACATGTAGGTAGAATTTACATATTTATTTATATTCTTCAGTTTTAAATTAGCTTTCCACTCTCCAGCTATATTTTTCTATTTATTCAAACTCATTAAAATATTAAATATCTGTTTGGAGGCAGCCAACGCCTGCAAAATTTCAAAAATAAAATAAATAGTCTAAGGCTCTGTCTGAATTACTCAGAATATGCAGGAAAGTATGTGAACAGACAATGATAATAAGCTATAAATGTCATAAGTGTATGGAGTGTTATATAGGGGTTGTGGCAGTGTGAAGGGGATAACAGACCTGGAAGAAAATTTTCATAGCAAAGGAAACGTTATTCTGTAATAGTAATTCTGAAGAGGTGATCATCCAGTACCCTATGGGGAAAGGGATTCAAAAAAGAAGGTATTTTGACAGAGACCCTAATAACCATGCAAGCTTATATTTATCCAACTTTTAAAAGGTCACAAAAGGGAAAGAAATGTTTTCCTCTCAGAATGGCAGGACAAGGACTTGTATGTCAATGGCCTTGTTAATTCTGTTTCCAGGAATACAAAATACTGATAAGAGTAGGGAAATCATAGGGAATTAATTAAACAGAAGCATATATTTATGCTATCCTTTCCTCTGTGCTCCATATTTCCATCTCTTCATCCCCCATTAATTCTTTGCCATTGCCGTGAGTCAAGTTCTTCAGTTTTAGTTTAACTTACTTTAGGCTAATCATAAATTCTACATTGGATTTAGAGTCTACCTACTTAACCCTCAGACCTCAGTGTACTGCTCTAATGCTTAAACTCACAAGACTCTCCAAACATAATATCTTCTCATTGAGTAACTTGAGAATCCCCATTTAGTTTGCACCCTGCCATCGGAAATTTTTTTACTACAAAAGTTACAAGTATATCCTCACTACTATTGTCTTGCTAATCACCATTCTCCTTGAGTTCTTTTTTACACTAGAGAATAGACTTTCTCTTGAGTATACCTTCATTTGCATTCCTCAAAACTGCTTTATTCACTATATTTCTTTGACCACAATATCTGTTTTGTCCTCCATGTTCCTCCGACTACGAGTACTAGAATGGTATTGCACTTCATTCTCTTTTCTTTCCATTTCCACTTCCAAATTATTTTCTGTTGTATGATAGGACTGTGGGAGACTGGAACAAAAAAGCTAATCATCCAAGATAGGGAGTCAGTGACCGACCACATCAACAATATAAACAAAGTCCAGCTTGGTGAATAATGAGCTTGGAAGAAAAGCAAAGCATAAATAACTTTAAAGTGCTGTACCAGCAAGAGCCAATCCCAGGATAGATGAAGGCTCTTGAAAGCTGCAGTAAACCAAGATGTCACTTCATACTTGCAAGCGGCTTGAGGGATTGAAGGGTGTCTCTTGCAGGCAGCTCAGTTGGTGTGCCTGGATGGTCTGTCTTCTCAGGTGTCTCAGCTGGTCTGAGCCTCTTCTTGGTTGCTCTCCTAGTCCAACAATATCTCTTCTCAATCCTCTATTAGGAACCGAAAGGGCTAATGCATCTGTTCAGTGATTTCCTGAAGCTATGGAGTAGCTTAATTCCTGAGTTTTAATGAAACTCCCTGTAACGTGAAATAATTCAGCTGAATGAGCTTCCCTCACAGGTGGAAGCCGCATTGCGCATTGCGTAATGTAGTTAAGCTAATATCATTGTGTGCACTGTTTTACCTTTGTGATTAAAAGTAAGCACTCTGCATTTGGAGGGAGAGACAACTGAATGCTTATTTTGCCTTAGTGTATGACACTGAAATTTTGTACAAGATTTGGATCCCTTTTCTGATTTACTGAAATGAAAATAATAATTATAAGTGATAAATTCACAAAAAATGCAAAAATTAAATAAGGAACTGTGGTTAAAATGTTTGAAACATCCACAGAAAATTAAGTAAGCTTTTAGTAAAGATACAATATTTTCCATTACAGATGATACATATATGTATTGCATTTTTCTTTCTGTCTTAATATTTATTACTAGTTAATTTTATAAGAAAAGATGTTTCTCAAATTGAAAATGATCTTTATCATATCTTATTTTAAATCTCTTTATTTTGTTTTTTGTTATTTTTGTTTTGATTTGCCAAACTCTAATCCATATTCTTTAATAATAAAATGATGTTGAAAATCCTTCAGTGGCTTCTTCATTTTCAGTGTGTCAATATCACATGATAATTGGACACATGGTCTCTTTCATTTTTCTGTGGCAGACTACATTAGAGTGAAAATATTTTTGGTTATTTTCCTGACTTTGTGCTAAAAATATATAATTCTCAGAAGAGAGTCACTACTTCGTATTATAGTATATAAAAGAGTTAGTAAAGGCTTTTCCTGAAAATAATATTTCTTGAAATTATTTTCATTCCTAGCAAGACCTCCATGGAAAGTATTAAACTTCCTCTGCAATAGCTTTAATAATTTCCCTGAGAAACGAAATAGTAAGAAGTTTAACTGAATCCTAACACTTCACAGATTAAGGCAGGAAGACCAGTTGAATGTGAACCTAGGGAAACATAGTGAGATCTGTCTTTAAACATAAAATAAGGATTTTAAAGGTGGATGAAATTGAAGAGGACATAGGAGGGAAATGAAAGAATGGGGAGAGTTAGGAGAACATAGAATAATGGTCTGAATATCACCCCGAGGATTCTCTTGCATTTATGTTATATAGACAGCATTATATAAGTTTACTTAAGTGAGAATTTACAGTGCGAGATCACTGTAAATACTTCTTGTTCAGAAAACCTATTCAAGGTTAGAATCAGTATTTATCAAGCTAATACCAATAGAGATGTGATTAGTATGAGTTAATAAATAGATAATTTAAAGTACAGTGTTCCTGTATTTTTGGTTAATAAGATATTAGAACACATCTAGGAGTCAGAATACCATGAGCCCAAACTGTAGCTCTGTATAAGCAGAATCTGCTTTTCTCGGCAGACAGATACTCTGTGCCTTATAGAACTTGTATGCAACAGTAGGATTTGTATAGTTGCCCTTTTTTATTACTGCAATATTACCTTAAGGGTAATGAGTATAATATGAGAGGTTGTGTAGTTTAACTAATGATTGGAAAGATGCGTAAACACCAGTTATACTGGGTTTTGCTGTTGCTGGTCTTTTAAAACTTTTATTCTTTCACTCTTCCAAACATTTGTGACTATCCTGTCACCCTTTACAGAAAATATTTTCCAGTAGGAAAACAAATCATAAAACCATACTGATCACTGGAGAGAGGGGTGTCCTTCTGTTTTCATGGGTTAAAAATATCGTAACACTAAGTAACATTTTCCAATTCCATGGCTGTCATGTACAATAGTCTTATCCTCTGTTCTTCTCATTTGACAGGAAACGATTTATTTCTTGTAGCAGTCCATGAGCTGGGACATGCTCTAGGGCTGGAGCATTCCAATGACCCAACAGCTATCATGGCACCATTTTACCAGTACATGGAAACAGACAACTTCAAACTTCCTAATGATGATTTGCAAGGCATCCAGAAGATATATGGTAGGTTCTACTACTCCTGTTTACCAACACCTAGAGGGCATCCAGAAGTCTTGTGCATTTTTTCTTAGGGGTACATTCTTGACGTATATAAAACAGAGAAAAATGAACAAAAATTGTCCTCCTGCAAAATTCTATCATCAGTCAAGTTGTCCAAAAAATTGATGTATAGATTTCCAAAAGAACTTAATCACTGATGGAGCTTTCTTGCTCAATTTAATGGAAATGTACACTCATAAAAATTCTAGTAATGTGCAATTTAAAATTTAGGTACTATTGTATTACAATAGATGCATAAAGTCATAAACATAGTTAAAAGTACAAATTTTCACATAATAAGTTGAGACTTTCTTAGCCACTGACATCTGGTCTTAGCATCTAAAATTCCAGTTTGTGGTGTTTTGGGGTCCAGCTGTAGTTGTGCATCCTCTTCTTCCTCTCAGGGTGTATAAGACTTTACTGGACATTGTACTGAAAGAATGAAGCAGAGCCCAGAACAGGCAGGCTTCTGCAAGATCGCCGTCCATCTGCGAGTGAATGCCAGGGGTGAAAGGACTGGCTGGCAAAATGCCTTCTCCTAGCATCTTAGTGATGCTAGTATCTATGAGGCAAAAGCCTTTCCTGATGATTCAATGAAACAGCTCTCTGAGCAGATCTTAGCTTGTGCATATTTCTTTATTCAGGGTAAGCTTGGACACATACACTTTTTTTATGGGTTAACTAAAGATTATATAGTTTGAGGAAATAGGCTAAAAATGTCTATGGGAAGCAAAGAACATAAGCTGACCACTAAGGAAGTATGATACCTCATTAGCATGGGGAGGCATTTCAGGAATCTCAGGTACAGAGCTACATGAATGTCCTCAGGTAGACAGTGGGGATCCAGGATTCCATAGGTAGACAAGAGAAAGCCCCACCGACAAAAGGAGTCATCATTATGCACCAAGCTCAGGGCTTTTTGGTACTGTCTGACTTTGAAATTAGCAGCATGGTTTCCCAGCATCTGTTACTTCTATGAAAAACTTTTTAAAGGTACTGAAATAAGTTATGCAATATAAAACCTTACTGACCACAAAGGCATATTTATTAAATTATAAAGAAAGTAAACAGAAAAGGTATGGACATAAACACCTATGTTTATGAACATATACCATGGACTCTAATATGAGAAACTAACTTTGTTGGTGGTAATATTGTTTTTGCTCGCAGGATTTATTCAGCAAATGCATATTAAGAAGAAGTGAACACACTATCATGAATATTTACTGTGACTATGACCTCCTCAGTACAACTAACGATCTGAGTGAGGACATTTAGTCCACACATTAAAACTTTGACATTCACAGATTACCTGTAGCAGGTATCCTTTACTATATTAAGTCCATGAAGCTCTCAATTTTACATATAATTGTGAGCTATCAGTGTGCCAATACTCAGTATCCAGAAGATAGGATTTGCATTTTAATCAGTACGATTTAAGTGAACTAATTTGTTTTGTACTCGTTAGTCTTTTCAATTTTAATAGCACAATCATAATCATTCTCATAGGGTCAAAGTAAGTTTGAAATGTATTGGATGGACTGATACATGATACATGTCACAGAAACAAATCCAAATAGCTTGGATGCTAAGAGATACATTGCCTGTGTGTGACATCAGAAATTCCTCCTGAATGGTTAGCTCAAAAAAGTCTATTTCCCATGACCTCATGAATTATTGTCGAAACTGAGGGCTGTGAAAGATTATCCATTCCATTTCTAAATTTTAAGTGTGAACAACTCTGCATTTATTAGAGAGTGAGAGCATCAATCCCTTGAGGAATGATGGCCAACATCTGTCTCAAATTGTGTGAGGAAACTTTGGCTCAACTTGGAACACTCGTTTTAGAAATACTTTACATTAATATTTCACCACTGGTATGATGATCTGTGGACATTTTAAATTCAGTATTTACATGAAACACCCAGTTATTCATCAAGACATTTTATTAAAAAAATACTGAGATCAATAAAAGGTTATAAAATATAGTTGGAGACATATGGTAGATTAATCTTTGATTTGTTAGTATTTATCTTTGGAAAATATTTTCATGGAATCAGCCTCTATCAAAGTCCAGGTTTTTTCTTGAATGGAGCTCACAGTTATGAATCTAGCATTTATTCTCATCCATCTTTTTTTTTTTCATGGAAAACTTACTTCTAAACAGGTTTTGAGAGCAGCCTTCTTCCAAAAGGGACTTGGTTGAAGCTATAAAATGAAAGTCACTAAAAAAAAATAAAAAAATTAACAAAGAAACCATAGTACTAGGGCTGCACTCCATCTTCATACGGACAGTCTGAGACAACCTTGGTAACGGTTGGGTGGGTTTGAGGGGTTGTGTTTTCAGAAAATATACGATCTTAACAACCTCTTAGCTTTGCTTAGTCTGTGCTCTCTGCTGATAAGCGCTTGTTCTCTGTAGCATATTTTCCAGCACTATTCCAGATTTAAGTGAGCCAAGCACTGTCCTCATGTTTTCAAAAGGTCCACCTGACAAGATCCCTCCACCTACAAGACCTCTACCGACAGTGCCCCCTCACCGATCTGTCCCTCCGGCCGACCCAAGGAAAAATGACAGGCCCAAACCTCCTCGACCTCCCACTGGCAGGCCTTCCTATCCCGGAGCCAAACCCAACATCTGTGATGGGAACTTCAACACTCTAGCTATTCTTCGAAGGGAGATGTTTGTTTTCAAGGTAGGAGGCCGCGATTTATTTTTTTAAGAGAAGATAAAGTATCAAGTGTCTCTTTAGAAAACAAGTTCTCATTCATTCTAACTCTACCTTTCAGGCCCTCACCCAGTTAGGAGTCAAAAAAAAAAAATCCTAAAAATCCCATGCACAAATGGGCGTCAGTGTCTAGCAGAAGATTGCATGACATTCTATTTTGGGAATGCACTTCTGTCAGCAGGAGCTGAAATGACTGTAAATGTGAGGTTCAAAGTACTGCATGTTATGAAGAGATAAAATAGCAGAATTTAAATCATGAATGGGATCTAATAGCGCCGATTTGCCTGTCAGTTTAGCTACTTCCCAGCATGCTGTTGCGCAGATGCATTACTATATAAACCTTAAAAGGTCTCTATAATTTCACTTGACAATTACTGCATTGCTTAGCTGTCATTATTGGGTCTGTCATTCTCAGGGTCATTGTTGTTGTTGTCCTTTTCCTTTTGTCGTTTTGTTTGTGGTTCCCTGCTGTCCATTTTAGGTAAATCTCTAGTCGTCCATCACTTCCAGTTTGTAGAACTTGGGTTGTTTGTTTTTGTTTGTTTGTCTGTAGGCAGGATACTTAATTTCTATTTGCGATTACAAACTATCAAGTAACATTTTTTACATTTGAAAAATGTGCTTAAGAAAGTTGTTTTATTATGAATAACACAATGAAATGTACATGAAAAGAGAAAATAGGTGTATATACATTAACATGAAAATTAGGTGACTTGCACAGTTTTAAATGCTAAAAACGTCAAGAAAAATAAAATCAGAATTTAAAAAGTCTGGAATACTAAATTTGAAACGTATAACAAGAATATTATTCCAATATGTATAAAGTACTTGATTTCATTTCAATATGTTAATAAGCTTATATACAGTTGCTAAAGGAAAATCCTACTTTAATTATGCATGTATGCACACATCTCTATATGTGTTTCTGTCATTGTTCCTTGTGATGATTCCCAAAGTCACTCTTCTTTTTTTTCTAAATAATATGTTATGGTACATTTGTGTAAAATTCGGTAATATTATCAATTTACAGTGACCATGAAAACATCAATATACGATAAATTCAGTCTTCATAATTCACCATAATTCACTATTATTCCCAGTTGCTCTGTGGTTAAGCTTCAACACACAATTGAAAAGAAAAAAGGAAATAAAATACAGCAATTTGTTGATTCTATATTACCGGGGTATTGGATTTACTGCCTTATCTAAATTCCCACAGTGCAAGTATGATACCTTCATAAAATAAAATTTTCATAGTGTCACCATTATCTAAGAATAATGCATTCTTCTTTGCTTTTTCTGTCTGCATTCTTTCTTTATTATTTCTCTCTGTCTAAACAATCTGGTCTTCTGAGCCAAGAGTTATATCTACATTATATCTACATATCTCTCAAAAAATTGAAATCTACCTCCTCCTTCCCCTGCACACTGTACTACTCAGGGAGTGCACTAAAGCGATGAACAAAGGCCTGTATAGGCTCTGCTGGAATCAGAAGCAAAAGAAAAATCTTATAGACCAGGTCTCTAATATAAGGCAATGATAACTACTCTCAATATTGTAAAAGTTATAACTTAAACTTCTTCCCTGATTGTCTATCTCACCTTAGATTCTTTACCAAAACTCCATAAGAAAAAAGGTTACTGAAATAAATCTGAAATAAATCTAAATTTGTTAAATATAACATCATCTGAAGAGGAGTGTACTCTTTCATTTTAACAACTTTCTTAATAGTACAGACATTTATAGCCTCTATATTTACTATATTTATCGTTCTCTCTCTCTCTCTCTCTCTCTCTCTCTCTCTCTCTCACACACACACACACACACACACACACACACATACACATGCTTAGGATGCTTTGTTAGGCACCATTAATGTGTGAGTACAAACTAGCTCTCCTATCTATGTCCTGTTCATATAACTGGAAAAAAAAGTTCGACATCAATGTACATACCATGAAGATGCAAACATAGAAGTCATAACATGGATGCAAAGAGATAGTTTAGGAATTTAATCCAACTGGAAGTTTGACTGACTTAACAGTTTGAATTAATTTTTAGAACAAGCAGACTTTTTTCAAGAACATTAAATATGTAACAGCTTTTATTCCATTGAAAAGAGTGGGCATGATAGTGTCTGAACCAAAGATCTTTGGGATCTAAATTGGATGAAAATAGTGTGACGTTGAGGTAGAGAGCACAATGGAGGATTAGCTGTTCTTAATCAAAACCAAACAGATTGGATAATCAATGTGTCTGGTTGAATACTAGCCATGAACAACACAACCATACTACAAATTCAATACTATTCTTTGTCCTACCAGAAAACATAAATTCAGATAATTCAAGTCATTTGTAATCCTTCAATAACTGTAAAGAGTTATTGAACTCTACTTTCTTATATAAGGAGTTATATACATCTATTTGATTCGAATCCAGAGCTTCCGACTCAGCTTTCTACTACCTGGAAAATGAGAAAATGTTCCAGAGTAAAGTTTTACTTCACCCTCTATTTTAAAGTTGGAAATACTGAAGACATATTTATTGTCCTCCCACTGTATGATCTTTTAGGGGCTGACAGTGTTGTACTACATAAAACAGGTTAGTGTCTTCTTTCTTAGAGTTTTCCTTCAAGTTTTCAAGGTGAACAGTTTGGATGTGAAATGTCTACTACAAGCTTTTGTGTTTGACTGTGTTTCCAGATGGTGATATCATTTTGGCAGGATGTGGAAACGTTAGATCTGTGGCCTAGCTGGCCAAATGTATCCGCATGGGTGAACCTGGCAGGTGGCATTCATTTTTGCTTCCAAACATATAATTTCTTCCTGGTTAGCCACAATGCGCATGAGCCTCTGTCACCTGCAGCAAATCCCCGGCTGCCAATGAGAGAGAGCCAATAGCATTTACACTCTCCATGAGGTACTCTCTGAAGCCCCTGACTAGAATAAGTCTTCCTCCTTTCAATTGCTTCTGTCAGGTGTCTACCATCGTGATAAAAAAGTAACTAATAGAGAGGACTGCACATGTAGGCTCTCGGTATGAGTGTTATGAAAACACATGGGAGCCAAAGTGATGCTTTGTGATTGACAGGCAGTCTGCTAATTTCTCCCTTTGTGCTGTAGATATTTAACCTAGATGATATGGCCTTAACCATTACACCAGTGTCAATGCTCTGTATCTAACCTTCCTGCTTGATACCTTCATATCTCAGGAGCCCTTCAAATATAATGAAGGATGGTATTGTTTAATATTACTCTTTCTTGTGATGCATGATTTTCTATGTATTTGCTTTATTATAAACCAGAGACCTCTTATTCCATTACCTCTCCTTTTGTACACCCAAGTCTCCCTTATTTCAGAGCCTAGTGGCTTCTCTTATGAAGCCTCGGGTATTCCATTCTTTAAGTCAGTATCCCTGCAGGAAACTCAGATCCTGAGTGCCTATTCTGGCCAAAGTTGTTCTGGTCATTTTTCTGGCTGTTCCGTGAATCTGTGTAACACGTTGGTTTGTTGTCTCTAATCATTGCCTTTGTTGCATGTTCTGGACTAGATGATGCCCAGTTAGTCCATTTGCATTCACCCCTAGTGAGCAGGAATTCAAATGTGGCAACTCATTCAACTCGTATATACCATAGGAGAAAAAACGAAATAATGAATGTTTTCTACTTTATTTTTGAAAACCCCACTAAATTTATTTAATTGCTTATTTACTAGTGTTTCATGCATTGCATTGTATGTGTGGAGGTCAGAGTACAAGCGTTAAAACTCAGGTGTGACTCGAACTTTTGTCGCCCTATTCCTCGTCTTTATTTTCTTATATTTAAAATTTTTAATGAGCATTAATAGACTTCAATTCTATATGTATGTTTTAACAATACTACCAGCACCAACAAACAAAATCTATATGTATATAAAAAGCAATAAAAAGCATGATTATTACCTCATTGGAGAGAATTCTTTCTGGGCTATAGAGATGGCTTCCAGAGGTCCTGACTTCAAATCGCAGCAACCACCTGGTGGCTCATAACCCTCTGTAATGAGATCTGATGCCCTCTTCTGATGTGTCTGAAGACAGCTACAGTGTACTTACATATAATAAATAAATAAATATTTTTTACAACAAGAAATTCAGTATAGATCATTTTGTTTGCTAGCTTTCTCTCCTAGGATTCAATATCATCTTCTCATTTACAGAGAGTTATTCTAGGACGGGGTTGTAACTGGAAGATGTGTGTGTGTGTGTGTGTGTGTGTGTGTGTGTGTGTGTGTGTGTGTGTGTGTGTGTGAGCGTATGCAGGTGTGTACAAACTCACATGTGTTCCATATTGATACATGAATCAGAAAATTATACCCTGCTGTTTCATAATCTTTGGGGACCATAAAGCCACCTAAGACAAGCAATGAAGATCAAAGAAACATGTCAAAGAACAGGCAAAACATAACAGTACCCTAAGATACATTGGTACCTGAAGACTGTCACTTGGATTCACTGAGCTGAGCTCACAGTAGCCAGATATAATTGGGAACATGACATATGCCCTTGTCTTTTAAGTGGAACATACTGACATTGTTTGTCTTCATTTCAGGGTGAAGGAAATTACCAACAAATTTGAATGAGGTTATATGAATCAAGTTTCAATTATAAAAAATTAAATTGCATTTGGAAAAGTGCAATGGTAGCTGTAGTTTTTAAATCACGAGATTTAAAATAGAAAGAAACATCATTTCCTTCACGTAAGAGGACAGGTTCTATCAACTGATCACTTCTTTGTGTCAAGCATGACAAGCAAAAGCCTGTCGGCTCTAACATAAAAAAGCCAACATGAAGAGCAAACTACAGTCAGTGCAGAGTGAAGACTCATTGCCTTAGACCCGGAGCTAGCTCATAATGTACAGGACAGCAAACCAAAGTAGATATTGTTGGAGTCCATTTAAGTGTTTTGTTTTTTTTTCTTGAGATGTGCATCCATATGTACAATGAGGTATGATAACATCCACTCCCAACTATGCCAGTAGTAGCTCTTACTGAAGCTGTATATCTTCTTATTTAATAACCTTGTCAATGGCTCGCCAATAAGAGGTGGGACCTGGAGAGACCTACGCTATCGATGCTGGAATTTTCAGCGGTCTTGACCTTGTACAGATAGCCATAGCTGCTGTAAATTCATAAGTGCCCCAGCCATGCTGTATCAATATGCTTCATTCCCACCATTTCTCCTCTTCATCCTTCTCTAACTCTTGAATTGTAAATGCTCTGCTCAATTTGTATTCATTCATCACAATCTTATTTTGCTCGCAACTGGTTATCTTAATAGATGTCACCTATGTAAATATATTGAGGAGTTCCAAATAAATACAAAGAGGAATCCAATTTCATTTTTAAAAATTGTTTTTATTTTATTTGGTCATTTTCCTAAAGTGGACATGTTCTTACTGAAAAGAAGAGGTGAAGATGGAGGAGGAAATATATTGAAACATGAGAACTCAGCCTCAAATATATTTTCATATTTTATAATAATGTGATTCAGTCCTTCAAGTAGTCCATTGTGAACCTCTTAACATGTTGATCTAAGAAAATTAAACTTTCTTTCTTTATTACATCCTATATCAATTCTTGACACCTTATCTCACACTTCACCTTACATATAATATCCTCTAATTTCCTGATTTTTCCGTCTTTTCCTGTTTTTCCTTCTTCCTCTGCTTTGCCTTTTCCCACCTTGACTGTTTATCTCTAATACAGTATGTCATTGGTATTTAAAGGATGTGTATCTCATTCAGGGACTGCTTCAACAGAAAGCTTTTCTCCCCAGTTCAGAAAAAGTTAAGATGTTTCTCTTCTCTCCAGGATTTAGTCCAGATTCCACCCAACTCCTATGATTGTTCTCCTTTTATTTTACTCTTTCACTCACTCCTTCATCCCATTTTTTTGTCCATTCTGTGATTCCTCTAGTGTACCAGGTTGCAAGTTTCTGAGTTAACTACTTGTGGATCTCTATTCCTCTGTGTTCATCCCCTGAAGACTGTGCTCATTCTTAATTCTTATTCTCAGTGTTACTACCTAGATTACATCCAGCTGAGCCTGGGGCATGGTGCAGGATGGATTTCCGGCAGTCCTGCAGATCACATAGTAGGCAAGGTTAAATTCTTAAATGATGAGAGGGATTAGTTTAACACAGTGCAAAAATAAAGAATAAATTTAACCCTGGTACAACATATATGTATATATTTATGTGGGTATTTTTGTATGTACATGTGTGCATAGTGGAGTGTGCTCTAGTGTGTGTGTGTTTGTGTGTGTGTGTGTGTGTTTCTGTGTGTGTGTGCATGCATGCTTACATGGCTTACATGTAGATGAATATAAATGGAGAAGTGAGAGTTTGATGTTTTCCTTGCTCTCCACCTTATATTTTGAAATATAGCCTGTCATAGAACTGAAAACCATCAATTTTGCCAGGAGACCTGGCCAGAGTGTTTCAGGAATGTTTGGTCTTCAATTTCACAACACTGGGCTTATAGACATATGGTCTTATACCCAGCTTTTTATTTGTGTGCTGTGAGTATGAACTTCTATCCCCAGGCTTGTGTACCAAGAACCTTGCCAATAGAACCATTTGCTCATTCTCTGAAATCATCTTTATAAAGTAGCACATAGTCCTACTCAGAGAATGGCTATAATCTTCATGGTATAAGGGAAAAGAATTCTCGCTGTCTCAGTAAGAACACAATTAAGGGCCATTTATTTGGCAGAGAACCAAAATAGGTTTCTCCAAAACACCCAAAATTGTATTCAATAATGGTGTAGCACGGGTAAATCTCAGATTTCATTGATCCAAATATTAATTTGGTACTGCCTATCATGTAGCATTAGGATACTGAAATAATGTCTCAGCTCGTACATAACTAAAGTTAGGACAATCTATGCAGAAACTTAATTGTAATTTCTTTCTGGTACAAAATCATAATATTCTATCTTTGAAAAGCCTTTAAACATGCAACTGGAATTTAGTGGAAAGCTGCACTTTTAATCACTATTAACTGATGTTCAAGATCAGTTTATTCATTCTTGATTCACAATTTTCTGTTGCATGGTTTCTTTCTAGTGTTCCCTGACTAATCTAAAAAGGAAAGTACATGGGTATTCTTCAGAAGGAAGGGTTTGTACACCTGACTTTCCAAATTCTTTCTCAGTCACTGATTTTCTTTTAGAAAGTGAAAAAATGCTGTTTATATTGGATACTTGTCTTAGAGAAACTCAAACAATCTTACTTATGTAAATCATATGTTAATATATGACTATTATATACATTTTTTTAAGATTAAGTTGGTTTTTCAAGTATTCATTATTTTGATATAAAATTTCTTCTTGTGAGGAGACATAAGCAATATCTATTTCTCCTAAGGTCCTAATGACAAGCACAATCCCACCAAAGTTAATTCTGGCACAATTAGGATTGTTCTTACAAGAATATGGGCACCCCTTTCTTCATTGTCCATATTTGGAATGCTTTACCTAGTATCAGAAATGAGGGTTTCACCGTACTACATAAATGGAATCCCCACTCTAGACCTTACACACACACACACACACACACACACACACACACACACACACACACACACACACACACACACACACAAACACACACACACACACACACACATACACTCACTAGTTCTAGTCTCTATCCCAGACCATGTATGAGGTTGCCAATTGATATGGAGCAGTTGGAAGTCTAGCTTAGAAGATCCTTTGCCCAGGGCAACCTAAATCTGCTTGGTGCAGAGGACAGCAACACAGGACAAGATCTATGTACATAGTCAATGTAGTTACACAAAAATACTTTCTGAAAGAATATTATCGTTCAATGTGTAAACCTTTCAGTCTGTAGCCATGTTAATTCCACTGTTCTAAATTTACATAAATTTATATAAACTCAGTGTCAAATAAAACTTTCTGATCTATTATCAAATATAATTTATAATCTATCAAGCTGGAATAGCCACACTGGGGATCAGTCTGGAGGTTCCTCAGAAAATTGGACATAGTACTACCTGAGGACCCAGTTATACCACTCCAGGGCATATACCCAAAAGATGCTCAAACATATAACAAGGACACTATGTTCATTGCAGTCCTATTTATAATAGCCAGAAGCTGGAAGGAAACCCAGATGTCCCTCAACAGAGGAATGGATACAGAAAATGTGGTACATCTACACAATGGAATACTACACAACTATTAAAAACAATGACTTCATGAAATTCTTAGGCAAATGGATGGAAGTAGAAAATTTCATCCTGAGTGAGTTAACCCAATCACAAAAGAACACAAATAGTATCCCCTCACTGATAAGTGGATATTAGCCCAAGAGTTCAGAATACTCAAGGTACAATTCACAGACCATATGAAGCTTGAGAAGAAGGATGACCTAAATGCAGAGGCTTCAGTCTTTCTTAGAAGGGGGACAAAATACTCACTGGAAGTAGAAGGTGAGAGGGATTTGGGAGGAAGAAAGAAGGGGGAGAGGAAAAGGTGGCAGGATCAGGTATGGGAGGAGACAGGGATGATATACAGAAGGTCAAGTATTTAAACAGAGATATGTAGCAATGGGGGATAGGGAACTGGGGGTATCCAGCAGCAAGTACCAGATGCCCTGAAGAGGCTCCCAGAACACAACAGGAATGAGATTAGCTGAAATGCCCAACAAAGGGAAGGGAGAACCTGTAGAGACTATATCCAAAGGTTAGGCAAGACCCCTGGTTGAAGTATGGGACCACCATGGCTCCTGTCTAAAGGAAATACAGGGACAAAGTGTGGAGCAAAGAAAAGGCCATCCAGAACCTGCCCTACCTGGGGATCCATCCCATATAAAGACACCAAACCCAGACACTATTGCTGATGCCAAGAAGTACTTGCTGACAGAAGCATGATAAAGCTGTCTCCTGAGAGGCTCTGCCAGAGCCTGACAAATACAGAGGCAAATGCTAGCACGAAACCATTGATCTGAGAATGTGGTCCCCATTAAAGGAGTTAGAGAAAGGACTGAAGGAGCTGAAGGGGTTTGCAACCCCATAGGAAGAACAATAATGTCAAACAGCCAGACCACTCCAGAGCTCCCAGGGACTAAACCAACAACGAAAGAGTACACATGGAGGGACCCATGGCTCAGGCCACACATGTAGCAGAGGATGGCATTGTCTGGCATCAATAGTAGGACAGGCCTTTGGTCCTGTGAAGGCTTGATTCCCCAGTGGAATGGAATGCCAGGGCGGTGAGGTACGAGTGGGCAAGTTGGTGGATGAGATAGAGGGGTTCCGGAAGGCAAAGGAGATAACATTTGAAATGTAAATACAAAAAATATCCAATAAAACAAATTTTCAAAGAAAATGCTCATTTTCTCAATTCATGGAAAACTTACAATCATTTATGTAATATATATAATAAGTTTAGCTTCAAGATTTTTAGTAAACATGTAAAATATAATTTTTTATGAAAGAATTTTCCAAAAGCATTCTTTCTAAATATTTGAAATATCTGAGTTTTCTCAGTTTTCTCCCCTTAACAGTTTACATCTGAAGTTCCCCTTTAGACTTATGGTTTAGTGACAGCTTGGGGAGATGACTGGAGATGAAGGAGATGATGCTAGTTCATAATTGGTAGTGTGATCCATGGCTAGAATCAGAGATTTGTAGTCTCCTTTGGAGGGGATCAACATAGTTGGTTTCCAGGAATGAGGATGTCTTTGCTCAGACATGTTCTGCTCTTTCCTGATCACCAAACTTTCAACACCTTTACTCTTTGACATGTTCATCATGATGCTATTCTCATGCATGTGGCAAAGTCATCATGGATGTACCTGTGACACTGTGCTCTTAAAGTTTTCTTCCCATTTTGCTGTTCAGTAATTTGTCTCAGTGATTTTCAAAACATTTGAAACACTATTGCTTCTATGTCTGTAGGGAGTTAAATTTTACTGCTTCTATGACCACTTTAATTGTAAACATACTGTGTTATGATCATCATTGCAACTTTTTAGCTATTTAAAATGGCTTAAAAATTACAGCCAAGTCTTTCAAATTTGTTAGAGCATTTATTTATCTTCATGAATTGGTCATATGTATGCATACTTAGAATATGCAATGAATATAACTGTAATCATCAGTAAAGTATGTGACTTACTAAAATGTTCCATAATATTAATTTAAATATACACATAAAACTTTGGAAAGACAAAGAGAAGCATAATAGTTGTTTTAGTGTCCTAATAACCAGGTAGATTGAATAAATAAATTCCTTGGCATAATTAAGCCAATCATATAATTCAGGATAAATACAGATGCCTGGTATAATTGTGGCATACAGTAAACACTTACTTACTGAATAGTACCTTTGCTTATCACTCTGTTCCTTGATTTTGAATTCCATGAGGAGGGTATCAAGAGTCTTATTCAATATTCTAATTCTAATGCTCAGAATAGTTTTTTGAAATTATTACATCATATTTTATTTTTAAATGAGATTATTATGTGAGATATAACAAAATTTTAATTATATAAATTCAAATGAATCAAGTAATCGGACGATTATAATGTGCTAGTGTGGAAAGACAATATTGGAAAATAATTACTCTCTCACATTATTCTACAACTAATAATTGTAATTCTAATGGGATTAGTGAAGGGAAGCCCTTACTCTTCAAATTTTAATTGATATGTGGATAAGATAATTTATATCGTGAAGGTCTTCTCCCACACTTTCAATCCAAGCTCTATCCATCATCAGTCTTCTACATACGATGATTGATGGATTTTAGTTCTCAGTGTGTCAGAATGAGTGCTTTGCCTACAGTTATCCATGTTTTATACAGAATAAGAAAATGTCAAATGAATATGTAGCAACCATATTAGGGGAAAAACACAAACGCTCAGCTTTCTTTCTCTGGCTACAGCTGTTATGTTGCTACATATATAGAGATGCCTGGTAAGCAGGATTTGAAAATTCTGCAAATTGCACTCGCAAACAAGAGTCAGACATTAGTAGCAGGAAAGAGAAGAACTAGATACTTAGTCAATAACGAGCAGTTCCTACAACATTTTCTAAATGTCTGTGACTTTCAAAGTTCCTAAATCCTGGGTATTTACAATCAGACAGTTTACAGAATTCATTAGTAATAAAAGAAAATATTATTTTTAGCTCACATTATTCTCATAGATTTTATTAGTTCCTTGTATTGATAAAAATATCATCCACCCTCCAGTAAAGCAATAATATATTTACTATCCACGAGCTACTAGGCACTTCAGTGTTTTAAATGTGTTGTCATAACATAGGCCACACATTATATAAGAACGAAAGGAATCAGAAGATTAACCTATTCCAACCTCACCCCTAGAATTACTGGGAACTTACAACTTTTCAGTCTTACTAATTTGTTTTGTACTCAGCAAATATAATTATAATTGTTTAAATTTTTACTGAATGTATTGTGTGTATGCACATGTGTGTCTGGGAGTGGAGATAGAGAGCACACATGAGCATGTGTATGCATTGGAACATGTGTGTCTGTCTTAATGTATGTATAGAGGGCAAACAACAATGTGTGGATTCAATTCTTTCCTTCCACAATAGAGGTCCAGAAGATCTATCTCAGGTCATTAGACAACTTAATAGCAAAAACCCTTAGCGCTGTCCCATCTAATCAGTCCTAGGTATGTGTCTTTTGTTGTGTGGTTTGAGTTCAGCTAATGGTAGCAGAACATAAAACATCAAGATATAAATTGTTATCATAAAGGTACAGACCTTCTAAGAATTCAAGTTAGAGTTTATTCTGTAAAAAATATTATAAATACAAAGATTAGTCCAAGTTGTTGCTGCATTTCTCTCATGAGCACTTAATGACTAAACACATATATTTTGTTTCTTCACTGTTTGAAGTAACAATATGCTGGAAATAATCAAATGACCATCAACGAGGAATTTAGTTTTAGACATTTCGATGTGATAAAACTTAAATATTGAAATTATACTGCATTAGACATATGAGCTTTAAGGGTGCTATTTCAGAACAAAATGTTGAGATTCACAGCACAGTTAATCCACATATATATGAAGGCAATCAGTGGAGATCAATACAAAAAGGGTTTATCATGGACTATTTAGGAAGAAAAAATAGATCCTTATGGATATGAAAGTTCAACCTAGTAGTGTAGGTGTTTATATGTCAGTGTCATAAATACACATATGATATTTTAGTGATATATATTTACACTTTTAAATACGTACAGTTATATATGCAAGACCATCACATAAGCGAAGGCTATAAAGTTTCGTGCCACCATGTTAACACCAACTGAGGATAGTTATCTCCCAATTACAAAATTGAAGACATAGAGGCTCAGAATGTGCTCAGAAGTAACATGCTGCCCTAGAACATGAAGGAATCAAGGCTCTGTCCTTAAGTGCCAAAAAACAAATGACAATTACTTTGGGGATTTTATTATTTTGTTGTAGGTTTTTAAAAGGTTTTTATTGCTTTCTGTCCTGAGCACTTACTCAGTTAAAAATATAGTATTTTATCATTGTTTTTAATAGGATAGTTTAAGGAATAGTCTGGTTTTATACCCCTCAGGCAGAAAAATGTGTATATTTTTCAAAATTAATAACAAAAATATGTAGTAATTCACCTGGAAAATAGCAAAAGTAGATACCACAATGGATAATACAATTGATTAATGCTTTTGCGATAAAATATATTTTGCAAGGAAACACAAATAATCTATTTTTGTAGTAGCAGCACAGGAAATTGTAATCCATCAGCAGGTAGAATTGTATAATAGGCTTAGCAGGAAGGTTATTTGCAAAAAGTTATGAGTAATGATATGTACTTACAATATATACCCAAATAGTAAACCATAAACTGATACTCATCATGTATTTCATTATTTGAAATGCATACAAAAGACTAAAGGTAAAGAAAAGCAAACCTCAATGCCATGGGATTGTGACTGGATTTTACACCTATACTATTTCAGATAGTATCTTAACAGATTAATACATATGAAAGTCATAAATATTAAGTCATGATAGAGAGATATACTTTTCAAAATAATATCAAAAGGCAGAAGCCATTATTCTTCTCACTGCCCTTTTCCTTCAAACTGTGGCTAAAATGACTTGATCAAAATCATGATGATGCACTTAAATAATATAATTTTAGTTCAACTACCAAAAAATTCCAATTAAGTATGATTCTGTACTCAGCAGGATGTAGTCTCAAGTAAGAATAGCTTTCTGTGAATCAAGCTAGCCAACTACTTTGATATAATAAGTTTTCTTGTGGTTTTGACCACTAAGGCAAGAATCTTTTCTATTTACTACATAGCATTTTACTGTCATGCAGAATGACAAGATACTTGGAAATATATCCCAAGAGTACTGCTTGATTATGCAATTTGAGAAGGGCTGTCATGTAGCCTTCCCCACACACTGTCAGCTCCTCACATACTGACATATTGTAAGCAGTGTTCCTACCTGGTACATCACAGCTAATGCTCAAGCAGTTGAAACAACTGCCACCATTGCTGGAGCTACCGATGGTGGCACCCGTGTTTTAATTCTTACTAGCACTCATTTATTGTAAAGCATAATATTTAAAGAGTCTGCCGAAGATTCTCTTTCAACTTCACTCAGTTCTCTGAAGCTTATGATTAATATACACTTTCGTAGATTTGTTGTTACTCTTTCCCTCATGAAAGTTTCACTACCGGTAAATAAGCATTAGAGACCTGGCCCTGCTCTCTTTATCCTTGTCAAATCCTATCCTTTCCTGGGTTAGATAATAGTTCAGCAGACACTGCATCAATATCTAAGGTACAGTGTACAACAGAAACACGTGCATCAAGAAACAAGTTTAAAGATGATAAAGCTGTTATCTCTTTGAACAATTAACATCAGCTAAGCCTGGAAGTCAGGCGGTAGTAGGGTTTTGAGAAGACAGTGTGGGTTGTTATAGAAACAAAAACACTGGAATTGAGAAATGCAGGAAAGGATGCTTTACACATGTTCATACATACCATGTGAAAATGTAAGGCTTTATTCTACGTGTTAAGAATGTTAGGTGGGAGTAGAGAGATAGAGCAAACAAGAAGGGATGGAGAAAGAAGTGTTAGAACAGCAAGTGAAACAGCACTATTATCATCATCACCACCACCATCATCATCATCATCATCATCATCATCATCCATCATCATCCATCACCATCACCATCATCATCATCCTTAATCTTTGTACAGTCCAGTCTTTACACCCTCCATTCTTTATTCCAACAGTTCCTCTTCCCAGTCTTCCTCCTCCATCTCCAAGAGAATGTCCCCACACCCTTACATACCCCACACCCCACCAGACCTCTCTACTTCCTAGGGTCTCAAGTCTCTCAAGGGTGAGGTGCTTCTTCTCTCACTGAGGCAAAACCAGGCAGTCCTCTGCTGTATATGTGTCAAGGGCCTCAGACCAGCAAGTGTACACTGCCTAGTTGGTAGCTCAATGTCTGAGAGATCTCAGATTGGAACCCATCTCAAGGGAAAGCTCCAAAGGCTGACACTATCACTGATGCTGTGGTGTGCTTAGAGATAGGAGCCCAACCAGCATGGCTGCCCTCTGAGAAGCCCAACAAGCAGGTGTAATAGTCAGATGCAGATCCTTAAACCCAATCAATGGACACAAGCCAGGGACCCCTGTGGTTGAATTAGGGAAAGGCTGGGAGAAGTTTAAGGAGGATAGACACCCTAGAGGAAGACCAGCAGAAACAACACTCTTAGTCACTAGAGTACAAGAAAATTCAGGACAAGGCTGTGGGAACAGAGCAGTGAAGCAACCTTTAGAGCTGCAGTCCGGGAGTAAGCGTGAATGGCTGGCATACAATCTTTCTCACACGCTCTTCAGTTTTTATTAGCCCTGTCTTTATGTGATTCATGAACCTGAATCAATAAGGTGATTCAGGGAGGAGACACAATGATCTAACCTAGAGTGGGATGAGAAATGCTATGTCTTTATATTGTAATACCAGAACTGCAGTAAAATTAAATTGTATTATGTTCCTTTCTCTGTGGAAATACTATAATTTATTATAATTTTATTTGAAAATAGTGAATTGTACCTTCATTCATCTCAGTGAAGAGAAAGCATTGTTATAGAAGCTATTGTGGCTGTTGCCTGCTGCAGCTCCTCTCTTCATCCCTGAGCTCCCCTATACACACACTGCACTCCTGCAGACTCTACCTGTCATATCTAGTTGCTCATAGCAGTTACTGTTCAAATCATTAGCTAACATTGACAGCATTGGTCTGAAGACCAAAGGAGCTAATGTCAGAGCTGGTCAATCGTGCCTCACTGACACACATTGAAATAATCCTGATGTACCTTAAAATCCATCATTTTTAAGCAGCTGCATTTACAGGTACTACTAAGTAATACGGAAGTACCTTGTGGATCCTTTAATTTATGGCTCATTGAATTTCAGTGCTATTAATAATCACTATGAGTACTTATTAAAAATAAAGTCTTCCAGTCTTCACTCTAAGGCTGTTTGATTCATTCAGCATCTAGAATCTGCATTTTTAACAAGCACCCTAGTGACTATGACATTAGAATTTCATAAATATTATTTAAGAAATGTGCATTTTGAATATATTTTCCCAATAAAAATGAAGCAAGGCAGTCTTCTACGGATTGGAAAAATTCACTAACAATACATCTGAAAGAGAGCTAATATCCAAATTATATAAAGAAGTCAAGAAGTGACAGCACATGCTGGTGGTTATGGGGAGAAGGAGAAACACAACCCCATTGCTTCTGTTTGCAAGCTGGTACAACCACTCTAGAGATCAATTTGGAGGTTCCTCAGAAAATTAGAATAGTTCTGAAGACTAGATCACTTTTCGGCATATACACAAAAGATGCCCCACCATATCCCAAGGACATGTGCCCCACTGTGTTCATATCAGCTTTATTCATAATAGCTTAAAGCTTATAACAACCCAGATGTCCCTCAACCAAATAATGGATAAAGAAAATGTGATTCATTTATACAGTGGAATTAAATATGAAGACACAAATTTTGCAGGCAAATGAATGAAACTAGAAAATATCCTGAGTAAGGTAACTCAGTCCCAAAATAATAGACATGCTATGTACTCACAGATTAGTGGATATTAGCCAAAAAGTACAGAATATCTAGAATCCAACCCACAGACCATAAGAAATGTAACAAGTAGAAAGGTTCAAGTGAGGATGTTTCAATTCCGCTTAGAATTATTTATTTAGCTTTATTTTAAAATTCAGTTCTGTTTTGTTTTTTAAATTCAGCAAGAAAATTCAGTCCATTGAAAATTTATTCTATGTTGCCAGCCTAGCCTGGAATCCAGTGAAACAACCTACAATCAGGCACATTACTAACTTTTCATAAAAATTCACAAATATTTGTAATACATTAACATTGTATAAGTACATGTAATGTAGCACAGGAATATTTAAAACATATTTTACCATATAAAAGCATAATACATATTCTGTGTGTGATATATAGTAAAACATTTAAGGGGACTATACATTTATTGTGATTAAAATACACAAACACAAAACTCAATCTTAAAACTATACAGATAAATTCACATGCATTTGTCTAAATAAGTTTGCACTGAACTCAGGAACAGCACTGCTTTTTCCAAACAAATTCTATTTAGGAAATGTAAGTCATGAGTCATTAACTCTTTTATGAATATTGTGCATCCAGGCAAGCATATGTTTTGATTTAAAAGTGCCAAGAATAAGCAGGGTTGGCAACCTTAAAGTCTGAGTCCATCCTACATGGCTTTGTCATGTGACTGGCATCCTAGTTCCTATTTCTATCATGCAATTCAGGTTTTGGCAGTAGAAATAAGGTGACTATTTAATGACTGCATTCTAAATAATCACTGGTTTGGAAGTCTTTTGAATACTCAGCTAGGATTCTGATGAGGGTATTCATGAAGATACTCTCAGGGACACATTCATATGGTTGTAACACCATTAGATAATCAGGCGTAGATTCACGTTTCAAAGCTATGGTTGAAGTAGGAGAATGCCATTTACGAGAGGACAAAGTCACC
Organism: Rattus rattus; assembly: GCF_011064425.1. Lineage (NCBI taxonomy): Eukaryota > Metazoa > Chordata > Mammalia > Rodentia > Muridae > Rattus > Rattus rattus. The sequence goes on along the minus strand of NC_046154.1, from coordinate 125,435,698 downwards.
TTAGAAAACAATGATAATGTTTAGTGAAGACATATTTTCTGCTGTTCTATAACATTTATTTGTTAGGTATGAATTTTCTAGACATATCAGTTTGGAAAATCTATAGGTATTCTCATCTTGGTATGTGTTTGATAGCATTAAAGACTACATGGAACAGTAATTTTTTAATGAAAGTAGATTTATTTAATGCAGTTATGGTAGGGTAGTATCTTCTGATAAGGTGTTATAGGGCAAGCAGATGTGCCTCAGAGAGAGGGGAGAACCAAAGGATTTTGACTAAACTCACCATTTTTTCTCATGTAATACAGATGTTTCTTTTGTTTTTTTATTCTTTATTTATTTGCACTTTAAATGCAATCCCCCTTTGAAGTCTTCCCTCCACATGTTCCCTAACTCCTCCTCTGTCCCCCTGCCTCTATGAGGGTATTCCCCCACCCACCCACCCAAACCTGCCTTAGTGGCTTAGGGTTGCCCTATCCTCTGTGATCAAGCCTCGGACCTAGGGTGCTCCCCTTCCAGTGGTGCCAGATAAGGCAATCCTCCGCTACGTATCCAGCTAGAGCCATGGGTACCCCCTGTTTACTCTTTGTTTGGTGTTTTAGTCCCTGAGAGATTTGGAGTTCTGGTTGGTTGATATTGTTGTTTTTCCAATAAGATTGCAAACCCCTACAGTTGTTGCCCTAATGTCCCCATTAAGTTCCCTATGCTCAGTCCAATGTTTGACTGTGTACATCTGAATCTGTACTGGTCTGGCTGCGGCAGAGCCTCTCAGGGCTCCTGTCAGGAAGCACTTGTTGGCATCGCAATAGTGTCTGAGTTTGGTGTCAGCAGATGGGATGGATCCCTAGGTCGGGCAGTCTCTGGATGGCCTTTCCTTCAGTTTCTGTTTCACTCTTTGTCCCTGCATTTCCTTTTGACAGGAGGAATTCTGGATTAATATTTATGAAGTAGGCGTGTGGCCCTATCCCTCAACTGGGGACCATACCTTTCATTGGATATGGTCTCTACAGGTTCTATCTCCTCTTTGTTGGGTATTTGGGATAAAGTCCTTCCTATTGAGTCCTGGGAACCTCTTAGATCCCTGGCATCTGAGATTTTCTAATGGTCAACCCCAGTCCCACCTCCCCCACTGCTACACACCTACTTTCAAATTCTTGGCCCTCTATACTTCAGCCCCATCTCCCATATCTGAACTGCACCCCTTTTCCCTCCCCCGCTTATAAATATCATCCCAGTCCCTTGAAATTGATCTATCCCACTTAAATTCTCCATCTCAGACATAACTTTCCCAACAAGATTTACTACTAGGTACCACAGGAGCAAGCAACATTTTAAGTATAACATGCCCATCCTCACTCTAATTTCATGAATATAATGAATGAAGCATTCAAATAACCTTTCCCTAGTTGACATATGGGCCATGAGGGCCTAAGAGGCGAAGAACCAAGCAACCTCGTCATATAAGCCCAAAGCCAGAGCCTAAAATAAAAACTGGCACCTCAAGGCTCTGAGGGACCCCTGCCTTGCCTCTTCAAGATACATTGGCAGTAGGGACCAAGTATTTTAAGAAATCTGTCTGTACATCTCAGTCTGTCTATGGTCATAATAACAATAAACCTGAAAAGTTTCAGTCTATTTTCAAAGCAAAGTTAATAGAGGTTTTAAAATGCCCGTTAGCAAATTGCACCATTCTTTCCCTTCACGCCACGGAGTGCCAGTGGTAAAACATTAATGGACTGTAAAAGAGGAGGAGTTCACTTTTTTATTTTTGTACCTAATCAACGCTGTCTATAACTTCGTAGCCACACAACCCACCACGAGTTACAATTACAAGCTGTACGCAGTCTAAATATTGGAACTACCAGGAAGGAAAAGTAAACCTTTAAAAGTGGTTATGAAGGCCAGGGGAGAAAACTGAAATCCTTTGATAGGCAGGTTCTGGAGCAGCTGACCTTCTCTTAAAGTCCTGTTTCATCTTGGCACCCAGATAGGCTTACTTCTGCCAGCATGTAAAACAGATTAACAGCCACAGCAGTATAAGGGACTGTAATGGACTTTCAAGAGAACTGGAAAAACAGCGGGCACACTTCCCTATTGCTGACCAGTCATTTTGAAATTTTGTTTGTGAAGTGTTCGTTGAAGGAAACAAAGCCTTGGTGCTTTTCGAGATGTGCTGATCATCAATATCTACCTCTCATTTCTCTGAGAGCTGCAGATTACAGGCCCGGAAATATTCAGGCTATTTATGAACTACAGAAATAAAGACACCATTATCCATGTTCCATTTAAATGAAATATTGTCATGAAATTAGCAAGAGGGGGAAAAATGTACGGTATTTTTTTCTTTATCTCATAGTTTGCAATTCTAGTCAGTAAATGTATTTGAAAATAAAGCTGTAAATCATCTTCACCCTAAAGAAAAGTTTGAATTAACAGGAGCCTTGGTTACTGATTTTCACTCTTCTCCTTCCTTTCAGTAAGTTTGGGTGATTATAGTTGAGTATTTTGTGAATTCATATACAAATTATTAACACAAATATAATATTTCTTCTTGCAATCAATCTATTGCTTCAATAGCACTATTTGTCAGTGGATCTGTCATGATCTAGCATTTCTTTGCTATTTTAAAGAACTCTGTTGTAATATGAAAATAATGCTACTATAATGTACCTATTTCATAACTCACATGGGTTGGAGAAAGATGAAATGAACATAAATATCCTACATGAAAATCTTCCATGGTGTTCCCTCAAGAACCCACGCTATGTGACTATATTATTTATGAAATAATGAATCCTTTCTGTTATTGCCAGTAATGTGCTCTGTTTTGGTCTCAGACCAAGACAGGCCTGCTTTATACTAAATACGTGTTATAGCACCTCATATTAATGTGAGTCACTTGGGGGAAAGTCGGCAGTGACTTGTAAAGAATGTTTTCGTAAAAGTCTTTACACATTTTAAACAGGAAACATTTGTAGTCTCATTGAAATTTCTAATATATACTTAAAAGGAAAAATGTAAATGCATTTATGTTTGTATTTTATGGTCAGCTCTAACCCAGTCACTCCTAAAAAAAGGTGTAACCCCACAGAGTGTGACACTTCCTCTCTATATAAGGCTTCAGTTGATCATTTGTTCCTTAAAATATGCAGTTGGGGCTACTTTAACAATCACATGCCATTTCGAATTTAATTGCTTTTAAAAATATTTACATTAAATTAAATATATAAACAAGGAAAATGACAAATGGATACTAAAGAATAGTAAGTTACTAGAAATTAGATTTTTTTTTAAATTATCGTTAATTTTTTTATAGTCCAGTCATTATCCCCCCCTGTTCTGCCTTCTGACAGTTCCTCATCCCATTCGTCTTCACCACACCCCCAACTCAAAGAAGATTTCCTCACCACCCCACCACTCCACCAGGCCTCCCCACTCCCTCGGGCCTCAAGTCCTAGCTCAGACAAGGCTAAGCATGAGGGTCATTAGCAGAGTACATGTTTAGCATGTCCAAGACCTAGTGATACTCAAGCAAATAGACAAAACAAACACTAAGAGGTAAACATGAGTACCAAGGACCTCAGTGTTGCATAGACAGCCATATCTTTCCAATGGGTAGGGCTTTTGCTTCATGAAGTTTACAGCTAGACAAGACACATGGTGCATTCTCCCTTACAGCAGCCCACTCAACGCCATGCAGTCGTTTCAGAGCTAGCCAGCAGAGCTTGGATATTTTAGCTTATCTGTATCCTACAACTAAGTTAAATTGTGTGCTATCTTCCATAATATAGTCTTATCCTCTAGTTCTGGTGAGCAACCAAGAAGAAGGACAAGAGCTTTTGTTATTGGTTCTGTGTCTCTTTGGGACGGTGGGCAAGGGGGAGAGGCGTTGCCCTTGGAGCCTCTCTAACCCACACGTGGGAAGATATGTCATAATTGGAACTGTAAACTATCTTCATTAATCCATTGCTACTAGAATCAGCACTATCTAGTTATTAAAGATAACTCTTTCAATCTCCCTTTTGTATTTCTATATGGTTATGCTCATAAACTAAATCTGCTCTCACTTTTACTCAAAGAAGCCTCTCTTCGCAATGAACAGGGGTGAACACAGATTCACAACTGCTCAGGTGTCGGGGAGTAATTCCTGGTTGCCAGCTAAGACGTAAACAAGATGTTCCTACTACACCTTGTATGGCTCCCAGAATATTCTGGTACAGTGGATGAAGTTATAAGATGAGGGGGCTATAATGTTATCTGAACACAATAAAACCATTGCAATCATTAATAACTGGTTTCTTGTATTGGTCCACACAAGAACAGAAATTCATGGAAGAGGAGGGAGGTAGCATGAGGCCCTATCCTTTATTTCTGAACGTTTAGCTATTGATAGTTTCCTGAAGGTAGTAAATCATAGTCATTAGTTGTTTACCCACTGCTGGCCTTCCACTAGACTCCTGTAAATAGCACCAAATGAATGGACTCATAGGCATTCCAGATCACAAAACAAAAGGCCAAGGCATGAACACTGGAGACGTATTTGTGGAAGGAAGAGGAATGGGATGCTAGAGGGGTCACTATGCATACAGACATGTGCAAAATGGCCTAAAAATAAGTTTAACAAATAAAAATAAATAGCTTTTAAAAATAATGTAGGTTATTTTGAGGTAATTTGTGCAGACTAAAATACACTGTTTTGTAAAATAAAATGATTCATATATAATACAACTCTTTACATTGTACCATCAATTTTTGTATATACTAAAACGCTGAAATAGATTTGTTGTGATATTGGGTCCACATCTTCTCAAATATGGAAAACATAAACAATAAACATGAGGGTAAGAAAACATCTGAAAATGGATGCAAAACCTAAATTGACCATTTTAATACTTTCATTAATAATAAATTTAGAAGATTCATTTCTAAGATAAAATACTACTTTCAAACATCAGTAGATCTAAATGAATCCCATTCTCACCAACAGACTCTTCACAATCCTTGCATGAGTTATTGTTATAGAAGACCAATCTCCCCTACCATGGACTAGTCTTGCATTCAACTTCTATTAGAGTATAATTTGTTTTGGATCATGTTACTTTGTTCTTACTGCATTTCAGACTTTAAGTCAGGTCAATATAAAGAGCGGAGATCATATTCAGAACCTGAAGAAATTGTGTTTGTAACTTAGCATGTCTTAGTAATTTTTAAAAACATATTTATGCTTTTGAATGACTTTAAAACACGTATTTCAACTTTGAATAGCTTTAATCTCTATTTCTTACCCACTGCATTCATTGACTTATTTCTGCAGTAAATATGCATAAGCTACTTGCCTTTACATGATAGCCTTTTATTGCATGGGAATATCGTAGGGTGCTCTACAAAATTTTTCTAAATCAAGTTTGGTCAATGAAAAAACAGAAAGTAGATAAACATGGATAAATGCAATTGTGATAATCAAACACACAAAAAGCAATCTTTATTCTTGCAACCTTATATTCTATCACTATAGCTATATTACCTACTATGACCAATTTGCAATAGGCAAAGAATATATTTTGCGTCAATATTTTGGAAATGTATCACCATGACTATGCAATGCTGTGTAGCCTTATGCAATCACTAAGAGCCATAATGGATGGAGAGGGAAACAGAAGGAGGAATTCTGCCCAGATATTTACTTCTAAAACACATTAATGAAGACAAAAGACTGATTTTCATCGTTAACATTTTTCAAATATCGGTAGTAGCTGGGGCTGAATCATTTAACCTTGGAAAAGATTTATCTGGAACAAGATTAGTCTAAGTTCAGGTATATCATGGAAAAAAAGTGGCATATTATAAACCACATGTTAAAAGAATATTTCGAACTTTCTAGAAAGCAACACTCCAGGTAGCCATTCAGAGTATGGCCTCTAAGATTTCGCTTCTGTCCTTGGGAGAAAAATCTTTTGTCATTGAGATCGTGTTGCCCATATAGTAGAGACTACTAACATCATAATCATTTAAGCTGACTACACTAGCAGAGGTTCTGTTTTTGGTAACAATTTCCATTTGCTTTATTCCTCATAGGTTTTTTTTTTTATTTTCTTTTCTTTTTTTTGGAGCTGGGGACCGAACCCAGGGCCTTGTGCTTGCTAGGCAAGCGCTCTACCACTGAGCTAAATCCCCAACCCCCATAGTTTTTAAATAATAAAAGAGAGGTGTTTTTATGCAATAAAAGTCTTATTTGTTTCAAATCAATTATTTGGCAACACATTGTAAAAAAATACCTTAAATATTGTGTGAGTGTATATTGTGCAAATGGAGTATGACTGTGTGGTGTGTGTGTGTGTGTGTGTGTGTGTGTGTGTGTGTGCGTGTGTGCGTGTGTGTAGTGTGGTGTGATATGTGTTAGGACAAGTGCCATGATTGTGTATTGAAGTCAGAATTCAGATATCCATCATTTTGATTAGGATAACGTTTATCATCAGCTGAGAGAGTTCTCTCTAGATTGTAATGGTAAACAGAGTACAATTGTAGCCAAATACTATAGGGAAAGATATTAAATAGTATAGCCTCCATGCCTCTGCTGTGTTTTCTGTTCACAGTCACATATTCTCCATTCCTTCCTAAGAGAAAATAATTGTGGTAGAATATGATAAAAGAAAAGACTGTGTCAAGATGCAGCAAAGTAATATTATTTTATTAACAGCATTGAAGCCTTCAATTATGAAAATTGAAGAAATACAGTGAAAATAAAAACAACAGAAAGTGTTACAAAGCAATAACTGATATGCATTTTTAATGTTTTTATATAGCCTTGAATTTAATGTTTTCATATAGTCTTACACTCTTATTTCATCAATGTTTTTTTTAAGGCAGAGTTTGTAGTCATACAAATCAGATTATGATGCATATTATTTTGGCCTCTAAAAAATGACTCTTGCTATGTTAACCAGACAGGTCTCACATTGGTAATCCTCTTGTCTTCTGGAATGCTACAAACACAGGAACATGTCTTTATGTCTGGTGACTGCTTGCTATTGATATTTTTGCATTAAAGATTTTAAAAGAAAACATCCCTTACAATAATGTTTATTGTATCCTGAATGAAGATACTGGAATAAAGAACACATTCTAAAAAGTAAATTAGAAAGAGAAGAAACTTCAATTTGTAACATCTGAATAGACTATTATTTTCTTCTGTTAACTACTTTTAGATACTGAATTCAGACACACATTCATATGGTAACGAGGATTATGTTTTTAAGAGTTAAGATTGAACCATATGATAATATTTAGCTCACTATTTAGCTCACGTAGCTCGTTCAGTATTACCTTGGCTCCTCTTCATATTCATTCACTTGTCATGTTCAGCTTTGATTTTTAAACAGTATTATTCATATTTTCAAAAGTTGTACAAGACTGTAAGGATGAGGACACTACATCTTAAATTAGTGCAAAAAATAATTTTTAATTGTCAAATATGTTTTTTAAGTGAGTGATTCAATGTGATTACTGTTCTTGCATGAAGACGTTAGTTTTGATTTCCCAGTCCCATGTAAAAGCAAAAAGCACAGTGTCTCTACTTGGAGATAAGAGGAGACAGGAAAATATCTAACACCTCATAGATCAGCGAGCTTAGTGTACACAGAAGGGGGAGGGATAGAACTGTATCCCAAACAAGGCAAGGATCTGCAACTAATGTTATTCTGGCATCCAAACTCACTCTGAAATGCACTCTCTCTCTCTCTCTCTCTCTCTCTCTCTCTCTCTCTCTCCCCCCCCATGCATGCGTGCATGCACACACACACACACACACACACACACACACAGAGACAGAGAAAGAGAGACAGAGACAAACAGAGACAGTGACAGACGCAGAGACACAGAGTCAGAGAGAGACAGACAGAGAGAGATTACTAATGATTTTTGAAGACCTGTTGGTAGGTTTAAAAGGAAAATTATGAATCATTAATTCACTTAAGTTGTGCATCAGTAACCTCATTGATTCAGTTTGCTTCCAAAAGTCATGATCTAATTGTAACCTAAAGCTAAAGAAACCTGAGCAAGAGATAGTGAATGGGAAAAGCCACTGTCTGAGTAAAAAATGGCTTTTACATTGTTTTATTTAATTTTGCATACAAAGAATATTCACAAAATTAAAGTAAATTTACATGACTAAAAGAATGATTAAGCCCTGAAGAACACTGGCTGCTCTCGCAGATAAACTGAATTTTTCCCTCCCTCCATATATAAGAAGAAACAGTATAAGAAATTTTTTATTATATTAACACTTCTATGAAAATTATAATCCTCACAAAAATCATACAGGAGTATAATGACAGTTACATCCAAACATTCATCCAGAACTTCAAATATAAAAGTTGTAAATACACATAGTTAGGCACTTGAAATTCAGTATATGATTAGGACAGAGGAGTTTTGCTTCCTATATAAATATGCTACAATACTCATGTCCATTTTAGCAACTGAAACTTAATTTGACTTACTTTTTATTATCTGCATTCCTTGATCTAGCATTCTAGAACACATGTTTTTCATTATTGACCATTTACAACTTATCATTTCATAATTTTCCTTCTTCAGTGCTTGCAGTAGCCTCCTTCCCTCACACACTTTCTAGAGATTTCAAGTTTCACATTTAGACTTAGGCACCTCACTGTGCTATCTCCTGCCTCATTCTTAACCAACATGTGTCTCTACTGATTTTTTATTTTTCCTCTCTTTCCTCCCTTGCTTCAGTCCTTGTTTGCTTAGCTATTTCCTTTGGTTGAGTCTGTCCTTTGCCTGTGCCCTATTAAGTACCTTCCTTCTGTTCCATTTCCAATTTACATGTTATTATTTCTACATTACCTTCTCTTTGCCCTGCTCTAACACACAACACCATCCTGTATTTACTTGAATTCCACCTAGCCTTCATGTCATATCATCCCCTTTTCTGGAAAAGTATGTTCAGCCTCATTCTAACAGTCATTGTTGTTGTTGGCCTCTGTCTGTGTGGTATACATTGTTTGTCAACATTATATTCTCTAATACCTTTAAAATAATGAAACAGTGCTGATGTAAAATCCAGGCCTAAACCTTAGACAAAGAACTGAGACAGTTAGGATTGCTGAGAGTAGGAGAAATAGTCTTCCTCGGGGAAGAGGACACCAAATGTTATCCAATACCAAAAGGTCAGGCCTGGAGATAGATAGATAGATAGATAGATAGATAGATAGATAGATAGATAGATAGATAGATAGATAGATAGATAGATAGATAGATAGAGAGATAGAGATAGATAGATAGATAGATAGATAGATAGATAGATAGATAGATAGATAGATAGATAGATAGATAGATAGATATAGATAGATAGGGCACCGTACAAACTAAGAAGATTGTATTTGTATGTGTTCAGATGTGTTTAGGAACAAACACAGACACAGACAGACAGATGCACATGCATGCACACATACATACACACACACACACACACACACACACACACACACACACACACACAAAGACTTATGTAACAATAATTAAAGAAAAGGAGGCCAAGAAATTGAAAGAAATCAAGGGGGGAGGAGATTCAAGGAAGGCTTTGTAGGAAGGAAATAGAATGGACAAATAATAATTACAACTTCAAATATTGAAAGGTATATTTTAAAAATGTACCTGTTAAAGTTAAGCCAAAACCATCCTCTCTCATCATCCCTGTCTGCTGAACTTTCTCTTAGTCTATAAATATCCTAGCTAAGTAAGTATCTTTTCATGTCCAAATGATCCGTGTCACTATGTATAACTTCTTTGTTCTTAACTTCACTCATTTTTATTCTTTACATTACTAGTTTCTCAGAATGATTTTCAAAAGTCCAAAGCATACAGATGTGCTCTAAAGGCTGAACCACGATGATGGCCATGAGTGTGAGGCAGCCTGGGCCACTATTATACAATGAATACCTGGGTAGCCTAGTTGTTACACAGTGAGTTCTGGTCTCTCTGTCCCTCCTTTAACATCCAAAGCTCCACTACAGAATAGCATGATTAGGAAGCTCATTTTCTTAACTGAATGTTACACAAGATGCCCTATGTTCCCCTACATATTTGTTTCCCTGATAGTCATGAAGCAAGATCTCGGGACTTTCCATTTTCTAGCATTGAGGTCATCTGATTTCCCTCAGGCATCTTGGTAGAAAGGGTTTTGCCATCACTCTGTTGAGGATTCACTTGGAGTGTAAGACAGGGCAATTACCTTTTGAACTCTGTTTTTGAGTAAACAAAGCAGAGTGGAACAGTGGGAGCAGAAGGAATGTTCTCAAGAGCATATTAGCATAAAGCAATTAGGCAATGGTAATGAGAGTTACTCTGTGCTGTTGTGGCAACAACTGCCAGTGACCACTGAAACAACCTCACTTAGGAATCTTTGCCTTGTTCTTCTTGGGAATTCTCTGCCCCAGCTGCCCTTGTCCCTTAGGAACAAATTTCTAATTCAACATAGGCATTTAACACATCACTTGTTAACCAGTAACTTTGTGTTTCTTTCACTGAAAATGTAAAATATTTACCTGAGTCATTCCTGCTTGGTCACCTCCTAATAGATTCTCACCCCTTTGCCTCTGAAGTAACTCAGTTAAGTGGAGACTTGACTTTATTTCTGTAAGATACATTGTTCTAAAAGCTCACATTTGCTCTCCTTGGGACTTCCTTTCTCACATTGCAACTTCCAGCCCAGTGTATTTCTTCTTATGTTATGGTAAGGTCTGTAGGGAATGAATATGGCGGGTTCATGACAAACATGACAATAAACTCTCTAGTGTAGTCTTCAACCTTTGATGCTTCCACGGCAATATCATGAGTCTTTTCACACACTCCCAAACCCACAGCATAACCAGGTTTTGGCACATTGCCCAGGACGCCAGGAGCCAGAAGATACTGATGACAATAAGTAGGAGTGCCGACTCAAAGGCAATGTGCGTCTGTAAGAAATAGAAGAAAGAAGAGCACACCTCCCAATTGGTAATGTCCATACAGTGAGTTATGCTTGCACATGAGAGAAAATAAGCGCCATCAAGAGTTTCCGTTTCCATAGAGTGTGGAACAACCAATCCCTGTAAAGTGGAAGCCATAAAGGAAGTCTCTTGGTTTATTTTTGACTTTTCTGTCTTTGAATGCACACAGGCTGAGAGTTTGTAGTATTTTAGTAGACAAGTGAAGTTATACCAAACCTGAACAAGGAATAGAAATTTAGAGAGCAAAAGTCTGATGAAAAGATGGGCGTATACTCAAAAAATGCTCCAACATACAGCAAAGACACATGTTCCACTATGTTCATAGCAGCCTTATTTATAATAGCCAGAAGCTGGAAAGAACCCAGATGCCCATAAACAGAGGAATGGATACAGAAAATGTGGTACATCTACACAATGGAGTACTACTCAGCTATCAAAAAAATGATTCTTTGAAATTCATAGGCAAATGGATGGAACTAGAAAATATCATCCTGATATTGGTAACCCAATCAAAAAAAAAAAAAAAAAAGACATGGTATGCACTCACTGTTAAGTAGATATTAGCCCAAGAGCTCGAATTACCCAAGATACGATCCACAGACCACATGAAGCTCAAGAAGAATGACAACCAAAGTATGGATGCTTCAGTCCTAATTAAAATGGGGGAGCAAAAATATTCATAGGAGGAGATATGGAGACAAAGTTTGGAGGAGAGACTAAAGAAATGGCCATTCAGAGCCTGCCCCACCTGGTGATCCAGGCCATATACAGACAGCTATCAAACCCAGACAATATTTCTGATGCCAAGAATTTCATGCTGACAGGAGACTGATATAGCTGTCTCTTGAGAGGCTCAGCCACAGCATGACAAATACAGAGGTGAATGCTCACATCCAACCTTTGAACTGAGAATGGTGTCCCCATTGGAGAAGTTAGGAAAAGGATTGAAGTTGAAGGTGTTTTGAACCCCATAAGAACAACAATACCAACAAACCACAACTCCCAGGGACTAAACCACCATCCAAAGAGTTCACATGGACAGACCTATGGCTCCAGCTGCATATGTAGCAGAGGATGGCCTTGTTGGGCACCAAAGGGAGGAGAAGCCCTTGGTCCTGCCAAGGTTGGACTCCCAGTGTATAGGAATGTCAGGGCAGGGAGTCGAGAAGGAGTCTGTTTGGGTGGGGGAAAAGAAATAACATTTGAAATGTAATAAAAAATTCCAGTAAAAATAAACAAACAAAAAACTAATCACAAATACTGGACTTAACTGATGTTATATACAAAATTTACCTATCATATATTTACAGAATATTTCACCCAAACACAAAAGAATATACCTTCTGCTCAGCACCTAATGGAACTTTATTTAAGGGAAACTTTGAATTGGTGCCAAAAGTTTAATTCACACAGTAACTTAAGGCAGGATAATAACCTTCACATTAAAAACCAGCCTGATCTATACACCAAATTCAAAACTAACCAGGACTATAAAGAATGCCTCAAAAGCTCTAGATCAAACCCATTGTGTTGCATATCTTGAAGAATAAATACAGCTATGCTGAACAATTTTTATGTTAAACGAAAATTTTCTCAGGTAAAAAATAAAAGAAAGATAATAATGTTTCAACGAAAGCTGTTTTGTAGCACATTATATTCAGTGATATGTAGCTCCCATTTTTATAGAGGCAACTACAATACATTGTGTGATCATCTTTGGTCTGTCACATTGAATTGACAATTTAAAGAGGATTTTTCATTATCTTCAAATCCAATGAACTGAATGGGATGCTGCATGGCTTTCAGCACCACCTAATTCTAGATATCTGAACTGGAATTCCACCACCCTGCCAATATTTCTGCTATTCCAATCCTACAAGTGGACAATATTAAATATTAATGCTACTGTGTTGTGTGATGTGTGTGGAGTTTGATGGTACAAATCCCCCAAATGAAATATATTGAATGATGCATCGTTTTATTGAATCCCTTCTCTTATATCTATTACTATGCACATTCTAAACAAACATATATTCAAGAACCTTGGTTAAAGGCAGCAGGACCAATTAGGGAGAAGAGGCAGCAGTCTGTCTCCTTCTTCCTCTTCAGGTCATTCAATGTTGAAGAGAATTAAGCAACATTTTGTTATTGGCCATTAATTTATGTGGAAATCAGATAAATATGTGTTCATGTTACTGCATCCATCACTAAATAATGTATCAATGTTTATCAACATTTAAGCCTTAAAAATAGTATGCCTTATATGATGATTTAATTAATACTACTACTAAGAGAATGACCCACATCAACTACATCATTTAATCTTCTGTTTTTTTTTCAAAATAAATTACACTAAAACTAAAGGAGTTTTAGAATGACTTCCAAAGTGCACAAGCTACTATATCAATTTGGAACAATAGTAAGCAAACTATTCTGAAATGTTAGCTCCTTTACTTACAAACACCTACATTCATTTTTTTTACTTACAAATTTGCCTTTCTAAATTCAAATGTCAACTGTAAAAGATATTTCTAAAATGATTAAGTTCTAAAAGGTTTGGGGAAGCAACTTCGTAATATGTTATTTCCTTCTGCTACTACAGTGGGCCTATGTTTTGATCACTTTTCAAAAAATGTGGACACTGCAAAGTGTTTGTCCAATACAGACGGGCCACTGCATTCTTATTCCCAGCATTCCCTCTGGTAGATCTTTCATCAATGAGCTGTGAAATTCTTAATAGCAAAATCATTGCACACATTCATGACTGTCTTAGAAGGAAGCCTATCCTCCTGATGGTTGCCTTAAACAGTCTGAACCCTAGTGTTCAGATACAGGAAAAAAAATACTTATGTCAGCTATGTCAGCTACTGAAGCAAGGTACTACCAGCTTCCCAGAAACACATTACTCTTGCAAGTCACATCTAATTATGCTTCCCTTAAAGTTTAGTTTTTCTTCGTCAAGTTATCTTCATAATTTTTCTTTCCCAAACTTGAAGAGTAATATATCTAATAAATATGCATGGATTGCACCTCTTTCTTGAAATACATTAAAGCCTTGATAACATCTCTCCTAAATCTAACCTAATCACTACAGTTTCATAATAAATCTAGTGATGCTACTTGTATGATATCACCATGTTTGATTATTTGTTCTAGCATACAATTATTATATTCAAACAGAGAACCTATTAATTTAAAAATATAGTATTAAATATATTTGTCTTAGACACATACAGGGGCTCTTCATAAGTGTGAGGCCAGCGTGGTCTATATACTGAATTCTAAATACCTATGGTTACATATTGAGACACTATCAAAAGTTCCTCCCACAATTGAAATGTATTCTTTGGGTGTGTATTTTAAACAAAGATGTTGGCCGTGGCATTATTTATCACAGCTCATTTCAACATCAAGTTAATGGAGGTTCGATGAACTTCTGTTGACTCATTAGAATTGTTACATATCCATTGTATGTCTGCCCATGGCCTGTGTATTGCCTGTGGGTTTCAGGATTTTATAATCAATACTTGTTTTTTAGATGGGTTTATGAACATTTCCCAAAAATACAATGAACCTAAACACCAAAGAATCTACACTTCCCCAGTTAGTGTCTGTTTTTCTCATATGTATTTGGTATGTAAATGCAGCATATATAATAACTTCTACAATCTGTGTGTGTTTGTGTGTACATGAAATTCTGTGTAACTGGATTCATACTCATGGAAAAAAATTTATCACCCTTCATATGATAGCACATTTCCATATCACAGGTTACATTCAAAAGGAGATCCTAAAAAGAGAATTTTATTGCATGACTTTATATTGTATCATATTGCCCTGTATTGAGGTACTGTAATTGGTAGACAAAGGAATTGGAAAAGAAACAATACATATATAATGTTAAAATATGTTGCTATTTACAAATGGCATGCCATATTGTTCTCCAATCAGGAAGATGTGACAGATGCTATTTCTACAAAGCATAATATTAAAGCTTATCTGATAAAAATGGTTTTATTATAGAAGAGTTTCTATTTCCACTTCACAGGTTGAAAGCCACTTTGCATCTTCCTATGTTCACAAACTTAATTTTCTTTCTTTCTTTCCTTCTTTCTTTCTTTCTCCCTTTCTTTCTTTGTCTCTTTCTTTCTTCTCTTATTTCATTCAGTCAGTCATAATTTACTTCTTTCTTCAGTTTATCTTTTATTCCCTCTTTTGCATAATATTCACGAATCTTATATTTTGGTTTTTTTCTTGGTTTTTTTCTGACTTTTTTTAGATTTTATTTCTCAAATAGATTCTGCTATATAATTAATCCATTATGATCTAGTTGTAAATAACTATCCCTTTATCTTAAACTTTTATTTTGCCAAAGATATTTTCTGTTCTTGAAAAATTCTTTTAATAACCATATTACATGAAAACAAAACTATATTTTCAATTGTTAGCTTCATTTTGTGTATGTGTGTGTATAAAACAGTATTTTTAAATTATTTTGTGTCCCCAAATTTTTAAATTTACATGGTTGGTCCATTTTACTTCTATTGTTTAGAGGATTGATTGCAGAATTTATAATAAAGGCTTAAATTTGCCCATTTTGGAAGTAGTTGTAATTTTGTCACCTATTAAGCATCCAATTTCAGAGTCTTCGTAACTTAAGCCCCTGAGAATAACAGAAATCTGTATTTACAAATATATTTTTCTAGTATTTTTAAAGGTAATGAGTCCTTTTGTTTACAATGCCATGATAGTAGGTCAGCTTGGCCGACAAATTAAATAGATCCTTTGGTTTCAAAAATCACACATGCATAGTTATAGATGCAATGGTGATTTAAAAGAGAGAGAGAGAGAGAGAAAGGGAGGAGAGAGAGGAGAGAGAGAGAGAGAGAGAGAGAGAGAGAGAGAGAGAGGTTTCCGTTAAATATACATGGGCCTCTTTCATAATTTTAGGTTGTGTATAACTTTTTCTACCACATAGAAATATTTGTTCATTCCAAAAAGTACCAATGGCAGGTTAAAAGCAAACAAAAATGATTATTTGACCTAATTCTACCATGGTGAACTAATTACAGGAGGGTAGGCACTTCAATACAGTACCACATAAGTGTGAGTGAAAACTTCTTACAAAAGTTACTACCCAGAGCTCCCTCCCTCACAGTTTGCAGGCAGCTCTGCTGAAGATTTTCCTCTTCCCCAGAAAGTGTTTCCTAATAATAATCTTGAACGAGGGGCAGAACTCCTTCCAACTGAGAGCCTCCCTTTTCTCATCATGAGTAAAAGTTTTGATTTGTAGGGAATATTAATAACTTGAACCATAAATATGAGAGTCAGCATGTCCCCATGCCTATGACATTCCTCTGTAGTTAGTATAGTAATCACATTGTGATTTAAATATTAGATGGTAATTAAATCAAAGACTAGAGTCTTGACAAAGATGACAAGGTTATTAAGAAACAGGACAAGAGTACGATGTGAATTCAGAGACAGTAATGATATTACTGTTTTTTCTAAATATTTGCATTTGCAGAGAGTACAGTCCATAATAGCTAGATAAAATACAAAATGCAGTGGGACAGGTATCATATTTCCGTCTTACATGACATGAAGAAGTTCTAGGAGGTCTGTATTTGAATACCTGAGTAAATCCTAGGAAGCACAATGGGCCATTCTGTTGGTTTTATTTGGTTTGGTTTGTTTTATTAATCATTTTATTGATTTACATTTCAAATATCCTCCTACCTGGTCTTGTCTCCACAAACCCTCACCCCTTCCCCCTCCACTTTGCCTCTAAGAGGGTGTCCTCCCACATACTCACTGACTCCTGCCTCACCCATTTAGCATCCCCATTTACTGGGGAAACAAGTCTCCAAAGGTCTAAGTTCCTCCACTCCCGTTGATGCCAGATAAGGCAGTCCACTGCTACATATGTAACAGGACCCATGCACCTACTCACGCATACTCTTTGGTTGGTGGCTTAGTTCTTGGGAGCTCTGAAGTATCTGGTTGGTTGATACTGTTCTTCCTATGGGATTGCAATTACCCCCAGCTTCTTCAGTTCTTTCCCCAATTCTTCCATTGGGGTCCCAGGGCATAGTTCAATATTTGGCTGTGAGTGTCTGTCTTATTCAGGTGCTGGTGGAGCCTCTCAGAGGACAGCTATACCAGGCTCCTGTCTGCTAGCATTTCTTGGCATCAGCAATAATGTCAGGGTTTGGTGTCTGTAGATGGGATGGAGCACAAGGTGGGGCAATCTCTGGATGGCCTTTCCTTCAGTCTCTGCCTCACTTTTTTCCTGTCCCTGCATTTTCTTTAGACATGAACAACTCTGGGCTAAAGATTTTATCATAGGTGAGTGGCCCAATCCCTCACCTAAGGGCCATGTCTATCTATTAGAGGGAGTTTCTTCAGGTTCTATCTCCCCTGCTGTTGCAAATTTTATCTAGTGTCATCCCCATTGGGTCCTGGGAGCCTCTCACTTCCCTGGCATCTGGAACTTTCTAGTGGTTACCCACCCACCCATTCCACAGTATATGCCCCCACTGGTACATATATCTACTCTTTCTCCTAGCCCTCTGGACTTCTCTCTGGTCTTTTCCATACCTAATCCTGCTTCCCATTTTCCCTCCCCTTTCCCTCTCTCATCCAGGTTATCCCTCCCTCTGCCTCCAGTGATTGTTTTATTCCAATTCTAAGTGGGATTGAAGCATTTACATATTGGCCTTCCTTCTTGGGTCTGGGTTACCTCACGATGACATTTTCAACTTTCATTCATTTATCTACAGGATTTGTAAAGTCATCATTTTTAATAGCTGTGTAGTATTCCATTGTGTAAATGTACTACATTTCCCATATCCATTCTTCTGCTGGGGAACATCTGGGTTGTTCCAACTTCTATCTATTACAAATAAGGCAGCTATTAACATAGTAGAGTGGGTGTCCATGGCACATCTTTTGGGTGTATGCCCAGTACTGCTATAGCTGGGTTTTCAGGTAGAACTATTTCCAACCTTCTGACGAACCTCCAGATTGCTTTCCAAAGTGGTTGTACCAGCTTGTAATCCCATCAACAAAAGGGGAATGTTCCTTTTTCTCCAAATCCTCACCAGCATCTGCTACTGCCTATGTTTTTGATATTAGCCATTCTGATTGACATAAGGCAGAATCTTGGGATAGCTTTGACTTGCATTTCCCTGATGACTAAGGATGTTGAACTTTTCTTTAGGTGCTTCTCAGCCATTTGAGGTTTCTCAGTTGAGAATTCTTTGTTTAGCTCTGTACCTCATTTTAATAGGCTTATTTGGTTTTCTGTATATATTGGATATTAGCCCTCTGTCAGGTATAGGGTTGGTAAAGTTCATTTCCTAATCTGTAGGCTGCTGTTTTATACTATTGACAGTATCCTTTGCCTTGAAGAAGAATTTTCAGTTTCACGAGGTCCCATTTTTCAGTTGCTGATCTTAGAGCCTGAGCCATTGGTGTTCTGTTCAGAAAATTTTTTATAGATTTCTGTTACATTTAGCTTTTTTCTGTCTAGTAGTACAGACTTATGTCAAAATACATACATGTTCATTCTAACTGATAGCTAATTAGTTTCATAAACTGTTATAATGAGCCAAACCATGTTATTCACTTGACTAAGAATAGATATGTACCCTGTTCTAAAGCTGAAGGGAGTAAAGTATATTGCAAATTCAGTTAAATGTGCAGTGGTGATTATTTTCAAAATGAATTTGCTTGTGTGAGTACTTACCAATACCAGGCATATTTGATGATCTCTCATTACACTGACAATGGGTATAATATGGGCATTTGGAGAAATATGACACTTCTGTTTATTCCTCAGCATCTGGAGCAAGAAGATACTGTGAGTGTACAAAACTACCCCAGTGCATAACAGGTACACATGTCATTGTTGTGATCACAGATCCCCCTTCCCAGCACTAGGCAGGACATCGTGCTTCTGATTTTCCATCTTGAAAATCCTAAGAGAATGATAAATTATAGCCTAGAGTATTTTGACACTATTTTTATTTACACACTTTGGTTTGCAGGTTGAAGGTTTTTCTTGCTAGTTTATTATGAAGTATTAGTGCTCTCTCAGGTTATGTTGGTGGAGGAGTAGAAGAATATTTGATTAGCTTTAAAGCTGCGCAATGCATGATGGCGCTGCCAGTGCTGCTGAGGCCTGGAGGATGCTGAGCAATGCTTCTGCTTGCTTTGCAGGACCAGTGGTTTTGGCGAGTGAGAAACAACAGGGTGATGGATGGATACCCCATGCAAATTACTTACTTCTGGCGGGGCCTTCCTCCCAGTATTGATGCAGTTTATGAAAACAGTGACGGAAATTTTGTCTTCTTTAAAGGTAAGCATGTTTTCTCAGGACGGTTCTGTTGTATATTTATCATTCTGTTCAAGACCCTAAAAAGTACAGGGAAGTCAAATGCTAGGTACAATGTTTAGTTTTGTAATTTACACTTTCATTTGCAGTATTCTTATGTGTAAGCCAAAATTTGGTGACATCCTGCTCTATGGAAATTAAGTTTGAGATTAGGTATAACACAAAATAAAAGCAATAGGCAAATTAGGATCAATATATGCTTTCCACTAAGCTGCTTAGCCTGCTAGGTAGAGGCATAAGAATGGCTAGAACCTACTAGTTTGAGACTTGTATAGCCTGAGAATCATAGCAAGACCTTTGTAAGGAAGCAAAGGAGGAAGAAAGGATGACAGGAATGAAGAAAGGAAATGTGGGATGGAGGAGGGCAATAGAAAGAAGGAAAGAAAGCAAGAAAGCGAGGGAGGAAAGAAAGAAGAAAAGAAAATAGGACAGAAAGAGAGGAGGAATAAAGGGTGGAAAGGAAGAAAAAAGGAAGGAAAAACAGTAGAAAGAATGAAATAAATAAGTTTTCTCATCAGTGTTGGTTAGTTTCTGTATTATTTCAAGGTGTTTACTCATGTTTGTGGTGAAATTTGTCTTCAAACCATTTAAGCTTTATTGTGTTTATCAGTTTACGTAAATAACTTCTAACAAACTAAGATGTTAACTCTAATTTTTTAGAGAAGGCCGTAATTAGGAAATTCATCCAATGATCAGCATTACGGCATTGACCTAGTTATTAATTATTTATCAGAGATGTGTTTGTCTTATGAGTGTTTACCAGTACCTGATTTACAAAGGAAATGGCCTTTCAAAGTCAGTTGTCCCTCTGACCTCAAAACATGAACATTGGTAACTTTAAGTGAGGTTAGGAGGCACAGAGATAAGGCAGACTGTGGTGGAGAATTGAGGGAATTGTGAGGACTCATCTGAACTAGAGTTGGAATATTATTTATGTGTGAACCATGGGTCTTTGAAGTCTGAAAGTAAACTAAACAAAGGATAAAGTTTGAAAGAAAGTGAGAATCTTGAGAGAAAAACGATTACATATTCTCAGGATTGAATTAGACTTTCTTGTTATGGATGAGTGTAGTGCAAACAACGTAACGGCAATATGTTTGTTTCATCATATATAAAATGAGTGCATGCTTCAGTTTCTTTTCTTTTGTGGATCATCTCTTCTTGCAAATAAAAATAGTAATGTGTCAACTCTACAGCCACGGAGGCTCTGTGATTATGTTATCTTTATAAACGACCATTAACCACAGGAACTAGGCAACATTCCTTGTCTCAGTTTACTTTATTCTGATTCATACTATTCCCAATCTCTGGATAACTTGCACTACTAAAGTGTTACCATGTATAAAGTCCTTGGCACTTCAGTGAAGTCTAGCTATAGCTGCAGGCTGTATGATTATTATGGATATTATTGCCTTCCTGCTATTTTGTATTAGTTATCACTGGAATATACCTGTATTATACCACTGTGAACTAAGTAGAAATACCACTGTTACCAGACAAATCAGGGTTGCTAATTGGCTTCAATTCTTGTTAATAAAATAACTTAGAAAGAGACTACGAAGGAACTTAAGCATATTTTATTAGACCTTCAGAGACAAGCACAGCAGTGGAGGACAGCAAGTAGCCACATGTCAGGGAAACGGGCACAGTATAGAATGCTTAGGATAGTTTTAGACAAAATTATTAAGAAAGTCTAGAGTGTTGGAGAAAACATATCCAAAAGAAAGGGAGATGTTTGTAAAGGGAAAGAGAGATATTTGTGTGTAACTCAGAAAAAACAGGGAATTTATCAAAGCAGACAAGCACAGTTTTGTCTGAAATATCTGCAAGGGTGTGTCAGGCGGTGTTCCCACAGCACACTTCCTCATAGCTCTCCCTCCAGGTTTGTCCTTTTCCAAGCCTATGAAGTCGCAAAGTTAATAGTGTTCATTTAGTGTTATCATAGCTGGGGTTGAAAGCCTCAGGGGCCTTGAAGACCAGAGAAACAGTACCTGAAGGTTGACTAATGGAGGCCTAGTACCTCGAAAGAAATTGTTTCCTCTTGCAGTTTACTTTGGCTTTGTCTACCCTTGGCCGTCTCCAGGCTGTTTCATGATGCATTCCTTCATTTTCACAGGGATGGATTCACCCTTTTTCTCTAGGTTATCGACCACTTGTACAGTCAGCTCACCCCCAGAATATTCTTCCCGCCACTGTATTTAAATATACCTTTTGTATAACATGTTGCACTTGCAACGAATTTTAAATTACTTAGAAACCCTAAAACTTTCTAATGTAAAATTCACCAGGGTGGGTTTTGTTTATATTTTGCTATCACCCCTGTGTTTTCACTTCAGAAAACAGTACAGGTTGAATAGTCACAGTGTAATAGACATTTTCATAAAATAACGCTTTTAGGTGCTAATTAGATGTCAGTAGGAATTCAAGGATGGGTGGCATCACAGAAGCTGGCAGTACCTTCTGCTTCCAGCTAGATATTTATACTCAAGAATTAAGCCAGCAATTTACCTGGTGAGTATGGGTAGGAGGAAAAATTACCCCAAAATAATCACAGTCCTGGTCCTGTCAAATATTCAAGGTAAGACCTGAACTACTCAAATTATTACCGTGAAATCAGTCTGAATCAAAATTCATGAATATTCCCCAGTACAAAAATATGAAATATAGTAAGACACAGTATTCACATACTGTTTATCAAATGCTTGAAGACTATATATGGTGTAAAGGGCAAGAATTACACATAAGAAGCATCCATTTAGGAAAACGAACATGCAAACATAAAACCACTTTTAAGAGACTAGTTTATGCTGAGGTGGAATAAGATGCAATCAACCAAAAATTTCTCAGACCCGAAAGTGAATATGTGATTGCATGATTGTAGAAACAGCCATTGTGTTTATAGGTCTAAAAGAATTAGGAGGGGACTGAGACTCTTTGATATTTGAAACTGACAACCTAGCCTGTATTAACTTTCATGGTATATAGGAAAAGGCGGGAAAATCTTCAATAAACATAAGGAACTTAAGCAAACTCTCAGTACCCTGCAGGCCAATTCCCACAGTATATGAAGAGCGCCAGACGACTATTCTTCGTATAATCAGTTTCACAGCATAGTTAATGAAAAGGAAGCCTACTGACCTGCTTTCAGGAGAGAAACATTTTCTATATTATACTGAACAGTGTATACACATCTTTAGTAAATTGAAGACTTACTGCACTATGATCCAAGAGGCTCTAGTAGGCAAATGTTTGTGCAAATACGTACAGCAAAAAAAAAAAACAAAACAAACAAAAAAAAAAAACCAGGCAATGATTAGTTTGGAAAAAAAAATAAGAGACCTCTTGGAATTGTTTTCCATTACTAAATTAGCAAACATAAATAAATTTAAAAGCTACGTCATTTAAAATTTAAATATTTCCGGATTCAACTTCACAACAATATGTACCTCTTATATGTCACAAAACTTCACTCGTCCAAAGTAAAGAAATCTTACGTATATGCTGTTCATGAGTGAAGTCCTCCCTACTAATGCAATGTAAAATCTAATGACATTTAACTGGAGAGCGATCGCTGCTCCACTCTAAAGGTTTGCAGGTTCCATTGTAGTCCATCTAGTAATGTTTGAGCTAACTCTAAAATCTGTACACAACAGACTCAATAGGCAAAAGGAGTTGTTGAGATTATCATGACAATATGAGTCTTATTTTAAAATTAATGTGGAAGACAGTAAGTCATTGGCATGAAGAGAGAAAATTAGATACCAGTGAAATAGAAATGAGTCCAAACACACATCTAAAAGCTTTCTGGGGAAATTTATGTGACACAGAGAAAATTTTCAGTAGGAGAAAATTAAGGGCCTTTCACCAAACCTGCCTAAACCACTCTCTATCTATGCACAGAACAGGTTAAACTCAAGAATCTTGTCTTTTTAAATGTATTTTAGAATTAAAAGTACTGTATTTTAAAATGAATTCACATTAGTCACATGCTACTTCTGAAGACAGTTGAGTTTTCTGAATGTACTAGAAAAATATTGGAGATTTCTGTGACTTTGGTTTAAAAATTAGAAGGAAAAATCATAAACCATAAAGAATTTCACTTTTTTCTTTTTTTGTTAGATTTTTTTTATTTATATTTCAAATGCCATTCCCTTTTCTGATTTCCTGTCCATAAACACCCTATTATCCTATCCCTCCCTCCCCCTTTTTCTATGAGGGTTTACTGACTATCCACCCACCCCTTCACTCCTCTTCACCCTGACATTTCCTTATACTGGATAGTCGAGCCTTGGTAGGAACAAGGGTTTCTCCATCCGTTGGTGCCCAACAAGGCCATCTTCTGCTACATATGCACGTGGAGCCATGGGTCTGCCCATGTGTACTCTTTGGATGAAGGTTTAGTACCTGTGAGCTTTGGTTAATTGGTATTGTTATTCTTATGGGGTTGTAAATCCCTTCAATTCCTTCAGTCCTTTCTCTAATTCCTCCAGCTGGGACCCCTTTCTCCTTTTATGGTTGTCTGTGAACATCCACTCTATATTTGTCATGTTCTGGCAGAGCCTCTCAGGAGACAGCTATATCAAGCTCCTTGTCAGCATGTACTTCTTGGCATCAGCAATATTGTCTGGGTTTAGTGGTTGTATGGATATGGTCTGGATTCCAAGGTGGGGCAGTCTCTGGATGGCCTTTCCTTCAGGCTCTGCTCCACTCTTTATCCCTATATTTTCTCCTTGGAGTATTTTGTTCCCACTTCTAAAAACGAATGAAGCATCCACATTTTGGTATTCTTTCTTCTTGAGCTCCATATGTTCTATGGATTGTATATTGGGTATTCCAAACTTTGGGGCTAATATCCACTTATCAGTGAGTGCATGCCATGTATGTCTTTCTGTGATTGGGTTAGCTCACTCAGGATGATATTTCCTAGTTACATCCATTTGCCTATGAATTTCATGAAGTCATTCTTTTTAATGGTTGAGTAGTATTCCATTGTGTAAACATATCACATTTTCTGTATCCATTCCCGTTGAGGGACATCTGGGTTCTTTCCAGCTTCTGGCTAGTATAAATAAGGCTGCTATGAACATAGTAGATCCTTGTTACATTTGGAGCATCTTTTGGGTATATGCCCAGAAGTGGTATAGTTGGATCCTCAGGTAGTACTATGGCCAATTTTCTGAAGAATCTCCAGACTGATTTCCAGAGTGGTTGTACCAACTTGAAGTTCCACCAAGAATGGAAGAGTGTTCCTCCTACTCCACATCTTCCCCAGCATTGTTGTCACCTAAATTTTTTATCTTATCCATTCTGACTAGGGTGAGGTAGAATCTTAGGATTGTTTTGTTTTGCATTCCCTTTTGACTAAGGATGTTGAACATTGATTTAGGCCATTCAATATTCCTCAGCTATGAATTCTTTGTTTAGCTCTGTACCCAATTTTTAAATAAGGTTATTTGATTCTCTGAAATCTACCTTCTTGAGTTCTTTGTATATATTGGATATTAACACTTTATCAGATATAGGATTGGTAAAGATCTTTTCCCAATCTGTTGGTTGTTGTTTTGTCCTAATAACAGTGTCCTTCGCTTTACAGAAGCTTTGCAATTTTATGAAATCCCATTTGTCTATTTTTGATTTTAGAGTATAAGCCATTGGTATTATTTTCAGAATATTTTCCCCAGTGCCCATGTGCTCGAGGCTCTTCCCCACTTTTTCTTCTATTAGTTTGAGTGTATCTGGTTTTATGCGGAAGTCCATGTTCCACTAGGGCTTGATCTTTGCACTGGGTGATTAGAATGGATCGATTTGCATTCTTTTACATGCTGACCTCCAGTTGAACCAGCACCATTTCTTGAAAATGCTCTCTTTTTCGCCATTGGATGGTTTTAGCTCCTTTGTCAAAGATCAAGTGACCATAGGTGTGTAGTTTCATTTCTGGGTCTTCAATTCTACTCCATTGATCTAAGGTCAGGGATGGTGATTACCCCAGAAGTTCTTGAGGTAGTTGAGGATAGTATTAGTGATTCTAGGTATTTTGTTATTCCAAATGAATTTGTATATTCCTCTTTCTAACTTTATGAAGAATTGAGTTGGAATTTTGATGAGGATTCACTGTACTCAAAGGATAAACAGGCTGAGAAAAAAATTAGGGAAACAATACCCTTCACGATAGTCACTAATAGTATAAAATACCTCGGTGTGACTCTAACCAAGCAAGTGAAAGATCTGTATGACAAGAACTTCAAGTCTCTGAAGAAAGAAATTGAAGAAGATCTCAGGAGATGGAAAGGTCTCCCATGCTCTGGGATCGACAGGATTAATATTGTAAAATTGGCCATCTTAACAAAAGCAATCTTCAGATTCACTTTCTTCTTTAAGATACTTTAAAGTTGAGGAGAAACCAGGATTTAGTGCTGTGTCCCCAGAAGATAAATGGAATTCCAAGCATTTAATTTTATAAAGTTCAAGAAAAATAAATATAATATGGATAAAAATTCCATCAGGATCAATATATGGATGATCGATGAGAGTTGGGGGAAATGGAAAGGAACACAGGCAAGTCTGTAGAAATCCTCAAGGAAAAAATTGTCCATTATTTTAGTCATTAGACATTTTGATAGGTACCATAACATGTACATATCAAATACGAAAACTTTTCACTTTGTACTTAAATACATTATTTACTCTCCTGTGATATTTATACCAAAACAAATCTATCCTGTAAAGAGAAACATATCAATTTATTTATTCCACAAATTCGAATAATCTGGATCATGGGTATTAGAATTAATTCTTTTATTCCTCCATTACATGTTAAATATAAAAGCCCACATAATACATTTCTCAATATAACTCAGTCCTGGATGTGGAGATAGAATAATAATACAGTGGAGCACCTAACAGCACAGCTTCCACATTCCTAGCAACTTCCTGTATTGGCCTAAATTCTATTAGGACATATAGTAGAATGAGGAAGTAAGTATTAATGGAGAGATAACCAGTGACTGAAGCTATATTAAGGACAATGTATAATCTTAATTTAATGTTATATCCTACTGTCTTGAAGTGATTTTTAATCCATTCTCTAATAAGAATCTGTGCTGGTAATGAATATGAAATATGTCAGCAAAAATAGTTTTGCATAATCTTACCATGTTATATTTAATTTTTATTGCTGTTCTATTTTTATTGATTTTCCAAGTATTAGTTTTGCTTACTTTTAATGTTTTGCTATTAATTTATATGTTCTTCAAAAAATGCCCTTGAGATCTTGTTACATGAAGAAAGTCAGGAATTTACAAACATTTTTAAAGATTATTTTAAAACTGAATAAATGGTTTAGATGTACAGTTCTTTCCAAACAAGAAGGAAGAGGAGGAAAAGGAAGTGGAGGAAGAGAGGGAGGGGGAGGAGGGGAAGGAGAAGAAGAGGAGGAGGAGGAGGAGGAGAAAAAGAAGAAGAAGAAGAAGAAGAAGAAGAAGAAGAAGAAGAAGAAGAAGAAGAAGAAGAAGAAGAAGAAGAAGAAGAAGAAGAAATAATCATTATTCTAGAGTGCGGAGAGATGGCTTACTGGAGATTAATTTCTTGGAACTTAGTTTCTAGGGACCATGTCAGATAGCTCACAGCTTGCCTCTTATCCAATAACTGCTGTGGTATTGACATTCATAGTACCACACACATTAATACACTTAAGTAAAAGTGCTTAAAATGAACTCATTACATAATGTCTCGTTTAACTTTGTGAGATGCTCTGCAGAGCAAGTCTGTACATGCAAGCGTGAACTGGGTATGATTGTAGATGTAACAGAAATCATTCACAGTATGTATTTGTTGAATATATAATGGTTGGGTTACATTTATTCTTATCATGTCTAGATCAAATTTCTCCTCTTATTCCTCGTCCATACATTTTGCAGCTAACACTGGGTGCTTTTCCTTTATGGGAGCTCTTAAGGTGGCTACTTCATTATCAAAGAACAAGAAATCAATTATGCCATCAAGTATGCAATCTGTTTGCCAGTCAGAGAGAAAAGCAGGGAAATCTACTGCACATACATTGTGGCAAGCTGCCTCATATTCCTCTGGGACAGCTGATATCATAAAATCACATTTGGGAACATAATGATGGCAGATGTTTACATTAAATTATAAGGCATGCTGAGTGAATGCTTATGAGATAATAATATCAAAAATAATCTGTGTAGAAAATAGAATTTGTAAAATTTCCCTCATGAAGAATCTAAACTTTAAAATGAAGAACAAACCACTGTCGAATCAAGTATTTTTAAATCTGTCTCAAATTCCTACTTTTCCATCATTTAGTAACTTTAGCAGTCTTTCTTATCATTCTTGACAGTTTTATTTCAACAAAAAATATTACTTACAAAATGGCACCTATGTATCTGAAGACAGAAAGGCTCATAAATTTGAGTAGAAAAGTATTAAATACAAAATAAGAAGCAAATAAGGAGAATGAAAATCTTCTAAAAATAGATCAGAGCCGACATTTGCAAAACGTTGCTTATTTCCGAATCGTTTCTGCTCCTTGCATTTTATTTCTTTTCAAATGAACCAGCGGCTATTTATGCTACTCACAAACCATTGCTTCTGGAAGTTTGTGATGGCCTAGCAAATTTAAGATCAAAGTAGTTTGTTTCTTTGACAGTTCAGTAGTTAAAAGAAATCTACGATAAGTACCTGAGAATGGTCACGAATATTTGTCTCTGAGTGGTAATGAAAAATAAAGGTTACAATAGATGTTCAGGACTCTAACTGCAGGCAAAGAATAATTACAGAACATGGGAGTCATGTTATTTAAATGATAAATATTAATTGAATTCCAGCTTTTTAAAATTTTGTCAAGAAAATTTCATTTAAATGGAAGATTTTAATAAGAATACATATCAACAACTATCTGACTTTAACCTAAAGTGCTAATTTACATGAATTAATTAAAGTCATTTATATATATTTAGCTATATAATATGATATTAATATAATTACTATATTAATTAATAAAATTTAATGACACATACCATACTAATGCTTTAATTCTCTTTGTTTTATTGGTCTTACTAAGGAGCATTTAATTATACAATAAAATTTAATAGTTGATAGCTAAAACTTTTCATTAATATCCTGTATTTAACCTTGTAAATATTCAAAAATCTGTATTTTTTAAATTATTTTTCTTCTATTTATAATTCAATCTGGCATTTAGCATCTATATTTTTGAATGTCTAAAAATTTTCCGTTTTCAAAAACTTTCACAACATCCTTTTATTTACACTGCTGACAAGTGACAGACACAGGTTAGGCAGTCATAAAGTTTGTCAGAAAGGCTGTTAACTTTTCAAATGAAGATATGTATCTGATAGGAAATATTCTTCTAAAGGGAAATCTGAGATTCACATTCCAGTGACCACATTAGCCTAGAAATCAAATTTCTTTACTTACTGGGTAGTACTGTAGACTCTGCAAAAGCAAATCTTCGAAGATACTTAGTGACTTTATGAATTTAGGTGTTTATTTGTGAACTTGTGACATATAGACAAAAGAAATGAAACCACATCCTAAACAATAAGGGGAAATATGTTGATTTAATGTTGATAGAGAGAGGTCTGTAAGTACAGAGAGTAAGTGGTAGGCAAATTTGACATCACTGTATGGAATGGTTTGTATATGCTTGGCCCACAGAGTAGCAGTATTAGGAAGTGTAGCTTTGTCGGATTAGGTGTGTCACGGTGGGCATGGGCTTTAATACCCTCATCCTAGCTACTTTCAGATGAAGATGTAGAACTCTCAGCAACTCTTGCACCATGCTGCCTGTATGGACACTGCCATGCTCCACCTTGATGATAATGGACTGAATCCTAAATCTGTAAGCCAGCCCCAATTAAATGCTGTGCTTATAAGAGTTACCTTCGTCCTGGTATCTGTAAAACACCCTGGGCGGTTCAGTAAAAAGCCTAGCTAAGACACTATATATGCATTTTAAACCTGATAATTTCAACAACTCTGACTGAGTAGTGACAGTTTACATTAAACAAAGCTAGGAAATCCTTCACATACTGACCTACCCACGATCTCAGAGTTTGTGTTTGGTAGACTTGTTGCCCTCCACTCCCACTTAACTTCAAAACTGTTAAATATTCCACTAACAAGCCTACAACAACCTAACCAAAAGAGAAAGTCTTTTTGACAATATTTTAATCCTTTGAGAGTTTCTTGATGAATATATATAGATATTGATCAGAAATTCAGGCAATAAATATAGTGTGCTAAGTTTTGCACAAATGTGCGATATTTTAATTATTTTTACTAATTCATTAATTTACTTTATATCCTGGCAGCATTTTCCCTCTTTCCTCTCCCCATCCACTCTTCCTTCTTTTCTCTTCAGAAAAGAGGATGCTTCTCATGGATATCAACTAGTCTATGCATATCAAGTTGCAGTAAGACTAGCCACATCTTCTTCTATTTGTACTAGATAAGGCAGCCCACCTAGGGGAAAGAGAGCCAACGGCAGGCAGTAGGGTCAGAGACAACCCCTGCCCCTGCTGTTAGGAGTCCCACTTGAAGACCAAGCTGCACAACTGTTACCTATCTTCAAAGGGCCTAAGTCAGTCATCTGAATGTTCTCTGGTTGGCAGTTCAGTCTCTGTGATCCCTGGTTAATTCTGTAGGTTTTCTTGTGGTGTTCTTGACTGCCCTGACTTTATAATCCTTCCTCTGCCTCTTCCTCAGGATTACCCAAGTTCCACCTAATGTTTGGTTGTGAGTCTGTGTATCTGTTTCCCTTAGTGCTGGGGAAATTGCCATCAGAAATTTAATATTTTTCTTTAAAGATGTGTAAAGAATTATGTTGTGATTTTGAGGGGTATTGGGCTGAATTTGTCTTAAAAAATATAATCTCACTAAGTAACCTTTAACTGTCCTAAAACTCACTTGGAAGAACAGACTGCCCACAAACTGACAGAAATCCACCTGTCTCTGTCTCCTAGGTGCTCCAATTAAGGCGTATGTAACCGTGTTTGCCTCTTAGGTTTTGTGCGATGAAAACCAAACATTCCTCAATTTGTGTTCTTATCTCTTCCGTTCTTAGCTTTTCTTGGAACTTACGATCATTTTTGTTTGTTTGAAATATCTTATTTTAAAATCCGTCTTCAAGTAAGATAATTTTTTATTATTCCCTATCCTTTTAATCTCTCCAGCTTCTCCCAACGTCCTTCCCTCTAACCTGTCCCATGTTTCTTATTACTCTCAAGCTGATAACTTTTAAAAAACAAACTATAAAAGTTTTCATTGAATAGCAGATATTGAATTTTTAACTGTTTGAATAAATTTATAACATAATACTTATTTTGATCTGTTATTTAAATATAATTAAAAACTATCTGTGATATTTTCTTTTAAAAAATTTAATATATATTTTATTGTTTATTTTACTTATTTACATTTTAAATGTTACCCCTTCCCAGTTTCCCCTCTGCAAACCTCCTATCCCATCCCCCTTCCCCAATGCTTCTATGAAGGAACTCCCCCACCCACCCACTCCTGACTCATCACCCTAGAATTCCCCTATGCTGGGAATCAAGTCTTCACAGGTCTATGGGTCTTGGGCCTCACCACCCATAAATGCCAAAAAGGCAATCCTCTGCTACATATGCATCTGCAGTCATGGGTCCCTCCATGTGTTACTTTTTGTTGGTGGCTTAGTTCCTAAAGGCTCCGGGGTGGGGGTGAGGGTTGATTGATCGATTTTCTTATTCTTCCTGTGGTGTTGCAAACCCCTTCAGCTCCTTCCCCTAACTATTCCAATGGGGACTCTGTGCTCAGTCCAGTGGTTGACTGCAACTATTGGTCAAGCTCTGGTAAAGCCTATCAAGAGACAGCCATACCAGGCTTCTTTCAGCAAGTGCTTTTTGCATCAGCAATAGTGTCTAGGTTTGGCCTCTTCAGATGGGATGGATCTTTAGGTGGCGCAGTCTCTGAATGGCCTTCCCTTCAGTCTCTTCCATTCTTTGTCCCTGCATTTCCTTTAGACAGGAACAATTCTGGGTTAATATTTTTGTGATGGGTGTGTGGTCTCATCCTTCAATCAGGGGCCATGCCTAACCTCTGGATATATTCTCTACAGGTTTTCTCTCCCCTTTCTTGGGTATTTCAGTTAATTCTGACTTGATGATATTGCATTTGCCTCTTCCAATACAGTGTCAGTGAGGTCAATCTTTTCCCCTTCGACCAGAACATGCCAATGTCATTTTAGATACAGTCAAAATCTTTATTCTGCATCACAGATCAATAATATCTATGGGAGTCAGGCATGTTGATTACAATATAAGCCAAAAGCTACCTCTTACATAAAAATAAAGTGAGTTGAATATAAATCACTCAAATACAAACTAAAGAATAAACCATGTCAACTCAGTTTTGTCATGCGAAATTTCTAACTCATTAAGATGCAGAAGGAATTATGTTGCTGTCCTTAATAAACACACAGAATTGTAAGCACTGACACTTATTAAATTTATATTCCCTTGAATTTTGACCACAATACCCAGAGGCAAGGCCATGGTTTCCCATAATGTTTTTGGTCTTTAACATTCCATCCTATAAACCAACAGCAAATGCTGCTAAGGTTTTTGTTTTGTTTTGCTTTATTATTTTCAAGGACATTTAAATACATTTAAAATTATATTCAGTAGTGTGTATTCCTAACAGGAAAATAGTAGTCATGGTCTAATGTATAAAGTCTTGTTCATTAAAAGCAAAAAAAACTGATTATTCATTTAAATAGGTGGAAAACATTGAACCAATAGTAACACATTTACATCATATAGCTTTTAAGAAACAGTATTCTGATCCCCTGAAGTGGTTACCTGTTCAAGACTTAGGCACAGAAGACAAGAAATCAGGGGACAGAAAAATTAAGAGGCATGCTGAAAATAGCTGATTGGGACTTTCACGATTCAGCACCTGCTTTTTGTTTCCTGTAAGATGAGCTAAATTGCTTTCATAACCAAAACACAAGTTTAAACCACCTATGTTCTTACAGCACAGCTGTGTGGAGATCTAGTTGTCCTGGCTTCCTATCTAATCGGCATGTATTTTAAGTAATAACTATTTTATACTGTTCTTCATAAACTTGTTGTAGAGAACAGGAGATAGAGGTATATGTCACTTCTTTTATGTGTGCAATGAATAAACACCTTATAACTCCTAAAAAAAAAAAAGAAGAAGAAAAGAAAAGAAAGAAACAGTATTCTGAGATATCTCCCTAGCCTCCAAAGATCACAGGTGTGATGACCTGAGTTTTAATTCTCAGAATCCATGCAAAGCTTGATACCATACCCAGAGACTTGTATTCTGAATGCTCCCATAATGAGATGATAGAAGAGATCAGGAAAACCATGGAAGCTTGCAGGCGAGCTAGCTGAGCTTACACAGAGGCAAAAAGAGACTTTGTCTCAAACAGGGTAAAATGTGGAAAACAACATCTGAGGTTATTTCATGACCTAGCCAAAAAAGCCATTGCATGTAAACCCTGCCATCAAACATTTGAGCAAACATACCCAAATGTGTGCACTAGCATCCTAATGTACATGCAAATATACACATCATATGTGTAGACTGAATAGAAAAAAAAAGGTTAACAGAATAATGAGATTTTCAATTTAAAACATCAACATTGTTTTCTCGTAAGTTAAAACTACTAATGCACAGATTGTGAAGTACAGAATGCCCCTGCTGGAGAGCCATGGTTGAGCTGAGCTGAGGAAAGGCTTACTCTCAGTAGCTGACATGGGGGCATTGCAACCACAGTTTCTTTCCTAATTAGACTTGAGATGAAAGGGAAGGAAGGATGCGGGAAGTCTGAGCACAGTCAGTTGAGTGGGCCCTTTATAAGATCCCTTCTATTGTTTGAAGATCTCCTGTTTTAATGGCGACCATATAGGGTAGAAGAAAAAGGAGAACGTGTGCTGTGAAGCAGTTTTTTTGTCTTTCCTTTCTTCATAATTTGTCAAAAGTTAAAACATTAGGTGAGGCACTTACTTTAAAGTTTTTTTAATTTAAAATGATCGATCCTGGAGAAAATGTGTATGTTATGATGGCATTTTCCAAAAGCATAGTTAAATATAACATCTGCGTGGCTTCTCAACACAGTACTGCGCTGTGTCTGTTGGCTCAGGTGGGCTATTCATTGTAATAATAATTTTCGAGCTTTGCTCTCAAGATTCAAAGTTGATACGGTCCACATTGTTTACATAGTCTTCATTGTTGTTTTGCTAGATATGTGGTCCTGTGTATGATGTCTCTTGTACTTTAAGCATGGAGCTTTGCACTGATAGCCATTTAGTCAACGCTTCAAATTGTTTTCAGATGCTGTATATGACATGTCAATATTTTGTTTCTTGTGATTTCTCATAGCTTAGAGTGACTGTCAGCTTGTAAACTGTTAACTAAGTAATATGATAAAGACAAAGGCTAGGAAACTTTGGCAATACAGTAGAATCACATTATTCAGGCAGGGTGCTCCCACAGAAAAGATCAGAGTAAATGTTGAAGGGATCATCTTTTTGTTAAGTAGCTGGTACATGGTGTGAGGATGACGTAAGCAAACCACGTTGACAGGAGCCTTTCAATAAATATATATGTATTGGAATTTTTCTTGTGTGTGATTAAAATAAACTTTAGAAGAATTTTCTAATTGCCTTGAGAAAAATAAATGAAAGAGACAACCTAGAGCCAAGCTAGCAAGAAAGGAGATTTGCAGTAATACAAGCAACAGAATTGTCATTAAATCCCTAAGGAGAATGGCTAGAAGACAGCATAGTTCATTGGCTAAAAGCCAGGATGCTGATTCAGAGGCTTGGAGGTTCATATAGATGTTATACTTTGTATAGAATTCGGATGCTCCAAGTTCATAAAGAAGCTGTCTCATTCAGTTAGAAGAAAAGCTGAAATGTGTTAAGTGAGCTCGAGGGAGCAAAGACTTGATAACCCACAGCACAGGAACTGCGCATACTTCCCTGACTGTTTCTCATCCATTCATAGCTCAGTCCTTCCTTTGCCCTACTGTCTTTCAGTCCAGCTTCCTTACTCAGTCAATCCCTCCTCCTCACCCTTGTTTTAGAGTTGCAAGTGAAAACGGAAAATGAGGCATAAAGTAATTGCTTATAAAAGACAAAACGGAAAAACGTTGTTATTACTGACAAAAGAACTGACCTTCAAGGAACAATTACTAGCGAAAGAAACAAGGTTTATTATCTGATCAATGGAATAAGTTTTATTTACCCTGCCTGAATAAAATTAATAGGAAGTTGGGTGGTGATGGTTTTAATTGCCAAGTTGACAACCTGGAATCCCCTGGGAAAAGAGATTCAGTGAGGGGCTGTGTGTTTCATAAATTTCCCTAAAGGCATGTGTGTGGGGAGATGTCTAGATCACTTGGTAATAAATGTGAAAACACAAACCCTCTATGGGCAGCATCATTTCCTGGGTTTGGAGTTTGGACTGTGTAAGTATAAAGAGTGGCCTGAATACAGTGAGCATGCATGTGCTCACTTCACTCTCTGCTCTTGACTGCAGATGTAGTGTGTGTGTGTGTGTGTGTGTGTGTGTGTGTGTGTGCATATATATATATATATATATATATATATATATATATAGAGAGAGAGAGAGAGAGAGAGAGAGAGAGAGTTTATATAGGGGTATAGGGAGGGGAATTGAGAAGGTAGCAGAGACAGAGAAAGGCAGAGGGGGAGAAGGCGAGGGAGAAGAGAGAAAGAGAGAAAAAGGAGTAGAGAAGTAGAGACCAGTCATAAGCATGTGGAGAGGGGATAGGGAATGAGGAGAAAGGGGGAAAGGACAAGAGGACAGATTGAGAGCCATGACCAGTTATTTCATGTTCCTGGTTTCCCCAGGATGGAAATCTGGAGTTGTGGGCTGAAATAAACCATTTCTTCCATGAGTTACCTTTTTGTCAGGATATCAGATCGTGACTAAATGAAACTCAGATAGAGGTCATAGGTAGATGTCAGCCTTTCAGTTATAAGTTAACTGCTGAAAATCCTCCATAGTATATACTATTTGGTTTCCAGAGCCACTGACATTGGCACTAGGGAGACCCAGTTTGTTCACCTGTTTCCTTTCCATATCTCTGTCTCTCCATTTCTGAAATTTCTATTATTTTAACCCTCAGCTTTGTATGTTCTTCCTCTTTTTGACCACTTTTTCCTATTCCTACAAGTGGTCCCTTTGTAAAACACATTTCTTTTTAGAAGTCGAGCTGTTGTTTCTCTGTAATTGCTATATAATCCTCATGTGGTCCTAAATTGTCAAATGCCACTTTATGCTTATAGGCTACAGGTTATTATAATTATAATGACAAATACAGCTATGTCTTCTTGCTTGTTCATAGAAATATATCCCTAATATCTCATACTCTTAATTTGAATTTGGAGCTCTCACCTATCCCTAGTCTTATTTTCTTATTCAATAATACTCATATTTTCTTGTCTATCTGCATAAAGCATGGCTTGAGAATAATCTATGATATCTCTGTTTCATCCCATCACCAAGTCATCCCATTAATTCCAACTTCAAAATACAACATGAGTGCATTTCTCCTTTCCTCTTTGCTCTTTTGCATTTTCGGTCAAACTGACTAAACCATTTTATATAATTGTCAGTTACTTTCTACCTCTTTGGACATAAAAAAATAAAATAAAATAAAATCCAAGCTCCTGTGGAAGTCCCTGTCCTCACTTGTTCCTTACCATCTCAGTTGCACCTGCTTTTTACTTAACCATACAGTAAACTTTGTCCCATTGTACCATTGGCTTTCAACATTTCAGTCATGTAAAACAGCCTTCACTAATCTATTATCTTTGAATTTATATATACATCAATATTGATTAGAGATTGTTATGAAATATACTCCCAACATTGGGAAGGTGAAGACACATATTTCTGGAGTGACCACTAGTCAGTCAGCTTAGCCTACATCACTAATCCCCAGACCAATGAGAGACTGACTTTCATAAGACAAGGTGGACAGTCCATAAAAAATGACAGATGAGAACAGGACCCCTGTTGAAGGAATCAGAGAAAGAACTGGAAGAGCTTGAAGGAGCTCGAGACCCCATATGTACAGCAATGCCAACCAAACAGAGCTTCCAGGGACTAAGCCACTACCCAAAGACTATACATGGACTGACCCTGGACTCTGACCTCATAGGTAGCAATGAATATCCTAGTAAGAGCACCAGTGGAAGGGGAAGCACTGGGTCCTGCTAAGACTGAACCCCCAGTGAACTAGACTGTCGGGGGGAGGGCGGCAATGGGGGGAGGACGGGAAGGGGAACACCCATAAGGAAGGGGAGGGGGGGGATGTTTGCCCGGAAACCGGGAAAGGGAATAACACCCGAAATGGATATAAGAAATACTCAAGTTAATAATAATAAAAATAAAATAAAAAAAATGACAGATGCTGTTGACCTCTGGCCTCCATGTGCACATGCATGTGCAAACACAAGTGGCAAATGATACCCCTTCAGACACCTCTACATTCACACCTGCCAAAGAATGAATGCTGATCTTAACTGCATTCAGTGTAAAATTGCCCCTAATATTTCTCCATCCTAGTAATGTCCTTTTATTCAACATGATCATTTTTCTCTCTTCAAAATTGTTTTATTTGTTATTTTGCTTGATTTAGGTTAGTTTCCCCCTCATCCCCTCACTAGATGGTGAGCCTTATGACACAGGAAATGTTGCCAGCCTTGTTTACTCCTGTGCCTCTAGTGCACACATCAGAGGACAGGGAAATTTAGTTATCTGATGGACTCATTTAGTTAGTTTATCTTACAAGAGATTGGGTTTTTGTTTATACTTTTCTGTCAAGAACACTTGTGAAAAGACCCCAAACAAGTTTTTTGAAAATTAAAATTCATCATGTTCCTTCCCTGATGTGACTACCTTGAAGGCTTTACCAATGCACTGCCAATGCTGGGCTCTTAGTGTTATTTCCTTGCCCATTGTACTCCAGTGATCTTTCAGTTCACTGATCCCAAATTCCTCTTGCTGAAAGGGCTCTTCATGGTGTTCTCTACACAGGAATCTAGAAATGTAGCATGGATATTCTAATGTATTATAATGCTTGTCTGAGGGGGAGATTGAAATTTTATAAAGAGAAGTAAATCATAACATCCGTTGGCAATGACATAATCTCACTAATTTATAAATCTCAACCCCAAAGGGAATGGCTGGTCATAAAATTGTTCAGCAGGAAAGGAAGGGGGGGTAATTCTTTGAGGGAAAGGATGTTTACCTCAAATGTCAGTATCTCGGTAATACTGTAAGTGTACAGTACAGGCATTCTTAATCTGGCTCTTACAGACTTCCTTTTGTGATTTGTAGTAGCCACTTTCCTTTTCACTGTGACAGAAATCCTGACAGATAACTTATAGGAAGAAACGTGATTTTGACTTGTGGTTTCAATGGGATTCCAGTCCCTGCTAGAGTGAAGGAAAGGCAGCACAGATAGAAGAACTGTGTGCCAGTGCTATTCATACTTTAGTGGGCAGGCAGCAGAGCAGAGCAGGCCTGCCTCTAGGGAACTATGGCAACTGACCAGGCCCTATCCTCCAAAGGTACCAAAACCTTCAGATAACAAGATAAGAACCCATGGTGGAAAGCACAATCAATATTTATACTAAGAAAAGAGAAACAAATATAAACATTAATGTGTTGTTGAAGACACAAAAAATCAAGTTCAAAAACAAACTCTACAGGGCAAAGGAACAATATAACATGTCTTCCTGGTTGCTCAAAAAAGTAACTACTTTAATTGGTCAATTTAATCTACAAAGAAGATTGAATATACTAGTTGTATTCTAATGCTGTGAAGAGACATTATGACAAATACAAGTCTGATAAAGGAAAGGATTTAATTTTGAGTGTGCAGGTTGAGGGCATTAGTCCATGATCATCATGGCAAGAAGCATGGGAACATGCAGGCAAATATGGAGCTAGGAAAATAGCTGAAGGATTTTTTTTTTATTAAATTGGGTATTTCTTATTTATATTTCTTTTTAAATTTTTATCATATATTTCTTTATGTACATTTCAAAGGTTATTTCCCTTCTCAGTTTTCTGTCCATAAGCCCCCATTCCCTCCCCTCCCCATCCCCCATACGGGTATTCCCCCTACACATCCCCCTTACTGCCCTCCCCCATATTCCCCTGCACTGGAGTTCCAACCTTGGCAAGAGCAAGGGCTTTCCCTTCCATTGGTGCCCCAAAAAGGCTATTCTCTGCTACATATGTAGTTGGAGCCCTGGGTCAGTCCATGTATAGTCTTTCGGGAGTGGTTTAGTCCCTGGAAGCTCTTGGTGGTTGGCACTGTTGTTTTTATGGGGTTGCAAGCTCCTTTAACTCTTTCAATACTTCCTCTAATTCCCCACAAGGGGGTCCTATTCTCAGTTCGGTGGTTTGCTGCTAGCATTGGCCTCTGTATTGGATGTACTCTGGAAGTGTCTCTAAGGAGAGATCTGTATCCAGTCCCTTTCCATGCAATTTTAGCTTCATCAATCTTATCTAGTTCTGGTGGCTGTATATAAATGGACCACATGTGGGTCAGGCTCTGAATGACCATTCCTTGAATCACTGCTCTAAACTTTGATTCCATATCCCCTCCTAAGAATATTTTTTCCACTTTTAAGAAGAAGTGGGAGCATCTGCATTTTGGTCATCCTTCTTCTGGAGCTTCCTGTGGCTGTAGATTGCATCTTGGGTAATTTGAGCTTTTTGGCTAATATCCACTTATCAATGTGTGGATACCAAGTGTGATTTTCCGTGATTGAGTAACCTCATCAGGATGATATTTTCTAGTTCCATCCATTTGCCTATGAATTTCATGTAAGTCATTGCTTTTGAAGATTAGTAGTACTCCATTGTGTAGACATACTACATTTTTTAATCCATTCCTATTCCAATTTTCTAGACAGATATCAAGTACCACAGTTAAATCAGGAACAAATAATCATCTAAATAACCCCATAACTCCTAAAGAAATAGAAGCAGTTATTAAGTCTCCCAACCAAAAAGAGCCCAGGTCCAGCTGGGTTCAGTGCAAAATTCTATCAGACCTTCACAGAAGACCTCATACCAATACTGTCTAAACTGTTCCACAAAATTGAAACAGATGGATCACTACCAAATTCATCCTATGGAGCCACAATTAC
This sequence comes from Rattus rattus, assembly GCF_011064425.1. NCBI lineage: Eukaryota > Metazoa > Chordata > Mammalia > Rodentia > Muridae > Rattus > Rattus rattus. The sequence goes on along the minus strand of NC_046154.1, from coordinate 125,396,045 downwards.
TCTTATACCAAAACCACACAAAGACGCAACAAAGAAAGAGAACGTCAGACCAATTTCCCTTATGAATATTGACACAAAAATACTCAATAAAATTCTTGCAAAAAGAATCCAAGAACATATCAAAACAATCATCCATCATAATCAAGTAGGCTTCATCCCAGGCATGCAGGGATGGTTTAATATACGGAGAACCATCAACGTGATCCACTATATAAACAAACTGAAAGATAAAAACCACATGGTCATTTCATTAGAGACTGAGAAAGCATTTGAAAAAATTCAACATCCTTTCATGAGAAATGTCCTGGAAAGATCAGGAATTCAAGGCCCATATCTAACAAAGTAAAAGCAATATACAGCAAGCCAGTAGCTAACATCAAACTAAATGGAGAGAAACTTGAAGCAATCCCACAAAAATCAGGGACTAGACAAGGCTGCCAGTCTCTACGTACTTATTCAATATAGTACTCAAAGTCCTAGTCAGAGCAATCAGACAGCGAAAAGAGGTCAAAGGGATACAAATTGGAAGGGAAGAAATCAAAATATGGCTTTCTGCCATTATTGTTTTATTGAAGACCAGTCTTAGTGCATGGTGATCTGATATGATTCATGGGATTATTTCTATCTTCCTGTATCTGTTGAGGCCTGTTTTGTGACTGATTATATGGTCAATTTTGGAAAAGGTTCCATGATGTTCTAAGAAGAAGGTATATCCTTTTATTTTAGGATGGAATGTTCTATAAATATCTACATTTCAAATGTTATTCCCTTTCCCAGTTTCCTGTCTGTAAGCCCCCAACCCCCCCTGCTTCTATATGGTTTGTTCCTCCCCATCCATCCCCATTACCCACCCCCCAACAATCCCTTACACTGGGGAAGGTTTTTACATCCTTATCCTCAGGCAAAACGTCAAGAGTCACTGGGCCTGACATAGGTATTTTGAACCTCAAAGTAACCCTCAGAGACACACCTCCAAAAAGGCCACAACTACTCCAAAGGGGCCAAACCTCCTAATTCTTCTGATATTTCTCAAAGAGTTCACTACCTGAGAACTATACTTGCAAATATATAAGTCTATGGTGGTCATTTTCATTAAAAACATCACAGTGAAGGATCATTTAGTTGAAGTATTGATGATCCTAAAAGTGAAAGTCTCAGTTAAATGTCAGTGATGTAAGAAATGGTTGCTGTTGGAGAACTTTGTTATTAAGGTAGCCATCTCCCCTGATCAGATTGCTTTTTGAGTTCTGCATAAATTGGGGAACTCCTTTTCTCAGTGGTGCCTCCCTGTCTCTGCCTGTCTTTGTCTGGAGAATGTCCCTGAATATGGATGCCTGGCCTTGTCTGGCCTTGTCTGGCCTTGTCTGAAAATTCACCTTGTTTAGAGCTCTCTGCAAGCCTCCATACCTCAGCAGACAGGTCCCACCACTCTGGCTTCCCACCCACCTAATAATCAGTGCTGTATTATAACCAATCAGTCCTTTGTACTGGTACCCCTAAAAATGCCCTTAACTCTAAAATAATAAATATTCCCTATCTCTGAAACAATTAATTTATCTCACTAAGTGGTAATGAATGCAGTGTGCCAAAAGAGTGATGTATGAGAGGTATGTTTTCTCTAGACAATTTACAAATATCAGCATAATTGACTAAAGTCTACCTGCTGTTTTTATATTCTACTCTGCAATTTTGAACAGTTTAGGGTTAAATTTTCTTTGTTCTTTGGTTAATCCATTAGTTTTATAATTCTAATAAGTTCAGAGTCAAAAGAGGAGGGATTTGTTTGACAAAAGCTATTTGGAAATGCCTACATAATAAAAGGAAATTATCAACCCACTGGGAATGCTCTAATAGAGTAGATGTTATCATCACAAAGTAAAATAGGTACAGTATATAAAAAGCACAGAAAAATGCTAGCAATTTATAGATGTGGGATCTTTGATAAACCAGGAAAAGAATCTTTGACATAAAATGGTTTCCTTATATCTAAGCTATAAATTTAGTTTTTAATTTAACACACAGATTTATACCATACTATTAAGAAGTAGTTTTAGTTTATGTTTAGATTAACTGTTATATTTAGACTACTTAGGTGCTTATTCATTATATCTGTCTTTGAAAAACCCCATTATTGTTTGAGCCAGAATGTCAGTATTCTAGGGGTAATAATGACTGATTTATTTCCAGGACCTCTTGCATAGTAATATCCATGCACTAAGCTGACAGGTATTTTGTGATTGATGTTTTACTAATTGATTCTATATCTACACTTATGTTATACAGGTAACAAATACTGGGTGTTCAAAGACACAACTCTTCAACCTGGATACCCTCATGACTTGATTACCCTTGGGAATGGAATCCCCCCTCATGGTATTGATTCCGCCATATGGTGGGAAGATGTTGGCAAAACCTATTTCTTCAAAGGCGACCGGTCAGTATGTAGGTGGCATGTTAGCCGTAAATTAATGTCTGGAAAATCAGGGTTCCTATTCAGAGATAGACATTCATAGTGAATGATGACATGTATGTATATAAACAAAAGAGTTAATGTGGCAGAAATATTGTCACAGTGTATTTTATATAACATATTTAAAATTAATTTAATTACTACATTTAATAATATAACCGCTGCTCTCACTGCCCTCACTGCCCTCACTGATGCTCTCACTGCCTTCACTGCCCTCACTGCTGCCCTCACTGATGTTTTCTCACTGCTGCTCTCACTGCCCTCATTGCTCCTCTCACTGCCCTCACTGCCCTCACTGCTCTCACTGCTCTCTCACTGTTGTTCTCACTGCCCTCACTGCCCTCACTGCTCTCACTGCTCCTCTCTGCTGCTCCTCTCACCTGCCCTCACTGCTCTCATTGCTGCCCTCACTGCCCTCACTGCCCTCACTGCTCTCTCCTGTTGCTCTCACTGCCCCTCACTGCTCTCACTGCTGCTCTCCTGCCTTCACTGCCCTCACTGCTGCTCTCACTGATGTTTTCTCACTGCTGCTCTCACTGCCTTCACTGCCCTCACTGCTGCTCTCACTGATGTTTTCTCACTGCTGCTCTCACTGCCCTCATTGCTCCTCTCACTGCCCTCACTGCCCCCTGCTCTCTCACTGCTCTCTCCTCACTGCTCTCTCCTGCTCTCTCACTGTTGCTCTCCTGCCCTCACTGCTCTCATTGCTGCCCTCACTGCTCTCATTGCTGCTCTCACTGCTCTTCTCACTGCTGCTCTCACTGCTGCTCTCCTGCTGCTCTCCTGCTGCTCTCACTGCTCTCACTGCTCTCTCACTGTTGCTCTCACTGCCCTCTGCTCTCTCTCTCACTGCTCTCTCCTGCTCTCTCCCCTGCCCCTCACTGCCCCTCCTGCTCTCATTGCTGCCCCCTCACTGCTCTCATTGCTGCTCTCACTGCTCTTCTCACTGCTGCTCTCACTGCTGCTCTCACTGCTGCTCTCACTGCTCTCTCACTGCTCTCTCACTGCTGCTCTCACTGCTGCTCTCACTGCTGCTCTCACTGCTGCTCTCACTGCCCTCACTGCTCTCACTGCTGCTCTCACTGCCCTCACTGCTCTCTCTCACTGCTACTCCCTCACTTCTGCCCTCACCTCTGCTCTCACTGCTCGCTTGTTGTTCTCTCACTGCCCTCACTGCTCTCTCACTGCCCCTCACTGCTTGTTCTCTCTCTCTCTCTCTCTCTCTCTCTCTCTCTCTCTCTCTCTCTGCTGCTCTGTCTGCCTCTCCCACTGCTGCACTCAGTGTTGTTCTCACTGCTCTCTCACTGCTCTCATTGCTGCTCTCACAGCTTTTCCCAATGCTGCCCTCTCATTTTTGCTGTTCCTCTAATCTCTTACCTGAAATATTAATTTTTCACAAAGGATTTACTTTCAAATGCTATAATATACAGATTTATAAAAGTTTTATGTGGTGTTCTCTTCATAGCTGTTACTAACTCATCATTGTACATCTTCATTGATGAACCGGTTTGTTGATTATATCGTCACATATCTAAAAATTCAATGTTAATTAAACCTAGAGCTTGTGTGTTTTATTCAGGGTTATACCTCAGGACCATATTTACATGTATGTATAGATATGTATATCATTTTGGGTGACATCCTTATGAATTGTTAGTCTATTATATAGCATCATTATTAACTTTATCATATTGAATAGTCATTTTACCATCTGAAGGATATGGACAATAATACATTGAAGAAGACAGAGAATAATGTTTAGGTCAGTTGTTCTTCCAATGATTACAATCAGTAATTTATTTTTAAGTTAGTAACAGGTGCACAGGAAGTAACCATCATTTAATGAAAATACAAATGCATGCATGAGTGACTTTTTCACGCAGGTATTGTTGTGATTGTCCAATTTTAGGTATTGGAGATATAGTGAAGAAATGAAAACCATGGACCCTGGCTACCCCAAGCCCATCACCATCTGGAAAGGAATCCCTGAATCACCTCAGGGAGCTTTCGTCCACAAGGAAAATGGTACACAGTGCACACACTACTCAACTGCTATGTTTTCTGTTTTAATATCACCGTTTAATGTTAAAACAAGTAATTTGAAAGTGCCATGCTAGAAGCATGAATTATTCATATTAACATTTATGATAGCTATTTACATTTAGTTTTGTTCTCCTTAGGAATTTACATTTAATTTACACCCTGAATGGTTTTAAATTTGATTTTTATTATTTCAATTCATTAGAAGGAAACATAGAAAGTAGTTTACTATTGAAGATTAAATACATTTTAGTAACCTGATATACTACTTACCGATTAAAATTCCTGAAAATACCATAATAACAAATGTATGTGGAACAGGATTTCTTCCCAAAGACACTGTCCTAAGTTTAGCCAATAACAATAGCACTTTCTGGTAATCATGTGTAACAGAAGGCTCTCCTCAACACAATAGGTAGACCGAGTATATTGATATCATCATAAGAAACAACATAGAAGGCTTATACACTATGTTTATAATCATACAGCAAAGTAGACAGGACAATAAAATGTTTTCTCTCATTCACTCTTTCATTACTATCAAAATTTACTGTTAGAAATCTCCTAATAGTGAGTATATGTTAATTAATATATTTAAAACTAAGTTATAGGTTTTATTGTTATTCTCAATTAGGTGAAATATCTCATTTCTATTATCTAAATATAAAATTTAATTTTTTCTTTTCACCCATGAAATGTCTTCCTGATGTCATATGAATGCTTACTATGTGGCAATTATTATACACAAATTTATTTAATTGTCTGGCTTCTTTAATCAGTACTCATCTGTGCTAAATAGCTTACTGCTGAACATAATTTAGACATATTTCTAAAACTTGATTCCAAACCATTTAACCACTCTTAAATGTACTCTAATACACTCTCTAAAACAAAACAAAACAAAAACGTTAACAAATTTTCCACATTACATTGACCTGATCAGTGACCTGTTGTATATTTCTAATTTCTCACTTGTTCCAAACTGAGGAAATGCTAAATATAGCTTCTTAAAGAGCTGTGTTATTGAGTGAGACTCTAGTAATTGTAATATTTTTGTTTCCTTTTTGTTGTTGCTGTTGCTATTGTTATTGCCTCTTTTCCTCTTCACTTTTATCCTGCCCTAAGTAACTATAGTAATCAAAATTCTATTCGCTCAGACCAACTAAATTGTGTGATTTCTTCTTAGCCATTATTCTTCAACTCTATTTCAAAAAGCTTGGAAGATTTTTAACACTCCTAAAACTATTGCAGAAAATTAAATTCTCCTTAAAAGTTATTCCTACATTCTATACAAATCAAATATTTTATTTATGTTTCCAGTTTTAGTTTACCTATATCCAAACTATTTTCCAGGTTTGTGTTTCGGTGTGCAGCTCTGTGTTTACCTGTTAAAATAATTCTGTTTCTCGGTTCTGTTGATTAATTATCCACCTCACTATGCCCTGTTAAAATCTCCAAATACAACTCACACACGTATTTTACACGAATCAGTATATTCATTAATATTTATTGGGTACAAATTAATTTTACCTAAGAAAAAATAAAAGAACAGAAAATAGATACAGTGCCTATGGCAATAATGTGCCACTGAGGTAGACTGCCTCATTACTTTGTGAGGCCAAAACGATAAAAAAAAAATGATCTTATAAGGTCTGAACTAATGAAAACAATATAAAGTACATTGCACTGCCATTGATTTCTCTCTTAAAAGTTTCCTCATAAGAAGCATAACACAGGAATCGAAGAGCACAGGTATTTTTTAGCGAGTGGCCAGCTGAGGAAGTCATCAACTGATAGTTAAGAAATAAAGATGATAAACCTAAATTTTTACAGTCGATTAGTGCAGAATCAAAATTTGACAAATGTCTTGCAAAGATTTCAGACTTCCTCTTTTACACCTACTGACCAGCTTTTATTCTAACAAGTATAGTTGGTAAGTGTAAATTCTGTTTCCATGCTTAGGGTCTCCTGCTGTAATGTTTGAACTGTAGATGTGTTAGTATGGATGGGGGCTTCTTCTGAACTTTGCCTTTTTGTCCATTACCTTATAGTAATTAGCGCTAAAAGTTAGCGATAAGGACACTTATAGACATGAGTTTGTCCTTTATAACCATTAGCAGTACTCTCACCTAGTTTGAATATCTAATTAAAAACAATGATATTGTTCATCTCTGATCATCTCATAGTCTGTGATTTGACAGGTGCTCTGGATTTCTCATCCAAACTTGCTGAATATGTGCAGTGTCTCACTAGACTGATCAAACATTAGTTCTCCCACAAAAGAGTTTGAATCTCCTTTCATTTAGCATGTTTCTACGACTGAATAACTAAGTCTTCTTCAAAATTAAAAGCCAAAGCAGACTTTTACAAAACTAAACAAAATAATTTCCAATATAACATAACCAATAATGACCTATCTGGCCTATCTGATGTTCTTGAGATTGAGGAATTCTTTATCCAATGAGTGTCATCTATCTGTGCAGTGGCATTTAAGAAGCAAAGTCATGTGTTTCACTTCCTGCTATGAACTGTTGCATAAGTCTGTCTGTGTTTGTCTCTTAACAGCTCTCAAAAAATATAACAAAATTAATTCTTCTAAGTAGTGGAAGAATTATAAATGTTATAAAACAGTGCTTTTCTCAATTTAACTCTCCCGTAATAATAGCATGCATTACCAATCATCATTTGAATTCTTGGGTTGTAGCACACCATTCAAAATAGACAACCTTCAAAATATATTTTTAAACTCCTATAGCATTTTTTTCTATTTTATTGTTGATTCTGTTTGACATAAAGCAAGAATCAAATCCATGGAACATAATCACAGACTTGGGTATGTGTCTTAAGATGTTGGAAATCTTTCTAAGAAAATCAACAAGTTTATGTATGTTAAGAACTTAACACATCTATTATGTTGGATCACAGACCACTGAGGAATTTGAAACTTCTATCAATTCCTCATCAATTAAATAAGAGTATTATTTGAATGTTAAGCCTAGAATTATAATATTTTTCTCTATTCCTAAAGCATTTAATAGTAATTTTTAAAATTCCATAAGGTATATGTGGTACAATTTTAGAATAAAATTAATCAGCATTTCTCTCTCTCTCTCTCTCTCTCTCTCTCTCACACACACACAACACACACACACACACACACACAAACCAAAAACCAATTGTGTAGGCATAACCTGTAGCTAGAAACGAGATTACTACGCAACAGGTTATAAACACATTTGCTTGTTAAAATTCCCACATACCATCCACTTGTCAAGATTTCTTATTCAAAGCTAAAGGGGAACTTTTTATTTAGGAAGAATACAAAAAATTTTAATACTAAGATGTTGAGCAAATGCTCAAGATTTGAATAAATGAGAAACATTTTAATCGTGTATTGAACAACCTCCTCAGGGTCACCTTAAGGATAAACTAATAATCCAATTTTTCAAACAAACAGCATACTCTGATAAAGGTCATGATTCTAGTGTGAATTATATGATAGTACTCCCATAAGTCAGATAAAGAATGTGACCCCCTTTACAGTTTACAATAGCAATAACTAACATCAACACCCGAAGTTGTCTATAGGTAACATACATTTCATTCATTGTTTTGTTTGTTTGTTTAACATCAGAACATATGAGGCAGTTTGCTGCCATACATCAGCAGCCCAAACGTTTGGCAAACTGAGACCAAAAAGTCAATTGTCCTGTGTTTGCGGCCCATCTGCACTCTTTAGAGAATTCTAGGACAGCTTCAGAAAAGAAAAGGTGCATGGAGGAACGAAGGAAGGGAGGGAGGGAGGGAGGGAGGAAGGAAGGAAGGGAGGAAGGAAGGGAGGAAGGAAGGAAGGAAGGAAGGAAGGAAAAGAAGAAAGGAGGAGAAAAAAGTCAATCCCTGGAAGATTCACGAAGAGCCTTTGTAAGTCAGTTGAACTGGTGACTTTTTTTCCTTAGAAATTGAAAGGACTTAAGATATTAAGCTACATGTTTTGAGAAGTTGCCTATTTCATTATCATCTGTATGCATATACCTGGTCACCAATGAGTGGTACCTCTGTGTGTATGTTTTCTCTCCAGGCTTTACCTACTTCTACAAAGGAAAGGAGTATTGGAAATTCAACAACCAGATACTCAAAGTAGAACCTGGGTATCCAAGATCCATCCTCAAGGACTTTATGGGCTGTGATGGACCAACAGACCGAGATAAAGAAGGACTCAGCCCACCAGATGATGTAGACATTGTCATCAAACTGGACAACACAGCCAGCACTGTGAAAGCCATAGCTATTGTCATTCCCTGCATCTTGGCCTTATGCCTCCTTGTATTGGTTTACACTGTGTTCCAGTTCAAGCGGAAAGGAACACCCCGCCACATACTGTACTGTAAACGCTCTATGCAAGAGTGGGTGTGATGTAGGGATTTCTTTTTTCTTTCTTTTCCGGGAGTTTGTGGTAACTTGAGATTCAAGACAAGAGCTGTTATGCTGTTTCCTAGCTAGGAGCAGGCTTGTGGCAGCCTGATCGAGGCTGACCTTCCAAACCTAGATGGTTGCTGGTCCTGCACATGAGTGGAAATATATTCATGGAGAAGCTTCCATGATGCACAGTATCTGCCGTTCTTCAGTCCTCTGTCTTTCTTTGTCATTCAGTTCTAGGCCTTTCCTCTGCACGCTCAATGCCCAGTAAAATTTCAGGATTAACTGAAGAAGAGAAATATAGAAGAAAAGTTTCTTCTTAATTTTTTTTAAAAAAAAAATACTTTTCCTTCTGAAATCTGAGCCCATTTCTGGGAAAGAGAAAGAAAGAGAGAGAGAGAGAGAGATTAAAAAAAAAAGCAAATCAGAAAACCCATAGGTTTTTGCTTTAAAGCAAAAGAAGAGTTTAAAAACAACAAAATCCACAATTGAACTTTCAGAAAAGTGTGAAGATCCAAAACAGCTTTGTCTCCAAAGAAGATAGCTCTGTGACCACTATGGATAGTTTCCTGCGCATTGTCTTGTCAGGTGGGAGATCTGGAACATACATGCAGGACGCTAGACTGTTGGGACAGCCATTTTCCAACAAACAAGGGGCCAAAATATCTGCAATATAGTAACAGCCTTAATAATACATGCATTTTCATTTTCTACAGCTGTTCTCAACTATGTCCACAATGTATCATCACCTCCATACTCATAGCTGTATTCAAACAGGACCTTTTGGTTGTTTTGAAATGTTTCTGAACCCCCTCTTGCCTCCTGACCCAGCATCATTGTGACATTCTTCCCAGTTGTGTTAGGCCTTTGTCCCAGGCCGTCCATTGGTCTGTCAGCAATACTCAGCGCAAAGCAGAGCGAGAAGCATTGTGTCTCTGAAGTAAAGAAAGTGATGGTCATATTATAAAGATATGTTCCTCTTTAATACAGCGGTGTAACCCTTTGAGAACTATCAGACCAGCTTACAGAGTCAGGATGATCAGTCTTGCAATCTGGTCATTTGTAGAAGTGGCCAAAAGGGAAAGCCATCACACGTTCGAGAAGTTCAGACTTGTAAAGCATACCTTCCAATCCCATGTAATTCTTTAATGACTGACAGTACTGCATAAATGCTTTTATAACAAACAACAGTGGTGTGACTTGCCAAAACTTTTCTGGCAAATAAAAAAGATATTTTGTTAACAATATCTCATGAGAGTGAAATTTTATTTGAATAATCGGTTAGAACAGTCTAAGCTTTTTCTTCTTCAGACACATTGATCTTTTTTTTTTTATTTCAAATCCATTGCATGAAAACTCAGTTTGCCACAAAATATGCTGTTCGCATTGCTTGGTTAAAACTGAATTAAAATGATGACTCTGAGTTGCATGAATACCATCGAATGCATTTCCTACTGCATGTCAGCCATAGTTCTCAAAGGGTTGGTGTGGCTTCTGGCGTTTAGCCATCTATTTGATCACTGACAGAGCCAAGAGACACCAAAGCATCCCATTGTTGAGTGTAATTTGTCCTAACAGCAGTATTGTCATTTTCATGTGACCTGCAGAGCAGGATCGTATCAATATTTTTTTTCCTAGAGAAAAGTCAGAAACTGACAGACCTCTTTATTGATTTTAGAAGCTGCTTCTTGGAGTGAATGGCTTTACAGCCACTGGGCTGTGAACTTATTAGAGATGGTCAGAAGGAAAGCACCCCATGAGTCAGACAATTGGCTTTGTGTGAAAGCCAGCTTTTGAGGGGATTAGCTTTTGAAACAATGAACAGCTTGCCTTGAACTTGCTATTGATCTGTTGACTGTCATTAACAACAACTTAAACATTGTCTTCTGTGAAATTTTTTCCTTGAAGAGCCCTGTTCTGTGTCTTTGCCCTTTGACCTTTAACTTGCAAACTGGCACAAACTGAAGGAAATCTGGTGTCACTTCTCCACTGGATTGTTATTCTCCAAAACCTAGTAAACAAGAGCTGTTTCCTTAGAGTGGAGAGAGAGTTTCGGTAGTGGATCTGCAGGTGGCGCTTTGCTCTCTACATGCACACTCTGAATATGCCCTATAGGTAGAGGTATTTTTTTTTATTTTTTCTTTAGTTTCAAGCTTATTTTCATCATTTTAGTAAAAATTATAAAAAAAAATAGGAAAAAAAAAACCTCCAATACTTGAATGGCCAGTGTGGCTTTTATATAAAGCAGGAATTTTATACTAGTGAAAATTTCTTACTCATTTGCTAATAATACACATTTCCAGATGATTTTTAATGAGTGTAGGTATACATTCTTATTTGGAAATGGATAGTTTGGCTGCCTTGAATTTATATTTATACTCAACATAGCATGAAAGTTAGAATGCCTTTGGTTAAACTACATGTTTATGATTTGGTTGGGGAAAACATTTTTAATTATGGGTGGCATGCTGAAAAGCCTGGCAGAATGGTGTTTCCTACAATCTGAGCATATTTTGTAAAACTAAGAAAAAGAAACAGGAAAGAGAAATGGCTTCGTAATACCACGTTATGCAATGCATATTGTACATCAACAGAACATCCAAGATTTTGAATGTGAGGGTCAATAACACAGGGAGGGCAAGGATCAGCCCTATAGCTGTGCTTCAGTACTTCCTTTCTAGATGATGCGAATATTAGAGTTAGTTACGACAGAGCATGGAGGACTGTATACATAAGCCTGTTTATACAGTGTTTGCTTGTTAGAGGGTTTAATCCTTTCAGGACCTTGATGTCAAGAAAAAAAATAAAAAAAAAATGACTGGAAACGTTTTCTTTTTCTAATAATAGAAGTGAGTAACTGTAACCTTTTTGGGACATGTGCAAGTCATCGAGGAACTCCATCGACATGCATTGAACTTTTTTCTCTCTAAAATCAATAAGCAATTTATTGCCTCTTTACTCATCCATCACAATACCCTGATTCATCGCAAAACTGTAAGTACCTAAGGGCTAGAAAATCACCATAGCAATGGAAAGGGAGGAGTCTTTATTGTGCTTCGATTCTGGTAAATATCATGGATATGATTTGGGTTTCGTTGCCTTCACTGTGAGAAGTCTGTGTACTAAATATGGCTTCTGTGTCTACTATCTTGACTGTGGCCCCTGTAAGGTCATAAGTGATATGACCTAAGTACAATGTGATCAAAAGCATTGGGCTTCCTTTGTTCACTGTATGTCAGGCACTTCATTCACATGATGGCTGATTCTTCATAAGCTTGGGATTTGTATTAAAAGATGAGGCAACGCTATAGAAATCATGACAATGATGAGTTAACCTAGCACTTGAAAAAAATAGCAATTAAATTTTTGAAAAAGAAGTTATCTGGATCCAGATCATAATGTCAGCTCAATATCAGTGAAAACGGTCAACCAATCAAATGTTTTCTGTAACCTCTAAATGAGAAACATACAAAGCTCTGTCCTACTGAAATGAAAGCATATTTGTGTTCATAAAACAATTCAGATGTTTCATTAGGTTTATTACTTTAATATGAAGACAACTGTAAACAAGGTAATGATTTTTACATAAAATGATTTTCATGTTTACAACTTCAGGTAAATTCTCTTTTTCTGTATATTTTTAATCAGGCTAAGTACTAAGAGAGATGATCAGTTCGAATTCTATAGAGCAGTTGTTCCATATCAGGTCTGTAGAGATAGTTGTGATTTTGGGTAATTGTTAACTCATCTGACAACAAAGTTTTCTGCAGAGATGGCTCTCACAGCAGGTGAAGACAGAGGTTCTTTGCCATGGCAGGTTTACAGGGCTCAATCAGAAAACAATAGATGCTCCTGACAAATACAGCTCTGTTACTAACCAGTTACCAGGGCTTTTCTGAATCACATATAATAAGTTACTTAGTGATGATTGCCAAGAGGCAATTGCTAAGTAATAAAAAAGTAGAAGACAAGTTTCCTAAAATAGGAAAACATTACCTTTAGTACTCAAGCTGCCTAAAGTCTCTTTCATCCACACATAATTTGGCTCTTCAAAGACAGTACATTTAACTTTATTTCATTTCTGTGAGTTAATCAATTAGAATGCAGTGTAATTGCTAAGAACATTGCCCAGGTCTCCTGTTCAGTGTAATATCGGAATGAGGGTGTACATACTGGATTCTAGGAAGTGTAATGTAATATTCTCAAGTTCTCCATGTTGTGTTTCTATTCTAATACAGCACAAATTCAGACTCCTGTCCTGTGGATCTTACAATTGAGTAACTCAATGTGCTATCTGAAGAGGAATAGAATAGATGTTATTACTTGAATAGATAAACAAAAGTCATGAAAATAATCATTTTCCATTTTTTAGGTACTTGGTATTTATTTCCCAAAACAAATAAAGGCAGTGATTTGCTGATAGTTTTGAATCTGTGAGATTGTAGTATATAATTAAATAAGCCTGGGGATGGTGAAAAAGTGTTTACAATAATCACAGCCAAGTGTTTAATTTTTGATACCATAAGAACATATTCCAAGCTATCAAAGACACAACATACCATTTAAAACACAAGTGTGACATTCTGATGAACTATCACAAAGAACTATATGTATTGTCTCCACTACTCTATGATACCAATGAAAAGGTCAAGCAACTTACTGGTATAATCTGACTATTCCTTCTAATGGCAGTTACCTCTACAATACTGATTTATAAGAAGCACACCAAACAAGTGCCAGGGGCTAGAAGTCTAAATGACAGTTTTTCTGTTGCCTGAGAAGTTTAAATGAGTCACTTCTAATGGTTGAACATACTATAATAAAGACACTAACATTCAAGGAGAATAACACACTATTGATATGAAAGCTACATTTTATAAGTAGAGTGGGCAGTGGAGAAGGCTAAAATAAATCTTCTGTAAAATATAAAGTCAAACTCTAGCACTCTGTAATATTACAACTGAAAGTTTTCTTCAGCGAGAATGAATATAATAGAGAAATTGAAACTTCAAACTCCTCACACCAGGAATGAGTACATAATTTATCAATGTATATACTTAGTCAGTGCCCATTAGATGTCACCTGTGTAAACACATATGATGCTCATTCATTGACTCATAGACCCAAAATATTAAAAGTTAAAAGTTTTCATTCAGTAACCTCAGTCTGAAAGGTGTTAGAACCCTGTGAGAAAAAGCCATTTCCCTAGGATAGAAATTTACCTCAATAATCATATAAGACAAAACACTTGGCATAGTAGCTGAAGTTGCCTTAGTGTTCTAGTCTGATCTAATAGTAGAATCTGTCCATAATGTACCACTCACATTGTTTCTCGTGTCTTACTTTTGGTGTAAGTTTGACTTAATTTTGAAATATTTCTGGTCATATCAAGAACATCTAATTATCGATATCTTCTGATCCAACAGTATAGAAAGCCTAGAATGAGTATGAACTTGACATAGTCACTGAAATTCAGAAAAAGAAATCTCTGGTGGTATTTCATAATTCCCTTCAATTATTTGGTAGGATCCAGAAGTAGCAGCTTTCATTGTTTAAATACAGCCATTGACTGGTAACAGAATATGACATGCATCATTTCTTTAAAATAAACTAGTATTTATACTAAGTCATGATAGAAGTGTATGAGAAGTTTAGTGATGTAACAAAAGCGTCACAGGCATTTGTAATGAATGCTTTGTAAGGGAAATGGGGCAAAATCAATAACTTGTGATCAGTACATCATAAGCATAAATATGAAGGACATTTGTATATGGATAGATCTGAGATTCTATGTCTTTCAACTAAAAAAGAAGTATGTCTTTTTATGATATAAGAATTTTTTTTATACTAACATGGAAGGAATTTTCCTCAAATATGAGGTCTATGTGTCCATTCATGGAAAGGCACACCGGGCCCTTCAGGAAAACACATCACAAGCTAGAGTGTTGGGCTGATTCACGTGACGTGCCCATGTGCTCTGTTACAGAGCTAGATTTGTATGCCTTTAAAAAAGGGAAGAAAATATGAAGTATAAATATAACTCTTTCTCATTAGGCCACTTGGCTTCAAAGTAAGATATCACAAGCATTTTCCCCCCACTGAGGGAATGGAAAAATGGAATGGTGAGAAAAAATAAAAGAAAAAAAAAACAAAACAAAACACAAAAACGTTTTGGCCAACAAAAACATTTTTAGTTTCTTTCACCTGTTTTGCTTATTAGAAGATTGATTATGGACTTCTTTGTAGCAGTTGATAGGTAGCTAGATTGGGTCCCAGGAATAATATCATAGTACTTTTAACATGGGCATTTTTGGACTTGCCTCAAATAGTATGAAGTTTGGTGAGTTGTGACATGGAAGGATGCTTTTCCCTAGGATTGGCTCTGGTGCTGCTTGTATTTGGCATCTTTTATATGAATGTCCGTTGCTTTGTTGGCCTGCTTGCCAGTATACTGATGAATAAAGCCTTGTGTGCACTATTTGAAGTCACTAGAATGCATGTTTTGTTTCCTGTCATGTGATATCAATTGTAGCTCATTCCCTTTCTATATACCCACAGCCTACTTGTTAGTATAAGACATACTTTAAATGAATGGTTTTGTTATTAATGCGAGGAATACTTAATGTTAATGGTTTCCTTTCTTTTACTACACTGAGATATCAGAGGCTACTGTCTCTTCATTTCTTGCTCCTTATGTATTCCACTGCTTATGTAAAATTAGGATTTTAGTTATACTAGTCATTTCCTTTTTTATATATGGTATGGAATCCATTATCCCTTTTTATACTCATAAATACTAATTTTTACAGTCAAATAAACATGGGTACTAATTGAGAGTAAGTGATTATCAGAATTTTCTGCCTCCCTTTTGAGTTAATTTTTTATTCCTTTCAATCACCAATTTTCACCCATAATTCTGCTAATGTTTAATAAGTCATATTTTCTTTCTCTTTTGAAAAACAGAATTTGGTAGCACTGTACATTATAGTTGGAACCCTGGAGAAATGTCTTTGTTTCTTTCTCAATATTTTCATCATAAATTACATGGAAATCATAGTCTTTATCACATCCCAAACTCTGACATTGGCTTATATTTTTATAGAGCTCTTCCCCTTAGAAAAATAGAATACTAAGTATAATTGCTGTTGTTTGTTGATAAGACAGCTACGAAAATTTATTTTGGGAAAATCTATCTAATATAAATATACAGTATGATAAATATTACAATATAGTGTTTAAGTACATCAGGAGAACGTGAATGTCTAAAGCCTTGACTCTTTGGACTATTTCCCTTCTGGGGTATATTACATGTGTAAGAAAAAGATAGAGTAGAAGACTGGGGTTTATTACAGCAGTGGCTTCTCCTGCACTGGCTATGTCGGCATCAGCATTTCTCTTGTGGACCTCTATTTTCAGGGGCTTTAGAGACTTGGTCATAAAAAATTGTTTCAAGTGTAAAAGTCTTGAACGACTCTTTTTTCCTTACATGTTATCTAATTTTAAACAAATATATTTTGGTTTTATATTATGGAAAGTAAATGGATGGAATTTACTAGTTTAATTTTGTGCTAATATAAACTTTTAATAACCTTGATTTATAATAAAAATATAAAATATAATTAGTTCATAGTCTAATTTTTTAAATGAGTCAAATATTGTTGACATTGAGAAATTTGCTAGTTTGATCAGTGTGGTACTTATTTTCAAGATGTTTTAAGACTTGGATGCATGTTGTTATCTTTACTTCAACAAGAGAATCAGTGAATCACTATGACTGACAAAAAATATAGATACATGATATCTATATAAGCTATCTGCTAACATATATTTGGGGACTATATAGTATATGTGATATATATATATATATATATATATATATATATATAATCATTAAGGGAATGAAGCTCCTGTCAATTATCAAATAAATACCATATATTTTTTTAAGAATTGCACAAACATTTAACTTTCACTGTTCAAATGAGATACAAGCAATTGCAGAGGAAAGTTGTCCCCTGGGTAAACAAAACCCTTTTACATCTTCCTATGAAAACCATCTTTTGTTTATATAGTGTGGATATTTGGAATGAAAACACTAAAAGTAAACTGAGATTTATAAAATTACAATAGACTGAAGCAGAGAGAAAGGCCAGGAAATTAGGATATAGGACATTTTACCCATGGTTTCAATTAGAGAGTATGAATATGTAACCTTGAGTTTTTGAGCTGCTTACTTTGTACTCTACATTTTCTCATGAAGACTTTCATTACATGTAGTTTTCCATGTGCAAGGCATGAAATGATCCATTTATTTTTCTCAGTGGATTTTATGGGTTGAATGTTATGGGTTTGCCCACACAAGATTACCTTTACTCCATATTAAATTTGGCATATATATTTTTCCTGATTGCTTCTACTGACAAACACAAAGCTTGTTTGTGTGCAAATAAAAGGCTAAATAAATGGTGCTAAAGTGTATTATGACTGTCAGATATAATCAGGCAAAATTTTGTGGTGCTTCAATTAATTTCTCATTGATTTTATTGACCAGTGTGTTGAACAGTGTTTATTCACAAACTGTGTTTTATTAGTAAAATTAAAGCTTCATAGCACATTGTTAACAAAGAGGTTGCCTAGATTATGTAATAGCTCACCAAGCTATTTTCTCCTTGACTCCTTATAATGATGCCTCATTAAAGGTCAAGGGTCATGCTATTAATCTCATTCTATAGATCAGTAACATGACTGAACATTTTTCACATGGTACTTATGTTTACAATGCTATAACCCTTTGACTGCTGCGGCAACCTTAACCATACAAATGTCACAATCTAGAATCATCAGCATGGTGTGTGCCATGGCAATCAAAGAGTTAAGGGCTGTGCAGTTATTTGTGTTGTATTTATTAATTTATATTTATTTCATTTCCATTCAAGAATGGGTTAGGGTGGGGCACTGTTTGTCTGCTGTAAGTGTCTTAACCTAGGGAAAGGTTAAATGGCTTTTTATACTGTTGCATCTTCTGTATTTACCATCAATTCATTGTGTTGTAATTAAAAAATGTCAATAAATAAGAAAACCAAAAACTGGTTCATAGATATTGTGATTCTAGTCATGATTTGCTTTCATTTATGACCAGCACCTAGAGTATCATCAATAACATTAGTCGTTATAGTCTTTGTCTTCCTAGATAAGAAAAGCAAACCAACAATGAAGAAACAGCCAAGGAAAATGCTTAGGTGCTTGGATAATTTAAAGAAATATTTCTTGTGTGTTTTCCCAAATTAGCAACTGTCTTTATCTAGCTCTATCTATTGGAAGACTGCTTAACACCGAACTATATGCAAACAATTGTGATCAAAGAGAGGATTCAAAAATACTCCTGCAGTAAATGTGGGCATAAACCTTTCAGCAAATTTTCATGAGCAGCAACATGGCTTTTTAATGATACATTAAAAAGTATGAAAATAACTTTTTGGAGAAGAAAGCATGATCTGTTATTTAAAGTCATATGCCAACCCTGATTAGTTAAGTTCAATTAAAGGAATTATGTTTTATACCATGTCTGGTAGAATTTTATTTGCAGAACACTCCTTTTCTGAAAATATTCAGTAGTTGTATATAAAATATCACACAAACAAAAAAGAACTAAGCATTTTCTGTAAATCAGTTCTACATGTATCAGTAGTACCCAGATTCCAAAGGCCATCTGAATTTTACAAAGAATACCAACTGTTACTGGGAGCAAAGTAAAAATATTATATTCTCCCATCCAAAAATCTGTCTACTTATATGGCAATGAATTAATCATACATATACATACAAGTACATACCAAACATAAAAGTAAGAAAGAGGCATAGAGAGATGAGATCCGAAGATTGGTTTTGCACTCTCAGTCCTTCACCTCCGGTTATTGAACTTATAGTCATTTCCCAACATGACCAGCCTAATCTTCTCGTTTTAATCCACATGTAAATGAGGGTCCCGGAGACAAGTGAACTAACATGGTCATGGGAGATGTATTGCCTAATAAGATGAAAATGTTATGATAGACAACTGTTTCTGTTATGTTGATGAACCTGTATTCTAACACAAATATAGAGAATATATCTCAGAGAGTATAGAGAACTGTCAAAAGTTTAAGTACAAAACCTGCAGATATAATTGTATCTGCATCCCTTCAATACTGTAATGCTATTTCTACTTGTGTTCCCAGTACCTGTTTGGAATGTGTACTCTGTCCTTTCCTAGGCCCCCCTTTTCCCTTAATACTCCTGGTTAAATCTATGCTAAAGACTCTTCTCAATAAGCTCTAACTTTGCTCCATGCAGTGGCAGTAAGAAAAAGAGCTGCTGGGATTTGTGAGTACGCCAAAGCATGTGCAAGGTTTAGTGTAACACATTATATTTGTAGATAGTTTTTTAAAAGAACACGATTTTTAAAAAATACAGTAATTGAAACTGTTAGGCCATCAATAAGAGACGGGACCCAAAAGGGAACTTGTACTGTTATTGTTATCAGACAAGAGAAAGCTAGAACTGTCTGACCCGCTAGCAAATATATTTTTCTGATTTCCATTGATGTATACATCAATGTAATGTCTGGTATATTTTGTGGCAGATATAGATTTTGGTACACATACCAGTGTGATTTTCACCACAATCTCGTTAAAATTTGGAATTTCAATTGTTCTTGAAGAAGGAAAATCCAGATAATGCTATAAAATATTTTAGTAGCAAGCCTAGCACATTGTAAGAATGTGTTGATTAAGGTGATTTATATTTCTTTATATTTTAAATCTCTTTTTAAAGACTCTGAATTGTATGCTTCAACTCATTTTGATATTCTCTGCAACATTAACACCTTAGTTAGGCTAGTGTCCAACAGTGCGTCACAGTACTCTCCTCCTCTACTAATCTTTCACTTCCACACTCTTCTCTTCTCATTCCTCACTTAAAAACTACATTTAATAATTTCTTTCTTGTAACCTTTTTGTCTTCTTAAGCTCTCCATCAAGCTCATTTCTTAGAAAGTTTGTGACATTTTTATTACTAAACGAGCTACTTCTTTTTTCCTGGCCCACTTGGCTTGGTCACAGTATTTCAAACAAAGAATGATGTTGCCTCTAGTACTTTTTCTTAATACCTCTTCTATTTTGGTGAAGGCCTACTAATAATCTCTCCCACCCACAGTGGTACCTGGGTCATCATCAACCTGTTAGATTCTCTACATTAGAGCTTAAAGACTTCCCACTTCAGATAACGTTTGAAACTATATACATGAGTTTATTCAAGACTTTTCAAATGTTCTTAGTCTTCATTTTGCACTATCTCTTGGGCTGTATGTCTATAATGTTCTGTGAAATCCATATTCCATTTCTTTTCCATCAAGTCTTGTTTGCTCTCCGTCTTCCTTTCGCGCGTGTCACACCTGTTCCCATAAACACTCACCAGCACTCAGAGGCTTGCACGGTATTTCAGTTCTCCTTGTCTTTATTCTACATATTGTTGCCTATCTCAGTCTTTCCCAATTCATCTTGATTCGTGGCATTAGTATTTTCTCTCACTGGACTGAAAGTCATAGAACAGCACTATCGAAAATAGATAACCTTTAAAATATCTAACAATGTTTGGTATGTGACAAGGTATGCATGAATGTAAAGGCCAAAGGGATTCTTGTCTATCATTTTCCCTTTTCCTCCCTTGAAATGTGGTCTGTCGTTGAACCAGTTGTTATGTTAGCAATCAAACTGTCCCCAGTGACTTCCCTAGCCTCTGTGCATCCCTGACCATATTTTGACTTGGGTGCTGGAGATCTAGGGTCCAGTCGTCCACTGTTTACAGCAGAATTACTTATCCATCCAACCTTCTCTCCAGCCTAAAGAACAAAGATTTTATATGTGTATACTCCGAAATCTATTTTCTACTTGTCTTTTGAGATTTTTCACCAGTATAACTTGTACTTAAAACCTTCTTGGTCTTTGCCATTTCCTGTACATTGTTTTGGTCGTGCATTTACATCCAATTTTAATTCAAACATCAGCAACATTATTTTCAAAACTCGTATTCCACCAATGAAATCACTGATGGATAATATTGCATCCTTCCCATTTCAAAGGTTTCTTGGTGTCATAATGAATTCTATGACCATAGTCTTAGGCAAATTTTGAATAGGGCTTCTTTTGGTTGTGATCATATTTTTATTGTTCCTTGTTAACATCTACTCTTTGGAAACTGTACTTTGCTCACCGTGGTGATTTGATTTCAGGTGTCATCCTCCTACATTATCCACTGCAGTAGCTGTTTAAAATAGAGAGCTTCAGAAACATGTGCTGCACTAAATCAAATAATATTTTTAATATAATCCCTTAATTCGTTTCAGAATTTTATGAATAAAAGTATAAAAATAACTTCTTAACATCAATATTTAAGCAGTTGACCTTGTTTCTCTCTGAAACTTTATTTCTCCAAGATTTTAGAATGGTTATTATGTCATACTGTAAATTAAACCTGAAACATAAGCTAATTTATGTGCATCTTTTACTTCTATTTGTCATTTATCACAAGATGAAAACATTTTTTCGCTATCATATTCTGGTGCAATTAGAAGACCTGGGCTTTGGAGATAATCATAGACAGGGAAAATATACAAACAATATAAAAACTAGTGAAACCTCTCCCTTAAATCTAGGCATAGATATCAAAGATGTGGTTACTACTTTGTTTAATATGATATGGAAGAATAGTTCCTCCTACAATGAGCAACTAGCAGAAAATTTTGGGGCCATTTGTTTATTCAGTGGTAAATACTTTTAAATTATATCAGGGTAATGGAACAGGATATCAAATGCAATGTTTGATGTGAAAGCAACCAGGATATTATTGAGAAAGATGCTCAGAAATAAAAAAAGAAAGCAACTCAGGAATAAAATAAAACAGACAAATGGTTCAAAGGCAAGAAACAAAATTGTTTTAAAAATTATTTGTTAATTGAAATAATTAAGCTACTTGCTTATGATCACTGTGCTCTGTGACTATTGATTTTAATTGGTGTGGGACATACATCTAAACTGTGTGGGATGTTTTCAGGTCAAATGGTAAAAATTGAATATTTTCTCCCCCTCAACAAGGTATAGGAAATGGAAGTACAAAGAAAGGACAATAGAATTTGGGGATTGAGAAAGATGTGCAAATATAGAAACCAGATTTATAGACCCAAGAACTATGAGTGAGATTTTTCTCCAGAGAACACTGGAGGTAGGTAGAGGCAATGGACTAAATTCAGGCACGAAGCAGGGCTCCCTGCTTCCAGAGGACTACTACTTGCAGTGAAAAGTCTGATTTTTTCCCCCATGGCAAAGGTGGAATTCTGAATTGAAGAATGCCAGAGTTTTGTACCAAGACAAAGAGCAAAATGAATCTTTTTCTTTACATTATCACAGGAAGATGAGCAAAAAGGATTTACATTTTGTTGATATTTACCAAAACAAGAGAATGGAGCACTCTTTTCTGACAAGCCAAGAAGAAGCCTTATTAAAATTTATATTCAATGTTACTCCATTAAGTGTCCCACCAGACAAATCTTTAGGAAGCTCATGCTGACATTTCCATAAGTGCAGGAAATGTTTTTACCTGTTAAAGAGGATCAAATAAACAAAAGATATTTGTGGGAAGGTACAAATTTAAAATACAGAACAAATAACAACAAAGTTAAATAATGAAATAGACCAACTTTTAGAAGTTTATTAATCCCTACAAAATTAAAAACCCCAAAACAATTTCTCAGAAATTAAATCATGACAAAACAATGAAAAATTAAATATAACTAACATGCAAATAAAATTCAATCTGTGAAAATTAAAAAAAATATTAATAAAATTTAGAATAATATATTAGAAATTAGAGGACAGATCTATAGTGCTGAAAGTTTGATATTCTAATAATAAAAGTTCTTGGAGAAAATGCAAGAGAAAGTATGTATATAAATTACGAAAATTTCCATAATGTAGAGACTTGATTTTCAAGATTGAAGTTTTGCTATGTAAGTATAATGAATGAAAATAGACTCAGAATCAAGAATATAATCTACAAATCAGATTGTAACAGACATGAAGAACACTAAAAATTTCGAGAGAGAAGATATAATCTAAGTTGCAAAATGAAAAGTATTAGAGTGGGGTTTTTTTTCCTTTTTATCTTTATTAACTTGAGTATTTCTTATTTACATTTTGAATGCTATTCCCTTCCCCAGTTTCCGGGCCAACATCCCCTAACCCCTCACCCCTTCTCTATGGGTGTTCCCTCCCCATCCTCGCCCCATTAGTGGCCTCCCCACAACAATCACGTTCACTGGGGGTTCAGTCTTAGCAGGACCAAGGGCTTCCCCTTCCACTGGTGCTCTTACTAGGCTATTCCTTGCTAAGCATGAGGTTGGAGCCCAGCATCAGTCCATGTATAGTCTTTGGGTAGTGGCTTAGTCCCTGGAAGCTCTGGTTGGTTGGCATTGTTGTTCATATGCGGTCTCGAGCCCGTTCAAGCTCTTCCAGTCCTTTCTCTGATTCCTTCAACAGGGGTCCCGTTCTCAGTTCAGTGGTTTGCTGCTGGCATTCGCCTATGTATTTACCGTATTCTGGCTGTGTCTCTCAGGAGAGATCTACATTCAGTTCCTGTCGACCTACACTTCTTTGCTTCATCCAACTTGTCTAATTGGGTGGCTGTATATGTATGGGCCACATGTGGGGCAGGCTCTGAATGGGTGTTCCTTCTGCCTCTGTTCTAAACTTTGCCTCCCTATTCCCTGCCAAGGGTATTCTTGTTCCCCTTTTAAAGAAGGAGTGAGGCATTTGCATTTTAATCATCCTTCTTGAGTTTCATGTGTTCTGTGCATCTAGGGCAATTCAAGCATTTGGGCTAATAACCACTTATCAATGAGTGCATACCATGTTTGTTTTTCTGTGATTGGGTTACCTCACTCAGGATGATATTTTCCAGTTCCCTCCATTTCCTATGAATTTCATAAAGTCATTGTTTTTTGATAGCTGAGTAATATTCCATTGTGTAGATGTACCACATTTTCTGTATCCATTTCTCTGTTGAAGGGCATATGGGTTCTTTCCAGCTTCTGGCAATTATAAATAAGGCTGCTATGAACATAGTGGAGCATGTGTCTTTTTATATGTTGGGGCATCTTTTTGGGTATATGCCCAAGAGAGGTATAGCTGGATCCTCAGGCAGTTCAATGTCCAATTTTCTGAGGAACCTCCAGACTGATTTCCAGAATGGTTGTACCAGTCTGCAATCCCACCAACAATGGAGGAGTGTTCTCTTTTTCTCCGATCCTCGCCAGCATCTGCTGTCACCTGAGTTTTTGATCCTAGTCATTCTCACTGGTGTGAGTTGATATCTCAGGGCTGTTTTGATTTCCATTTCCCTTATGACTAAAGATGTTGAACATTTCTTTAGGGGTTTCTCAGCCATTCGGCATTCCTCAGCTGTGAATTATTTGTTTAGCTCTGAACCCCATTTTTAATAGGGTTATTTGTCTCCCTGCGGTCTAACTTCTTGAGTTCTTTATATATATTGGAAATAAGCCCTCTATCTGCTGTAGGATTGGTAAAGATCTTTTCCCAATCTGTTGGTTGCTGTTTTGTCCTAAGCAGAGTGTCCTTTGCTTTACAGAAGCTTTGCAGTTTTATGAGATCCCATTTGTCGATTCTTGATCTTAGAGCATAAGCCATTGGTGTTTTGTTCAGAAAATTTTCTCCAGTGCCCATGTATTCGACTTGCTTCCCCACTTTTCTTCTATTAGTTTGAGTGTATCTGGTTTGATGTGGAGGTCCTTGATCCACTTGGACTTAAGCTTTGTACAGGGTGATAAGCATGGATCGATTTGCAGTCTTCTACATGTTGACCTCCAGTTGAACCATCACCATTTGCTGAAAATGCTATCTTTTTTCCATTGAATGGTTTTGGCTCCTTTGTCAAAAATCAAGGGACCATAGGTGTGTGGGTTCATTTTTGGGACTTCAATTCTGTTCCATTGGTCTATCTGTCTGTCTCTGTACCAATACCACGCAGTTTTTATCACTATTTCTCTGTAATACTGCTTGAGTTCAAGGAGAGTGATTCCCCGAGAAGTCCTTTTATTGTTGATGATAGTTTTAGCTATCCTGGGTTTTTTGTTATTCCAGATGAATTTGCAAATTGTTCTGTCTAACTCTTTGAAGAATTGGATTGGTATTATGATGGGCATTGCATTGAATCTGTAGATCGCTTTTGGTAAAATGGCCATTTTTTCTATATTAATCCTGATAATCCATGAGCATGGGAGATCTTTCCATCTTCTGAGGTCTTCTTCAATTTCTTTCTTCAAAGGCTTGAAGTTCTCATTGTACAGATCTTTTACTTGCTTGGTTAAAGTCACACCGAGGTACTTTATATTATTTGGGTCTATTATGAAGGGTGTCGTTTCCCTAATTTCTTTCTCGGCTTGTTTCTCTTTTGTGTAGAGGAAGGCTACTGATTTATTTGAGTTAATTTTATCCCCAGCCACTTTGCTGAAGTTGTTTATCAGCTTTAGTAGTTCTCTGATGGAACTTTTGGGATCACTTAAATATACTATCATATCATCTGCAAATAGTGATATTTTGACTTCTTCTTTTCCAATCTGTATCCCCTTTATCTCCTTTTGTTGTCTGATTGCTCTGGCTAGAACTTCAAGAACTATATAAGTAGGGAGAGAGTGGGAAACCTTGTCTAGTCCCTGATTTTAGTGGGATTGCTTCAAGTTTCTCTCCATTTAGTTTAATGTTAGTGACTGGTTTGCTGTATATGGCTTTTACTATGTTTAGGTATGGGCCTTGAATTCCTATTCTTTCCAGGACTTTTATCATGAAGGGGTGTTGAATTTTGTCAAATGCTTTCTCAACATTTAATGAAATGATCATGTCGTTTTGATCTTTCAGTTTGTTTATATAATGGATCATGTTGATGGTTTTCCGTATATTAAACCATCCCTTTATGTCTGGGATGAAGCCTACTTGATCATGGTGGATGATTGTTTTGATGTGCTCTTGGATTCGGTTTGCCAGAATTTTATTGAGTATTTTTGCGTCGATATTCATAAGGGAAATTGGTCTGAAGTTCTCTTCCTTTGTTGGGTCTTTGTGTGGTTTAGGTATAAGAGTAATTGTGGATTCATAGAAGGAATTCGGTAGCGCTCCATCTGTTTCAATTTTGTAGAATAGTTTGGATAGTATTGGTATGAGGTCTTCTATGAAGGTCTGATAGAATTCTTCACTAAACCTGTCTGGACCTGGGCTCTTTTTGGTTGGGAGACCTTTAATGACTGCTTCTATTTTGTTAGGAGTTATGGGGCTGTTTAAATGGTTTATCTGTTCCTGATTTAACTTCAGCACCTGGTATCTGTCTAGGAAATTGTCCATTTCCTGCAGATTCAAGTTTTGTTGAATATAGGCTTTTGTAGTAGTATCTGGTGATTTTTTGGATTTCCTCTGATTCTGTAGTTATGTCTCCCTTTTCATTTCTGATTTTGTTAATTTGGACACACTATCTGTGTCCTCTCATTAGTCTGGCTAATGGTTTACAGTGTTTTCTTTTATCGGTTATTTTATTTATTTCCATTTCAAATGTTATCCCCTTTCCCAGTTTGCCCTCTGCATACCCATTATCCCATCCTCCCTCCTCTATGAGGGTATTACCCCACCTATCCACCCATTCGTGCCACACCACCCTAGCATTCTCCTGTGCTGGGGCATCGAGTCTTCAAAGGACCAAGGGCCTTCCCTCCCATTGATGTCAGATGCTCTGCTACACATGCAGTTGGAGCCATGGGTCCCTCCATGTGTTCTCTTTAGTTGGTGGTTTAGTCCTTGTGAGCTCTTGGAGGTTGGTTGGTTGATATTGTTGTTCTTCCTATGGGGTGGAAAACCCCTTCAACTCCTTCAGTCTTCCAGTGGGTCCCTCTGCTTAGTCAGATGGTTGACCATGATCATCCACATCTGTATTAGTTAGGCTCTGGCAGTTATTTTTTTTTTATTAACTTGAATATTTCTTATATACATTTCGAAAGTGGTTTCGGGCAAACATCCCCTTCCTCCCTTCCTTATGGTGTTCCTCAACCCTCCCCCATTGCCGCCCTCCCCAACAGTCTAGTTCACTGGGGTTCAGTCCAGGACTCAGGGCTTCCTTCCCTGGTGTCTTACTAGGATATTCATTGCTACCTATGAGGTCAGAGTCCAGGGTCAGTCCATGTATAGTCTTTAGGTAGTGGCTTAGTCCCTGGAAGCTCTGTTTTTTGGCATTGTTGTACATATGGGGTCTTGAGCCTCTTAAAAAACAATGGCCTCAGAGTTTTCAAAAGCAAGTCTAGAAACATAAGGCAATACAGTAATGTTTTTAAAACTCCATGGCAATATATTTTCATCTTAGACATCTTTACACAAATACGTATGACATGTACAGTATAAAATGAAAATTTCCTTTTTATGATCTATTTCTCAGCCAGAATTTGTATTAGATTAAATGAGGGCTCAAAGAAATGGAGATTAATTTCAGTAAGAAGAAAACAGAGATCACTCAACCATATAGCAAACAATATTCCTAAGAGTGTAACCTATGCAAAGTTACAAGACACAACAACAAGACATGACTAAAAAAATTAAACAGACACACACTACCTACGTATACTCCCAAAGTGATCTACACCGTACCGCAGAATTTCTTAAACATCCTTATTTATTGCTATAGCTTTAATTCATAAATTGGAAGAGTTAGAATATGCCTAGGTGTCTTATTCATTACATCAACAGATTACTATGTAATGAAGTGCAACAAATATGTGTATGTATATACATATATATATACATATGTTATGTATACTTTTATACTAAAGTAATGTTAAAATTAAATTTGCAAGGCACTGGATGGATCTAGATATTCTTATATTTAATGGGGAATCAGATTCAGAGGAATGTTCTCTTTCCTATGCTAATTCTGACTCTGTGTGTGTGTGTGTGTGTGTGTGTGTGTGTGTGTGTGTGTGAGTGTTTTGTAAACAAAATAATGGAACGAGAAATGGGGCCACTTGAATAACAGGTTTTGAGGAATAGATAATGATGAAAAACCTATGACATGAAAGTAGCAAGGGGACTCCAGGGAGTAGAAAGATAGGAAGAGGTGCTGAGACACTGGGAGAGAGGAGTTGGGGCAAGCAAATTTTGTTTGAAAGTATCATACTGAAACCTAATACTTTGCATGACTGTCATCCAAGATAAACAAGCAAACAACAATCAGTTTAGATTCGAGCAACGTAACCAGGGAGAGCTACTGATGATCTCCATACACATGAGTTCAATGCTCTATTAGTTTCTTTAGGCCTGACGCTACTGCAGGATGTGTTACAGCCAAAGAGAAAATAAATTCAGAATAGGAGCACATATGATCAAAAAAAAAAAGGATCCAATATCCTAAACTAAAAAACTAAATCAAACCAAAAAACACACACATGAAAACGACATCAAGCCTAGTAATCAAAAAGATCATTTAACCATTAAGCAAAATATTTAATGATGCAACTGTAACTCTATCAATCCAATAATTAAAAGTTTAAATTTAAGCATAGAGACCAGCTATGTTCAGCATATTGAGAATTCTCATAGTTATGTCCTTTCCCATGCCTCCTGATGGTCAACCTCTTCCTTAGACATTCCTCATCCTCAGTTAATCACTGCTTTGCTCTCACTAACCAACTTGCTATTTCGTTGTGGTCTCCCATTAGGAAAGACAAAGGAAGCCAAGACAATCACAACAACTCTCACTCAAATGTTTTGAAAATTTTCTCCTTAGGCTTTGCTTAGGACTCTCAGGCAATAGTTACATAGTAAGCCAATCATAAAGCGGTAATTGTCAAAAGAAATTAGGAAATAAGGTAGCCTTTCAGACAAGTAAACCGTGTAGAAAGGCTCACAGGTGTTTGAGAATGTACTGGCATTGGGGAATAAAACTGTTCTAAAAGGGGAACACTGTATTGGGGTTGACTGTGAAATGTACAATGCAGGTGAGAGTTAAAAAACAAAACCTTGGGGTGATAGTTGGCCAAATGATCTTGAATGTCAAGATTCAGGAATGAATGCAAAAATACTCTTCAAAGGAGTAGTGCTTGTTTCAAAATTAAATTACAGGAGCATTTCCACAGATTATAGGTTATACATGCCTACCAGAATGTAAGGACACTAAAGAAAGGGGTAAGATTAACACGGGCCTGAGAGATGATTCAGTGAGTATTAACATGACCAGCCTAGTCCGGTACCTGGAAGCTCATTCCTGGGAGCCACATGGATGAAAGAGAGAATCAGCTCCTTCAAGTTGTCATCTGACAACAATGTGTGTACTGAGGTCCACACTTACCAAAGTAATTAATTAATTAATTAATAATAAAAGGACAAGGTCATTACTGAGAAAATTGTGTTTACAGAAATATTTGTAACTCTAATATGCTGTCGGTATAATACTTTTACAGTGTAATTTATATTATTGTTTCCAAAAGTAATTGTTTTTCAGTAATTATTAGTTTCAAACTTTTAACAAATATTACTGCAACAATCAATCAGAGATGAAATTCAAATAGGTAAATCACATTTTCTAAAATCATTATACCCCATAACTACTCTATTATATAATGAAAGATATACAG
Organism: Rattus rattus; assembly: GCF_011064425.1. Classification (NCBI taxonomy): domain Eukaryota; kingdom Metazoa; phylum Chordata; class Mammalia; order Rodentia; family Muridae; genus Rattus; species Rattus rattus. The sequence goes on along the minus strand of NC_046154.1, from coordinate 125,366,409 downwards.
CTAGGTGTAACAGAAAATATGATTGATATGCGGAATAGAAAAAAATATCAATAGCTCAAATGAGTTGATTCGGGTCTTCATAGGCAAGCTTTGCTTGGAATTCTTTTTTTAATTGGATATTTTTTATTTACACTTCAAATGTTATCCCCTTTTCCATTTTCCTGTCCATAAAACCCCATGCCATGTCCCTCCCCCTGCTTCTATGAGGGTGTTTCCCCACCCACTCATCCATTCTCGCCTCCCAGCCCTGACATTACCCTACACTTGGGGTCCAGTCTTGTCAGGACCTAGGGCTTCTAATCCTATTGGTGCCCAACAAGGCCATCCTCTGCTCCATATGCAGCTGGAGCCATGGTTCTGTCCATGTGTACTCTTTTGATGGTGGGAATACTTATAACGTAGGCAAATCAGGAAAGGACAAGTAGGAATTGGTGAAAAGAAGTAAAGTTAGCATTTCAGATGAATACGTGTAGAGTGTGTGAACATGTGGAGAAGAAAACTGATCTGAAAGGGGAACACAGTCTGTATTAAGGCCAGTTGTGAAGGGTACAATAAAAATATCAATGCAGGTGAACGTTAAATAATAAAGGGATTAGAGGCCTGGGTCTTAATCTTCATGTTTTAGCACATCTGGTGATTCTATAAGGTAATTGTGACCCCTTTAAATACATTTACTATTTGTTTTTTACCATATGTATTCATTAGCATCCAAGTTCATCGTGGTGCTTTCAAATGGTTTGTTTTCGCTGATTCTCTTCTCTCCTTCCCAATCCTGCTCCCTTTCACTAGCTTCTTTTCTGCTTATGTGTCTCATACTACCTTTACCTCCTGAGTGTCGCTTCCTCTGGCTTCTTGTGGCTATCTTTCTAATGTTATTAAATATACTCATATTCACACCCACATATGCATATTAAATTCTAGGTTCTGTTTATGAAAAAGCATGGAATACTTGTCATTCTGCAGCCGTGTTATATGCTAAAATCATTCTTTCCAGATTCACCCATTTTACTGAAAATGTCAGTTCTCTTTGAAGAGCCTTAAAATTTATTGGGCATATATATCACCTTTTAAGTGGAAGAATAATGAAAATGTATCTAATTTGGATAATGTTGGGGAAGGGTGATTTCCTGCCATGCAATAAAGGGCCCTGCCTGAGCTGGCTTTCCTAAGCAGTAGCTAAAGATCGGAACTTGTTTATACATTCAATTCAAAGACTTGATCTGTAAAATTTTCTGTATTTGAGGACTGAAAGCATGCAGGAGCAATACAGGTAATGCTACAAGCCAGCTTCTATGATCTGGAATTAGAGAAAGAGTAGGACAAGGCTTTAGCGGGTGCTATATCTGGTTCCCTGAGGTTATATAAAGGTATTGCTTAGCAAATTTTAGACAATGAGTTTGAAGCCCTATATTGAATAGTATGACAAACAATTTTTAACAGACTATGATAAGCTAAATTCATATTTTCTTGGTTCAGGCTTGTAGTAGAAACTAAAGACTTTTGTGATTTCTGAATGTTTATAGGCACAGTTATGGAAAGACTAGAAACAGACCCCTCACTTGACCTAGTATGTTGCCAGATTTCAATCTCTACCAATTCCTAGTCTCAACAGAAGCTATATAATATTAGGTTGTAGATCAGAAAGTAAAGAACTCTGGTCACTGCAGTGGGGACATGAGGAACAATTTACAGATTCATACTTGATCAAGATTCAGAGCCCATTTTGAATACAATTGTCTCGTTTTTCCAATATGAGAAGTTGTTTTGTCTTGTTTAAAGTCTAAATAATAACTTCTCTAATAGTTCCCATAAAAGAGAAAAATCTAAAATGTTGTGCCCTAATTTTAACACACTTCAGACATGCATTGATAAGACTGGAGACACAATCCAGCATACCCTAAAGAGGAGTTAATGACAGTCTCAAGCAATAAAAAAAAATCAAATTTTATACCATTTAATTACTACTTCATATTATCAACATTATACAGAACATGTTTAGGTATGGATTCTAAAGGTACTAGATTGGAAAAAATTTAATTGGCTAAATTTATCAATACAGATTTAACTACTAGAAATTCTGTAACAAATCAGCTAAATGAAGCATCATGAAATCAAGGGTGTTTGAAAATGAGGATGAAATGTGTATGTAAAAATATGGTGTGTGCAAGCAACCAGAGTTTCCAGGGACTAAGCCACCACCCAAAGACTATACATGGACTGACCCTGGACTCTGACCTCATAGGTAGCAATGAATATCCTAGTAAGAGCACCAGTGGAAGGGGAAGCCCTGGGTCCTGCTAAGACTGAACCCCCAGTGAATGACTGATTGTTGGGGGAGGGCGGTAATGGGGGGAGGTGGTAATGGGGAGGATGGGGAGGGGAACACCCATATAGAAGGGGAGAGGGGAGCGGTTAGGGGGATGTTGGCCCAGGAATCCAAGTAAGGGAATAACAATCTAAATGTAAATAAGAAATACTCAAGTTAATAAAGATTAAAAAAAAAAGTATGGTGTGTGCTTGTGATTTGCGTGTGTGATTGGTGTGTAGTCTGTGTAGTTTCTATGTATGCTTGTAGTTGTATGCTATGTAGTTTTTGTGTATGCTACATACACAAAAGAGGGCATCTAAGCATGTATGTGTAGAGGCCAGAAGTTGACCTGGGCTAACTTCCTGAATCACTTCCACTTTATTTTTCTGAGAGAGGATGCCACTTTAAACCTGTAGCTTACTGATTTGGCTAGATTGGCTAGCCAGCAAGCTGCAGAGATGGGTCTTCCTGTTTCCATATCCCAGTTCTGCGAGTTTCATTGAACACCACCGTGCTCAGTATTTTACTGAGTTGTTAAGGTCTGACCTCAAGTCCTCATTATTGTGCTACAAGCAACTGAGCCATCATCCAGTTTCCTAGAAAAAAACATCCTTTAGAGGTTGTCAACTGCTAAACACATATAATAGGGAAAGTTATCATTAATGAAATTGGCTTAGGGGTTTAATGAGGAGGATGGACCACAAGGGTTACAGTGCACAAACTACAGTATGTGAACATCAGAGATAGTGAAGTATGTTTATTAGTAAATATTCCGAAGTTACTAATTTGTCTTTACTTTTCCCAAGATCGAACCAAAAACTTTCCCTAATGACCTACCTGACTTATGTGAGTGATAAAGATGTTTTTAATAGAGAGACAGGACTTTCCTGATTCTGCACTGATTAAAGAGAAACATCTCATTACTTGGGAGGCAAAAAGGTTGATTATTTCAAGTTATGACAATGTCTCTTTCTCCTAAACCTTTCTGAAAGGGGCTAAGCCATCCCTCAGATCTCATCAGGTGACCATGTTCAAAGGAAAATAAATGTCTAGTCTTTTCTTGGACTCTTTTTGGTGGCTTTTCTCTAATTCTGATCTGGTTTTCTGTTTGTGTACTAGCTTATTTGCTTGGAATTCAGGACAATCTCACTTTGTAGCCATAGCTTGTCTTGAACCTATTATGTAATCCAGTCAGCCTTTAAAATATTACCTTATTTAGCTTCCAAAGTGTTTGACTTATGGGTGAATACCACTATGCCTGCCACAAACTTCACAAAATTAATTTTCTGTTAAAAGATGATAGGTAATTAATATTGTAATATTGCTTAGGCCCAAAAACCTATACATTCTCACACACTCATGCTCTTTTTTCTCAACAAATCTCTACTTTACCTTGACTCCACTGTGAAGAAGCAGCCATTTCACTGTACACCACCCTGTATTATCACTCTCTACTTGCGAATGATTTCAGGAGATCAAGTCCTAGGATTTTAGCTACCCAATATCCATTGCATTATCTTTTGACAAGCCACTAGCAATTCCTTTTTTTAATAAGATGTATTTATTTACTTTATTTATATGAGTACATTGTAGCTGTCTTCAGACACACCAGAAGAGGGCATTAGGTCCCATTACAGATGGTTATGACTCACCATGTGGTGGCTGGGAATTGAAATTAGGACCTCTGGAAGAATTGTCAGTGCTCTTAACCTCTGAGCCATCTCTCAATTCCTTTTTATTCCAAATACATAAGTAGTGGATAAGATTCAAGGGGTCATGGGTGTGTATGGATCATACAAAATAGTAGCAAATTTGCAATATGCCTGTGTTTGTTTCTGAAGATATGGCTGTTGCCTGAAATGCAAACATTTTCATCCAGTGCACTAAGTTATTTGAAATATTTGCTGTCACTAGTTGAAAAAGCCTGCTGTAGTGCAGTAGTTCAACTTAAGAATGGCTCTAAAGGGCACTGTGGAAAATAAATTCAAGTGATAAATCTTCACCTTGCCTGGAATCTGAGATAGTCTGAATTAAGTGTCTACACTGATGAATAGACTGGGTATAATCATTTGACTAGATAATCTTGGAGTTGAAAAGGACAAGATCAAAATCACAGTAACTAATTTTCCAGTGGACATTCTTTACTGTCTCAGTTTTTAGAAATGGAGTAGTTACTTTCCATAGCAATGCTTTCCCATAACTAAAATCAATATCAACTAAACTGGTGGCATTACTCATGTCTTGAGTTTTCTGGGCTTAAAATATTAAGAGATGTTAGCCCTAAGAACATTTTGTATAAGGCATTGCATTGTTGTTGGGCTTGCTAGTAGATTTCCAAATACTTCATCTCACAGCATCATCAAAATAGTCTATCTTTTGGAGCCTGACTGGGGTGAGTGGAGCAATTAGTATAGAAGTTGATCTGGCTAAGGAACCATAGCAAATCACTAGTTAAATTTTATGGCGAGATAATAATGTGATTCAGTGGTAGGTTGCTTATTTAACACGTCCACGACCCTGAGTTAGATACCCAGCGCTGAAGGAATTTGTTTATTCAATTATGTATCTATTTCCTCATTAATTCATTCCTTTGTTTACTTTAGAACAAAACAAGTCATCCCTTTAGTGCAGTTTCCAATATATATGACTATTTTTTCAACCTTTAATGTTCAAGAAATGCACAGATGACTGCGCTGAAATGATTACCCAGGTGGTAAGGCTTAATAAAGGATAAAAACTTATACAGTATGTGGTTATAACTGTGTTGCACAAAGTATCCTTCCAGCTCATTTGAAGACTGTTTTGAGGTAAGACATTATCTTGTTCACATTTTAGATACTGAGTCTAAACTATATTTCCTTAAAATCTATTTCAAAATATTTTTGAAAATATAATTAAGGATGTCTCATAGACATTTCACCAAACCATTGAATTAAATTTAACAAGCACTTCAAATAGATAAATCACTGGTCATGCGTTGTAAACAAACCTTTGATCATTAATTTTTCTGAGAACACTTTTTACTTAGCCAGAAAAATTTTAAGTTTTCTGGGAGCAGAGTCCTTTTGGCACAGTCCTGTTACTTCATATGATCGACAGCCAGAGCCTGAGCAAGAACTTTTTGTTTCATACATGGTATATGTGTGCTATCCTCATCAATATGCCTTTTCTTTAATGAACAAGAATTGCAGAAGGAAGATCTGACACAGGTTATATTCTTTTATAAATAACAGAGTTTGTATGGCTCTGGTAACTGGCAATGTTCCCATTTAAATTCATTTTAGGTGTGCATTATTTAATATATTGGCAGTGATGTTTAATTTGAAATCCATTCATTCCTTCACTAGTCACAAGGCAAAACCACTTCCTGAAGATCATGTTTAATTGCACAGATGTTTGTGTGCAATTACAACTATTAATCACAGCATTGATTATACGTCTTAGATATTTTGGCGGTCTTCTATCTTTAAACAGTACCCTGAAGTGACATAAGAGGTATGATAACCTTAGTATCCTTGATCCTAGCTTGAAATCTAAACCACTGATGAAAATACATGTTATATGACTTAAAACTGGTACTTGTCTTAACTGCACCTTACATACAGGTCCTATGGACCCTGTACTGACACTGTACTGAGGACCTCAACTTTAGCTGTGGTGTCTCAATCTCTTGGCCCAGGAGCACCCAACATATCTCTGGAAATTTCTGAAAACACTAGGCCTGCATGTTCTCTTTCTTTTTCTTTTTCTTTTCTATTTTTCATTGGATATTTTATTTATTTTACATTTCAAATGTTATCCCCATTCCTGGTTTCCCCATCAGAAGTTTTGTATCCCATTCCCCACTTCCCCAGATTTTATGAGAGTGCTCTAACACCTATTCACCAACTCCTGCCACCCCAACTGGGCATTCTCCTACACTGGGGCATCTCCTCCCAATGATATCTGACAAGGCCCTCCTCTGCTTTATATGCAGCTGGAGCTATGGGATATTCCATGTGTACTCTATGGTTGGTGGTTTAGTCCCTGGGAGTTCTGGGGAGTCTGGTTGGTTGATATCGCTGTTCTTCCTATAGGGTTGCAAACTCCTACAGCTCCTTCAGTCATATCTCTAATTCCTCCATTGGGGCCCCCATGCTCATTCCAATGGTTAGTTGCAAGCATCCTCCTCTGTATTTGTAAGACTCTGGCAGAGCCTCTCAGGAGACTGTTGTATCAGGCTCCTGATAGCAAGCACTCCTAGGCATCCACAATAGTGTCTGGGTTTGGTGTCTGTATATGGGATGGATCCCCATGTAAGGCACTCTCTGGATGGCATTTCCTTCAGTTTCTGCTCCACACTCATCTACTTATTTCCTCCCTGGAGTATTTTGTTCCCCCTTCTAAGAAGGACCAAAGCATCCACAGTTGGGTCTTCCTGCTACTTGAACTTGTGGCTATGAATAGTATTTTGTTGTTCCCAGCTTTTGCTCTAATATCTACTTATCACTGAGTGCATACCATGTGTAGTGTTTTATGATTGGGTTACCTCACTCAGGATGATATGTTTTATTTCCATCCATTTGCCTAAGATTTTCATGAACTCATTGTTCTTAGTAGCTGAGTAGTATTACTTTGTGTAGATGTACCACATCTTCTGTATTCATTCCTCTGTTGAAGAACACCCGGGTCTTTACAGCTTCTGGCTATTATAAATAAGGCTGTTATGAACATAGTGGAGCAGGTGTCCTTGTTATATGTTGGACCGTCTTTTGGGTGGATAAACAGGAGTGGTTTTGCTGGATACACAGGTAGTACTATGTCTAATTTTTTTGGGAACTGACAAACTGATTTACAAAGTGGTTGTACCAACTTGCAAAACTACCAACAATGGAGGAGTGTTCCTCTTTTTCCACATCCTTGCCAGCCTCTGCTGACACCTGGGTATTTGATCGTAGCCATTCTTATTGGTGTGAGGTAGAATCTCTGGGTTGTCTTGATTTGCATTCCCTGATGACTAAGGATGCTTCAGGTGCTTCGCGGCCATTTGATATTCCTCACTTGAGAATTCTTGGTTTAGCTCTGTACCTCATTTTTAATAGAGTTACTTGGTTCTTTGGAGTCTCATTTCTGAGGTTCTTTGTATATATTGGATCTAAGCTCTCTATCAGAGAGAAGATTGGTAAAGATCTTTTCCCAATTTTCTGGCTGCCATGTTGTCCTGATAACAGTGTCCTTTGTCTTACAGAAGTGTGTAATTTTATGAGGTCCTATATGTCTATTGTTTATCTTAGAGAATAAGCCATTGGTGTTCTGTTCAGGAAATTTTACTCTCTGCCAATGTGTTCAAGGTTCTTCCATACTTTCTCTTCTATTAGCTTTATTATATCGGATTTTATGTGGAGGTTCTTGATCTACTTGCATTAGAACTTTGTATAAAGGGATAAGAATAGATCAACTTACTTTCCTCTACATTGCGACCTACAGTTGAACTATCAACATTTGTTGAATATGTATTTTTTCTATTAGATGGTTTTACCTCCTTTATCAAAGATCAAGTGACAATAGGTGTGTGGTTTCATTTCTGGGTCTTCAGTTCTATTCAATTGATCTACCTGCCTCTTTCTGTACCAATACTAGGCAGTTTTTATCATGATTGCTCTCAGCATGAGGTCACATATGGTAAGCCTCCCAAAAGATTTTTTTTTGTTGAGAATAGTTTTCAATGTACTGTGTTTTTTGTTATTCCATATGAACGTACAATTGCACTGAAGGGGATTGCACTGAATCTGTAGATTGCTTTTGACAAGACGGCCATTTTTTACTATATTAATCCTACCAATCCATGAGCATGAAAGATCTTTCTATCTTCTGAGATCTTCTTCAATTTCTTTCTTTAGAGACTTGAAGTTCTAGTCATACAGATCTTTTCACTTGCTTGGATAGAGTCAAAACAAGGTATTATATATTATTTATGGCTATTGTGAAGGGCGTCATTTCCCTAATTTCTTTCTCAGCCTGTTCATCCTTTAGAAAAGGAAGGCTACTCATTTGTTTGAGTTAATTTTTTATGTAGCGACTTTGCTAAAGTTGTTTATCAATTGTCAGAGTTCTCTGGTGAAATTTTTGGGGTCATTTAAATATACTATCATATCATCTGCAAATAGTGATATTTTGACCTCTTCCTTTATAATTTGTATCCCTTTGACCTTTCATTGTCTAATTGCTTTGACTAGGATGTTGAGTACTATCTTTAATAGGTAGGAAGAGAGTGGGAAGCCGTGTCTAGTCCCTAATTTTAGTGGGATTGCTTCAAATTTCTCTCCATCTAGCTTTTTGTTAGCTACTGGTATACTGTATATTATTTTTGCAATGTTTAGGTATGGGCATTGGATTCCTGATCTTTCCAAGTCTTTTAACATGTATGAAGAGGTGTTGAATTTTGTCAAACGTTTTCTTAGCATCTATTGAGAGGATCATGTGTTTGGTTTTTTTTTTTTTTTATTTTGTTTTGAGTTTGTTAATATAGTGGATTACATTGATGGATTTCTGTATATTGAACCATCCCTGCATCCCTGAGTTGAAACTTACTTGATTGTGATGGATGATCATTTTGATGTGTTCTTGGATTCACTTTGCGAGGATTTTATTAAGTATTTTTGTGTAGATATTCATAAGGGAAATTGGTCTGAAGTTCTCTTTCTTTGTAAGGTCTTTGTGTGGTTAAGGCATAAGTGCAATTGTGGCTTCATAGAACGAATTGGGTAGAGATCTTTCCGTTTCTGTTTTGTGGAATCATTTGAAGAGTATTGGTATTAGTTCTTCTTTGAAGGTTTGATAGATAGAATTCTGCACTAAACTCATCTGGTTCTCAGCTTTATTTGCCTGGGAGACTTTTAATGACTGCTCCTATTTCTTTAGGGTTTATAGGATTATTTAGATCATTTTTTCTGCTCCTGATTTAAATTTGGTATCAGGATTCTGTCTAGAAAATTGTTCATTTAACCAAGACTTTCCAGTTTTGTTGAGTATAGGGTTTTGTAGTAGGATCTGAAGATTTTTTTTTTATTTCCTCAGTTTCTGTTGTTATGTCTCCCTTTTCATTTCTAATTTTGTTAATTTGGATACTGACTCTGTGCCCTCTGGTTAGTCTGGCTAAGGGTTTATCTATCTTGTTAACTTTTTGAAAGAACTATTTCCTGGTTCGTTGATTCGTAGTATATTTCTTTTTGTTTCTACTTGGTAGATTTCAGCTTTGAATTTGATTATTTCCTGCCATCTATTTCTCTTGGGTGTATCTACTTCTTTCTGTTTTAGAGCTCCAAGGTGTGTTGTCAAACTGCTAGTGTATTCTCTCTCCAGTTTCTTCTTGGAGGCACTCAGAGTTATGAATTTTCCTCTTAGCATATTTTTTAGTGTATCCCATAAGTTTTAGTATGTTGTCTGTCATTTTCATTAAATTCTAAAAAGTCTTTAATGTCTTCATTTCTTCCTTAACCAAGTTGTCATTGAGTAAAACATGTTCAACTTCCATGTGTATGTGGGTCTTCTGTTACTTTCACTGTATCTCTTTTTAGTTTTTGTTTCCATGATCTTTCTATTGAAAAGATTTTCATGTTGAAATTTCCCAATATTATTTATGAGGTACAATATGTGCTTAGAGCTTTAGTAAAGTTATTTTGTGACTGTGGAAGCCCTTGAATTTGGAGTGTAGATGTTCAGAATTGAGAGTTCATCTTGGTAGATTTTGCCTATGATGATTATAAAGTGTCGTTCTTTATCTTTTTGATAGCGTTTAGATGTAAGTCGAATTTATTCGAAATTTGAATGGCTATTCTAGCTTGTTTCTTGGGATCATTTGCTTGTAAAAATTTTTTTCTAGTTTTTTACTCTAATGTAGTGTTTGTGTTTTGCACTAAGATATGTTTACTGCATGCAGCAAAATTCTGAGTCCTGTTTATATATACAGTAAGTTAGTCTATGTCTTTTATTAGGGAATTGGTTCCATTGATGATATATATATATATATATATATATATATTATACTATATATATATATAGAAAAATCTTAAGAGATATTAGGAAAAGTGACTGTCGCTTTCTGTTATTTTTGTTGTTAGAAGTGAAATTATGTTTGTGTGTCTATCTTCTTTTGGGTTTGTTGAAAGATTACTCTCTTGCTGTTTCTAGGGTGTGGTTTGCCTCCTTGTGTTGGAGTTTTCCATCTATTATCCTTTGTAGAGCTGAATTTATGGAAAGATATTTTGTAAATTTGCTTGTGTCATAGAATATCTTGGTTTCTCCATCTATGGCAATTGAAAGTTATGTTTATATAGTAGCCTGGGCTGGCATTTGTGTTGTCTTTGGGTCTGTATGACATCTGCCCACTATTATCTGGCTTTTAGGGTCTCTGGTGAAAAGTCTGGCATAATTCTGATAGGTCTGCCTTTATATGTTACTTGACCTTTTTCTCTTAGTGCTTTTAATGTTCTTTGTTTTTTGCATTTAGTGTTTTGACTATTATGTGACAGGAGGAATTTCTTTTCTGATCCAATCTATTTGGCGTTCTGTGGGCTTCTTTGCTGTTTATGGGCATCTCTTTCTTTAGGTTAGGGAAATTTTTCTTCTACAATTTTGTTGAAGATATTTACTTTCCCTTTGAGTTGAGAGTCTTTGCTCTCTTTTATACCTATTATCTTAAGGTTTGGTCTTCTCATTGTGTCCTGTATTTTCTGGATGTTTTGTGTTAGGAGCTTTTTGTATTTTTCATTTTCTTCATTGTTTCAATATTTTCTATCCTAGCTTCCACACCTGAGATTCTTTCTTCTATCTCTTGTAGTATGTTGGTGATGCTTGCTTCTATGTCTCCTGGCAATACATAAACTTATCGGATGTTTCTTCACCTGCCAGACAGCTGTCCCTTCTACATTAATTTCCTGTCCCTTCCACAAATAATCCACTGTTAATGAAGAAACCCCATCAACTTATCAGGGGGAAAATAGGACTTTTGACAAAATTATTTAGTAAATTCCAAAAGCTATAGAGCATGTCTAGTATTTTACAAGGCTTGTATTCATCTTTTACACTGTCAGAAACTTTATTTTGAAAGACAAATTCATTAAAGAGAATTTAAGAATATCGATCACATTGAAGTTCGCAGAAGTAGGTGGTAAGGATGACAGTTTACTTTTATACTTGTACTGATGAGTGAAACTTAAAGTCTTCAGATACTTTTTCTATTGCAAAACAGTGTTACAGTTCATGGTATTAGTAACTGTTATTTTCAGTCCTGTAGAGTTTATTACCTTGCAAAATTGCTACTGTTTTCCCTCAATACTTCAGGTGTAGCTCAAGTTTTCTACATTTGCCATTTTTCCCTCCTGAGCTTTCCTAAGAAGGATGTGTTAAAAACAAATTCAGGACATGTTTGTAATAGTCTCTTGACAAATGAATACCATGATTAAGAAAATCTTATTAAACTCCATGTAACTATTGAGTTGTATTGATTATTAGAGACACACAGTAGAGGATGGTTTACTTAGGCCCTCAAAGTCCTAAAAGCAATATACGTGTGCTGTCTTTTACATCTTCAATAACCTTCATAAGTAGTTGAGTCATAAGGTTGGACTTCAAAGTGAAACTTGTGAGAAGTGGTAGAACATCTCAGAAGTGGGGATTTATGAGGATACATTTAGGTCAATGGGGTTAGACAATCAAAAGATAACATGGGCTTCAATTCTCATTCTAATTTCTTTAATTCTTGGAGAGTGAGTAATTTATTAGCTCTGCACAATACCAAATGTGCCAACTAGAACTTTATCAGAGGACTTGAGGTGTAAAGAGTCATAGACCGGAGCCTATGAAAAGATGTGTCAAAATAAATCTTTTCCTCTTTAGAAGGTGATTATTTTGGTTATTCACTACAAGGATAGAAAACTGGTGAACACAGCAGCTCTTAAAAAAAACGAATGCTCAAATTTATAGACACACATCTGATTCTTCTGTGCTTAATCTTTAGGATTTCTGTGGAAATATATGATTAAATAATCTTCTGTGCTCTAGATAAAATCAGAAGAAATATTGTAATATATAGTCCTTGAAGGTACATATGTCATTTTTCAGAGAGAAAATATAGCCAATATAAAGGGAAGGTAAATCTTTAAATTAATAGATGTGGAAAGATTTTGTTCTAGGTCTTTATAGTCAATGGAAAGCTCCTGGAAAGTAAAATCAATTAATAAAACTGACTATGGACTACGAATGTGCTTGCTTATCATTGGCATTAACAACTACATTTTAAAACTGTAATTCAGTTCTTAGACTTAGAATATCTTGGGGCTGGAGAGATGTCTCAGTGGTTAAGAACACATCTGATTTTACAGTGGACACATTAGGTTCCTAGCACCCAATCCAGCTAAAACTTATTTGTAAGTCCACCTCCATGGAATTCTGTACCTCTGCTAGCTTTGAATTCACTCACATACCAGTTCTTAGTCGCATGCACACATGATTAAAAATAAGTTAGAAAATAATATAAATTTTAATCTTTTCTCAAATAGGAGCATATAAACTTTTTTATACATTCTCCTGGAAGAATGAGTTCTGACAATAGAAGGATTTAAGCATATATTAGATGCCAGTAAGGGGCAGAAGATATATCTCTAAGGGCTTTGGAAGAAAAATTAACTTTTGAATGTGAACTTTTATATATCAGATAATTTGAGGATCGTGTTTAATCAATTTCACTTAATAACAGATCAGATTTGGACAAAAAAGAATGATGTGCTATAAGGAATAAATTAATGGTAAATAAGACTTGGTAAACCTTAATATATATGTACATATATAATTGATATTATATACATAGTAAATATATATATTTGGACATAGGTATGCATGTATGCTGTGCTGAGTAAAAGGAACTGTGGTCTAAATCTTATTGAAAACTCTGAGTAAATATGGCACACTCAATTCTTATGCCATCTATCTATTATCAATTATAGGTATAAGAGAGAACTTACTTCATCACTGGGACATGAAAGGATAAGAGAAAACTATTAGTTTTGTTGTCCAGAATTTAAAAAAGAGTTCCAAGAGCACAAGGCCATTTAAAAAGGACACATGAATCACCTTGAAGAGTTCTGAAACATTACAGAAGGAAAGATAACAGTGGATCACAGCATCAATCACAGTGAGGTACAGGCTAGTAGGTGTGGGAAGACACAGAGAGCCAAACCACCAGTGAGTGCAGAAGATGGGGGGTTATAATACTGTCAGGTGCTGATGGTTTATATGATCTCCTGTCATCACTTCCACCAAACATTATTGACAACAACTGGGAAGCAGCAGCCACTTTGGTTAATACCAAAGTAACAAAATGATAAAATCAACACTTCAAGATGTGTGATGTATAGTTTTTCATAAGATGTACTAAGAATGAAAAATATTAGTACTCCTGGCAACTAGAACCTGAGCCTAAGCATGAAGAACACCAGTACTGTAGGTGAGTGACTTGGTTTTCATAGTGTTGCGGTACCTCATTTAGGGGTTTGTTAAGTAATTGGAGGGGCGACCTCTTAATACAGTTTTATATTCTTTTGTAGTTCTTATGCGAAACTTATCAGAAGTCTTGACTGTATTCAGACTCCATTTCTTTTCTGAATATACATGGCTGCTCATTTTAAAATATGATCTTATCTCTTCTATGTCTTTCACAATTTAAATACTGGGTCTTTAATCCAAATTATGAGGTAGACAAACTTTTTTTTTTAATTTACTTACCTCGTGTATTCCATAGTAAAACAATGTTGATACAATCTGAAAATTACTAATAAAAAGTCTTTGGCAATAAATGTTTAATAACTGTTTAGTAACATGGGAGTCAACAAATCTAAAGTTCAGAGCCCTTTTCAGCATGGCATCTATTTATGAAGACTGACTCTGAACCTCTGAAATAGTACCTACATTTCTTTTATTAAAATGTTTGGCAAAATTTGAAAATGAACCACAATTTTGCCCCAGTGATAATTTGTGAGAGAAAACATAAAGAGAATTTACTTTTATTTAGAAAATAGAAATTAAAGAATAATAAGTGTGATAGCATAATTGTGCAAAGCTTCCACTGAACTCTCAAATGGTCCAGAGGGAAACTGGAGGAGGATTTTTAAAAATATGCAAACATGACAGCATACTATGTTTGAGTCTTATGTAAGAATATAAACAAATTTCTCATATAGTTTATGGGCTGTTTCTTATGTAAAGATTATATTGAGTTACAAAGAAGTAAACAAAAAGTGGAGAGAGGAAAGTTGACCTTTGCTCTGAAGCAGAATTTTTTTTTGTGGCTTAAACCTTGGAGTGTCTGTGGATGTGAAGGCTGGCTGGCTGAAACTCTGATCCAGTGTTATTCTTGTAAGAATGGTTGTTCCTTCAGTTCTCCCATTTTTGGCATTCTGACACTATAAGTACAATACCTGAGAGATTCTTCTTACATAATTTAATACATGATGAGCTGATCTAGGTATTCAGTATAACCTTATCATTATCACTACTCTCCAGTGATTGATATGAGACTTTTTATTGCAAACTAAGTCTCTCTTCCTCTATATTTTTCTTTTTCCTTACTGAAGATTAAACCCATTTGCCTGCCAGACAAGCTATTTATTTCTGAGTTGGATCCAATTTTTTCCCTTAATTTTGGTTTTGAAACAGTGTCAAGCTACATTAATCAGTTCAGCCTTGAACATACTGCGCACCCTAACTGGTCTTGGACTTGTGATCCCATTTCATTTTCCCTAATGTATAAGATTACTGAAATGTTCCAACAATTTCCCCTTCTACTCATGCCTAAGAACAAAATTAAAGCAAAATTTGAAGGGTGAATGGTTGAAGATTCTCGCTAACACTAACTTAGCACTAAAAACTATGAGGTGTTTTTGTGGCTTGTTAGTTGGACAATAACTATTAATTTAAGGAGAAAATCTTCCCTTTATTGCTGAGAAAATTAAGTGATAATTCTTTAAATGTTACAACATGAAAAGGGTGTAATGGAATAAACCTCAATGGCCTTTGGAAGTCTAAATTGGAAAATGCATTCTCAATGCAATTTTAATTAAAGCAATTGAATTTAAGCAGTGGAGATAAACAAGGAATTGGAAGCTGTAAGCCTCAATTTATGACTTGATACACAAGATTATGGAAATTGTACTTTAAATATAGGTCTCTGCTGGGTTTTGCTATAAGAACTTCATCAGACACTGAGCTACAAGGCAAACCCCTGGTCTTTCTGTTAATTGTCTTCTTGCCTAGTTGATTAAATAAAGATTAGCATGTATTATCTCTACAGCATTTTACAAGCTTTAACAAATGAAACTAGATGGCCATTGTATAAGATACATCATCCTGCTGCTTTATTCTTTATAGAGAGATAAGTTGAAAAACATCACAGTATCAAGTGCAGTAACAAGACAAGTAAAGAGTCTCACTTCTTAACTTCTGCTTTGGTCCTGGAAGCATCTCTAATGGTTCAGGTCACTAAATACTTATGATCACATGGTGCATTGGCAAGGTTCCAACTTTTCAGAGTAGATAAGAAATCTTGTTTGGCAGTGATCACGTGATTGCCTATTGATACTGAAATAAGATAAACATCTTTCTGTCTGTGTCCGTCTCTCTGTCTTTTCTGTTTGTCTTTCTGTCTCTGTCTCTGTCTTTCCCTCCCTCTTCCCCACGCCCCCTCTCTTTCTCTCTCTCTCTTTGTGTGTGTGTGCACGTGTGTGTGTATGTGTGCGCGTGTGTGTGTATGTATGTGGGTGCTGATTGCACATATTCAGGTATGGTTACACATGTATGTACATGAACATAGGGGGCCAGGAGAGGATGCTGAATGCCCATACTCTATCACTTATCACTTGATTCCCATGAGATAGGGTCTCACTATCTTAGATGTACACTTGCAGCCTTCAGACCTGGCCAGTCCTTCTGTCTCTACTCACACCTTGCTTGGCTTATGTAGCATTTATGTGTTGGGGATTTGACTCTTGTCCTGATTTACACCACAGGTAAGATTGCTCCCTGAGTCATCTGTCAAACCCCATAAACTATGTTTAACAGAATTTTACTCTTCTTTGGTTCTGCAGGTTAGAAGCCAAATGGCGGGGGGGGTGAATGGGGAGAGGAACACCCTTATAGAAGTGGAGGGTGATGGGATAGGGGCTTATGAATGAGAAACTTGGAATGGGAATAACATTTGAAGTGTAAATTTAAAAATCCAATAAAAAAAAAAAACAAACAAAAAAAAGAAGCCCAAATTCAAAATGTCAATAGGACTGATTCCTTCAGAAGTGTCTAAGACAGAATATATTTGCAGTGATGGAAATCTCTCTAAAATACATCAGATTTCTCATGCGATAGATGCAAGAAATAGAATCTTGAAGAGATGGCTGGGTCTGAAGTCCTTTCCCTATGGAGGAGGAAAGGGGTTTTACTTTATATATGACTGCCTGCTTTCTCTGCTGTTCTTGTATCTTTGAGGGTATAGTATTTGGCCCTCTCATCTTTCTGTTTTCTGCCATGGAGGAATGTAGCAAGAAGGCCTTCACTAGATATTTGTGCCTGGATCATGTCTGTCCGTTGCAAATCATCTATATCATGTGTTTTGTGATAGTAGCATAAAGAAAATAAGAAGTCATTCTTCTCTTTTTATGGCTCTTAGAGAAGACCTGAATTCTTGAGCACCTGCATCCCCAAGCTTATATCCTAACATGGGTATTTATCTCTCACTCCCTCTAAATCACTGCCTCTTACTGGAAAGATCACAGGGAATGCCTAGACTACTTGAATAATCCGGTGTTGCAGTAAAAATAAAATTCGGCGGAGTGGTTACTGCACATGCTCTGGCGGTTGCATTCTCTTCCACTAGTTCTGGCTCCCTAGGAACTAGCACTAATTTATCTCAGATTAATATTTTCCCCAGTGGCTCTCTGCTAGCTGGGAATGTTGTACTTCCAGCTACCTGGCAAACATGGTTCTAGAAGTCCAACAATGACTGGCCTATCGCAGCTCCCTGCCATGGACTCTGCCCACACTTTCAGCAACCACTCCCTGGTGTTAAAGTATAAACTCCCAACTACCTGGTAAAATCAAGACTCAACAAACTGTAACCACATAATCAGATATACATATTAAATTCTCAACCCACAATATATGCACACAAAAAATTCACTGCCAATTAATAAAGATATAAACCACCCACCTAGACAAGATAAAACTGACCTAGTCCACCTGGATCTGGATCATCCTGCTCTGTCATCTCTGTCTTGATTCCTTCACTTTTCCTACTCTTTCCTTCTGAGGCTTTTCCCCCTCATAACTTTTCTTCCCATCCAATGATATAGGCTTTGCCTTTTCCTGGACACGCCTTGCTGCACGATGACATCATTCTATAATCTGGAAAAATCTCCTGTTCTCTAGAGGTTTTAAGTCCCCTTTCCCATCTAAAGAGACAGCTCAGGGACAGATTCAGACATGATTGAGTGACTGTCATTAGGGTAATATGATAATTCAGGACATACAGGGGGAAGCCAACTGAAAACAATCTTCTCAGTTTGGTTTTCAATTCGTGTTTATTAGCATTTTCACATCACTGCGATGAAAATACCTGGTATGAATAACTCAAGCAAAGAATAATTATTTGCCTCACTGATTCAACCCTCGTGGAAGGGAAGGGATGGTAGAATTCATGATGATTCTACATTCAGGCTCAGATTTGAACTAGTAGACTCATTTTCATCTAGATCCCAACTCCTAAAATGTCTACAGAGTACCCGACCCTGACACCTTACAAAAAAAAAAAATACTCAAAGCTTGAGTCCTTAGGGATTCAACCTATGGCAGCACGATACGGATATGAAAAGCACATTCCAAGGCAAATTCTCAATCAGAATGGAAAACTGGGGAAGCAGTGAGATGTAGCACTCAGTGCAAAAAAAAATGGTAAGGGAATAGAATAGATTGAAATCTGATAGTTTTCATGGTGAGCACAGTAGATGATGGTTGAGACATCAAGTCAATGCAAAACAAGAAAAAGCCACCATTTTACATCAATTCTTCAGATATGTCAAAGATCCTCCCCTCCCTTCTTATGGGTGATCCTTTTTTATTCCTCCCAACAATCTTACTGGGGGTTCAGTCTTTGCAGGACCAGGCTTCCTTCCATGTATATGGATACACTTTTATTATCATGTATAGTTCTTTAGGTAGTGGCTTATCTCTTTTTGGCATTGTTGCATTAGGGTTTCAAGCTCTTCCAGTTCTTCATCAACGATCTTTTTATTTCCTAAAGTTCCTTGATACTCTAAATTCTGTCTTCTTTTATCTTTATGTTTTTTTTCCTCATAAACCGTGTCTTTATGTTTTTTTTTTTGTATAACCATAGATAATGCCATGCCCGAGAACCCCAGTTGACTGCTGAAGATATTTGAAAATAATGATACCCCTCTCTCCCCAGAAATTCATTGCATATCAATTCAGCAGGACCCCTGGAATGTCTCTTCTTTCCACAACTGACTTTTGATACATCTTGATTTATTCAGGCTGAAGAAAGCAGCCATGAGTGCTGTGTGGAATTCAATAATGTAATAATAACTGTCACGACCACAGCTAATATTTTTGCCGCCTTTCTTTCATTAAAACCCTTCTATTTCCCTTCTTAGAAGGATACTCTGAGACCAGAGAGGAAGTAAATGTCTTGTTTACTGCAGAGAATTCTTGTATTCACTTTTTTTCCCCTCAGTACTTGGAGCATTCAAGCATCTCTGTATTCCATGATTTTACTGTTGAGAGAAACATTCTGTTTAAGGCCAAAGGAAGCAATTATTATAAAATGAAGATTTTTAGGAACACGTTTTGTGTCATGTCAATTTAGACCATCATCCATCCTGAAGTCCTATAATCTTGCAGCCACAAGTTTTTTGAAAATATTTTATAGTACCAGACATGAATTCTTCCTCCAGAGAATGCCTTTCAGTCCAATCAGACAGCAGTTGGTTGTATCCATAATACCAGCTACTACTTCCGCTAGTGAGTACATCTTGTTTGGGGAAATTATAGCTCATGGTATATATAACACTGCACACAAGTATTGCACCCAGGATCAGTATTTTGCTCAACAACTTCTGTTTCTAGAAGAATTTCATCTAGGATATCCTATACCTGTAACTTCCTGAAACACCTTTTCCAAAAATGAACAAACTAAAAATCCTGTTCACATACAATTAAAAGGTTTTGAATAATTGCCATACTTAAAAGTGTACTCAGAGGATGAAAATGGGGCTCTCCTTCATCCTCACCTACCAACATACTGCAAATGACATAGTGCAAGGAATGTGACATCCTCGAAAATTATGAAGGAAAAAAACAGATAAATGAACAAGGAGCACTTTTGTTGTTAAGAACTCCAAGATAAGAAAGCGGTCTTTTTTTTTCTTTTTTGTTCAGGCAAGACTAGAAAAAGTACAGGTGGAAAAATCCAAGTCACATAATAGCTTTCCGGCAAAATCCTTTTTATGTATCCAAAATAGACTGGGTCTCTAGCCTCATGAAATCAACTAAGATTTTTTTCAAACAAATTACATTGTTTCCTTTAAAAAATAGTCTAGGATATAATTTCTTTCAAATGATAGTCAGCATTTCTATCTACAGTCCAGAATGCTCCTACCAGTAGTGTGATACAACAAGAACTGATAGGAGAAGTTTTGTATTTAGCCATTTTATTTAATTTTCTCTTCAAAAAATCAATTTATCTCCTCCAACATGTTAGTTACTAACCTCAGCTCCAAACAGTTATACAAAAACCGAATAATCCCTTTCAAGGAAGGAAATTTTGGGGGACAAAGGTGCAGGATGTCTGGTACTGAATGCCTTTCCCTTAATGGTTTTGCTTAAGACCCTTAGTAAACCACCAGAGAACACTGTATCCACCCTATTAGTGCTGACTACAAGGATTTATGGACCCGGTATTATTACTTCAGTGAAATTTCAGAGACGTGAAAATTCAGGGTGATCTCTGGAGTTGTTTATATAAGGATTTTATCTTTATTACAAACAAAGACTCTTTCACTCCAGATGTCTTGGTTTGCAGGTTAAATTCTTAAAATCACATTTCATCACCAGGGATGTTCAAAGTGTAGCCTGGACAGCTGGCCTCTGATCCTTCAATACTATTTCTTGTTACTTGTTTAAAATTTCTTTCATGATACGGAGCACAAACAAGAGACCCAGATGCTGAATAAGTTTTCTTTTTAGTTTTGATGAAACAAAATTTATCAGTAATGTTGAAAAGCAAAGATGTAAAGAAGGGCTGATAAAGTTACCGATGAAATTGAAGAGCAGCCCTGCTTACACAGCTTTTGCCAGAATATAAATAAAAAATAATAAAAAAATTGATTCATGCCAGCATAACTCTGCAGCAAAGGCGTGGTAAAGTACAACAATGGAAAACTCAAAACAAAAAATAAAAGGATAGGATTGTGAAGTTACCCTTCACTGTGGGTATCTAGAGAATGTACACAGATGGAACAAAATAGTCGACTTTGATTAGCAATAAAATTTTGAAAGTTGCTTTACAAATTCCCACATACAATTTTAGCAGTTGCACGAGAGAATAATATTGCTTTGCTAGCACATTCATTTAATTTTCTTTTTGGGAACTAGCCCAGATCAGTTCTGTGGGGAAGCAAATATTAAAGTTTGGTTCATTTAAAGCAAATTGTCCCAGTTCCACAGTAAAAGCTTTGCAGGGGGAATGAGGAACTGGAGACAGCACTGGATCGGGTCCTCAGACACCAGAGAAGGTGTTTACTAAATTAGCTGAAAATGCACAGAGAAGGGGGGAGATATAACTGTAGAGACTTCTTCCAGCATATAGACATGGTGGGTCTCAGTCAAGGGATGCGGGGAGTTCCATCCATCTCAAAATATTTTAACTCAGAAATGTTCCTGTCCAAAGGTAAACAGAGACAAAAAATGGAACAGAGAATGTGGCCAATCATGGACTGCCCAAACCTGGGTACCTGGGGATCCATTATGAGCAGACACCAAATCCAACACTGTTGGCCTGATCAAGAAGTAAGTATAGCAGAAACCTAGTGGGTGGTTCCTGAGGAAGTTCAACCAGTAGCCACAATGCAGATGTGATGATATGGAGCCAACTATCACACTGAGCTCAGGGAAACCTGGTGGGGGGAGCTGGTAAAGGACTGAAGGAGCAGAGGGTGATTGCAACCCAGGAAGAAGCAGATTGCCTAACCACCAGTTCTCCCAGAGTCTAGGGAGTACACCTGAGGTATCCATGGCTCCAGATGCATAATGTAGCTGAGGATGGCCTTGCCTGGAAAGCATGGAAGGGAAGGCCCTTGGTCCAGGGAGGCTTGATTCTGGTAGGGGGATGCTGGATTGGGTAAGGGTGTGGTGGGGAGCACCACTACAGGTACAGTAGAGAAGATGATAGACGTGGGATGGCCATGGTGAGTGGATAACCTGGAAGTGGGAGGCATGGGATGTGTGGTTGGTAGAAAGGAAGCAGGGGTATCACTTTGGAGATGCGTAAACGACTGGAATGATTAATAAAAAGGCGCAGTGAAGTGTACTGGTTATACAGAACATAAGTGTTGGTTGTGAAGCCTAGGAACCAATGTTGAAGAGTATTATCAGGTTACCTCACAAAAAGCTCTATGGGCTGTCTCTATGTAGCTTATGGTAGCTAGGTAGTATATATTGAGCTGGCGCAGAGTCTTGTCTTTAAGAGGCAGAATCTCTTTCTGACATCGGTTTGCTGTGACTCAAATCGCGGGACCTCTATTGGTCATAGTCTGAGAGTAGGTGGTAACTCTAGTGTTCTCCATACAAGAGCACAGTGCCATTCTGTACATATTCGCATATCTGGATGGAAGTATGACTGAACACAGAGAAATTGCTAGTTGGAGCAATCGACTCTGGTGGTGTGAGAAAGATACTCTACTACAGAAGCTGTGAAGGTTACTACAAAATCAAAATGCCAATGCCTGGCCACTCCCTTTTAACACCACGTTGAATTTTATTGGATTGGTTTTTGTATTACCAGAGCTAGATGTTAAGAGCATACGTTGAAGAGCAGAATCTTCTTTGTAGATGGATATGGAAAGCTCAAACTGAAGTTGAACTGGAACCTTTCTGATTGGCCAACTTACATACTTCTGGGGAAGTGCTTGGCAATGACGGATAAATTGTTGCCAAAAGCCTTTACTATAGACCTTATTTTAATAATATGTCTAAGGCAATATAGCATAGTGACAGAAGTTACAGGAATACTTACTAGTTTAATTTTAGGGTCTATCCACAGAGATAGAATTTCTGCCAGAAACCCACACTACTAAAAAAGCCTGTGGTTGAGAGAATATAGGGCCCTATTTCAAGACAACTATTGCTACTGATTTAGTAAAAAAAAAGTTCATGTACTTATGAAATTGACCTGCAAACTTTTATATAAATATGCTTTTTTTTCCTTATTGAAAAAGTTTTTCCAAATACAATAGATCCCTAATTTTTATATTTTTCTCACTTTTTCCTGGTTTCCCTCCTCCCTCCCATGAAGATCTGCATATTTTTGTCTCAATAAAAATCAAACAAGTTTAAAGAATAATAATATGTACTACAATACACTAAATTAATATAATGAAACAAACTAACATCAGGAGAGGAAAATAAGTAAAGAGCACAAAAGAAAAAGAATCTACATCCACCACCAGTCTACACACCATTAATCCAAGATAAAAACACTGAAACTGAAACTGTAATATGCACAGAGAATCCTGTGCAGACTCTTGCAGGGTCCAAGCTTTTTTTCAGTCTCTTTGACATAAATGAATGATTATGCGATTTAGAGAACCTTGCTTAGAGGACCATTCCTCCCTGCTCTTTGGATTATATACTCTTCTGCCTCTTCAAGAGATAAGAATAGGGTTTGCTAAGACTGAGGGAGGTTCGATGAAGAAATTCGCTGTGAGGGCAGTGTATTCCAAAAAGTCTTTCACCTATGATAAATATCCTGCTGTAGGGTCACTATATATGTCCCATCTGTTGCTAGCAGAAGCTCCTCAGATAATGGCTTGACTAGGCATTACCTCCATGAATATTGGAGTATGTCACAAGCATCATTTTTAAAAAGGATATTTGGTTTTACTCCTATTTATTTATATCAGATTCCTTGGGACATTCAAGCCCTCACCACCTGGGGTTACATCAAAGGATTTTGATTCTTTTGATCACCCATTTGAAATTGGGGGGTAAATGTTTTTTCAGTTCTTTCTTCATGTTCCATGAGTTATACTCATCCATAGATGTCAATGTTAATAGTGGAAGGAAACTTGTTTAGAATAATCCCTTTACATCTAAATTGGAACTTTCATCAGTTTTGGGGACCGTTTTCCTGTTGGCAAAGTTCTTCAGACAATAACGGATTTTTCATATTATGGATATTTTTACTGAATTAGTTTAGAATTTTTAAATGGCCTTAAATTTGTCATTCCTCAATTAAATTCCAACCAAGTGTCTGATATTCACTATTCAAAGTCAATACATATCGACTTATTTATTTAGAATTTTTCTGGTTATACTTTTATTCAACTCTGAATTGAGACATATCAGTTTTTCTGAATTGAGACATATCACCAGGATGGTTTTTCCAACTCTATCCATTTATCTCTGAATGTTCTAATTATAGTTTTTGCAGTTGAGTAATATTCCATGGACAATGCACCACCAGAAGTTTTCTGAATAATCTACATGTCACTTCACCAAACTTTACTTTTGTACTCATAGATATTACTGCTGCCAGTGTTATTGAGGAAGTTAAAGTTTACAGTTTACAGGACAAAGTCTGGAAAACTCAAAACCTGGTTAAGGGGTTTAGAATAATTGATTTTGAGGGGTCAGTTTAAATGAAGGACTGGAAACATCACAAAAGAGATGGAAGAAAGAATATAAGAACATGAAGAAAATGCAGCGATGATCAAATGAGCTATTTGTGCATGACATACATGGTATTACTTGAACTTTTACAATCTTTTATATTCCCACAGAAGGCCTTCAAAAATATTGGGCCCATTCATATTTAATAATGGGGAAGTATAGTTTTCAGTTCCATGAGGACCCATATAAAGAAGTTATTGATGGAATGGAAGGCATTTTCCCTCAGTTATTTAGCTCCTACTAAGTTGTTCATTATCTTGAAAACAGATTTGGCACATTGGATGACCAAGCCAAACCTAGTGAGTCATTTCATTCTTCAGCATTGGTACACCTGGAAATTATCCCCACAGAACCTTAGATGCAAACCATGCTACTTTTGAAATTTACCCATATTTAAAAATATGTTTTAATGATGAAATTTTATATAACATGTTATCTCATCATAATTTATTTAGGGTATACCACATTTATCAAAAAGTTTACATTTAAAAATCACATTTCATTGCCTACAGTCTCAAATCAATCGATGCATTCTTAATATATTTGGACATGTCAGTTTTCAATGTTCACCTATTTAATATTACTACCAAATATATATGATAATTTTTATTAATTTACATTTTTTATTCTTCAGGATTTTATAAGATTTTATTTATTTATTTATTTGTATTAACTTGAATATTTCTTA